>NW_017265137.1:461053-580323 GCF_001638985.1 Phycomyces blakesleeanus NRRL 1555(-) | reverse complement strand
TTGTCTATTATCTTTTGACCTGGACCAAAACCAAAGTCACAACCCTTTCAAAATCGGCGGTTGCAACCATAGTTGTCTATTATCTTTTGACCTGGGCCAAAACCAACATCACAACGCTTTCAAAATCGGCGGTGGCAACCACAATATTGTTTTCTTTTTTGATCTGGGCCAAACCCAACGTCACAACGCTTTCAAAATCGGCACAAATACTGATAGCATTCTTCTATTTTATTACCTCTGTAAAATCAAAATCAAAATAATAAAAATTCAGCACTCAAAAATCACACATTATATTTTACTATACTTGTAGTGTCATATATCACCATTTTCATAAGTACACTTCGTATTTTCATATATTTTGAAATATCTTGTTCTGGACCAACGTTTCATTACCTAACACAAAGTCTCATTGTTTCAATCTCTCTTAATCAGTACGCACCATAATTCTCAGCACTATAATATATATATAAATTATTTCTTTCGCACCATAATTCTCAGCACTTCAATATACATATAAATTATTTGTTACACATCATACAATATAAAAAAAATAAACTATTTCTCATACACCACCCCCTTCTATTCCACTGCCCCCCAACTTTTAACATAATACAAATACTCTATCACTAAAACATTCTTATTCCTTTTTATAATAAAATTACTATCACACCAAACTCTTCTTATTCTTGTGTCTTTCACTTTAGTCAAATAAACTCGGTCTCTTTTCTACCCACATATATTAATTATCTTAATGTATTTATTTATTTTTTCTTTTTTTTCTTTTTTTTCTTTTCTTTATATAGATTTATATGTATACTATCTAAGATTTCTATTTGTAATTGACAACAAAATTATAGAAGAAAGATAGAATAAGAGCTGGTTCTATATGTATAGTCTAAAACTCAAGCTCAATCAGTCATATCTTTCCTAGTTTTTGTCATATTATTAAGGTTTATTTTTTATATCCACACACTAGTATGTTTAGTAAAACTGGAAAAAAGAACGTTCAGTTTAAATTGTGTAACGTTACATTTTTTCAGACGTATAAGTATGTTGTAAGTTTTAATTCCAGACACCTCGAATTTTACATGGTTTCTTATGAAAATGAAAAATATACTTTTTTCTGCCATTTTTTAGACTAATACAGTGCAGCAGCTATCAGAACTACAAGTTTCCTTTTTTATTTTGAAGAACCTTATTTTTTAACATATAAACCATTAGTAGAAATCGTACTTTCTACTTATAAAAAAATAATTTAAATACTTTACAACTCAAACTGAATGCTATATTTAGTAATATAGTATATACTTAGTAATGACATACAAGATATTATCTCTAAAACGTTTTCATGTATTATAGTTCAAAATTTATTTATTTTTATTTTATTTATCAATTTATTTTATTTTAATATTATTCAAAAAATAAATGTAACATATATAAATATATATATAATCTATATATAGTCTATATATATAGACTCTAGCGTATACGTTTGAGAAACAAACCCATATATATTTGATCTAGAAATAATTGGTGCGAAGATAAAAGTCGATGTGATAAATCAATAAAAGTAAATTTCGATTCAAGAGTAAAACCAAGTCGGTAGCATATATAAAATTATATAATTGACAATAATAAAATCCAATTGAAACAAGATATAAATTTATTTCGGGTGCAAAACTAAAATCAGGTTGGGATTATATATAAAATTATATTGAGTACAAGAATAAAACAAATTAGGATCAGGTATGAGGTTATTTCGAGTATAAAAATAAAACCAAATCTGGATTAAAATAAAAAAAACCCCAAATCGGGATTATATATAAAATCATATCGAGTGCAAGAGCAAAAGCAAATAGGGTCAGAAATAGAGTCATTCTGGGTGCAATAATAAAACCAAATTGGAATTATATATAAAATCATATCGAGTGCAAGAGCAAAAGCAAATAGAATTAGAAATACAATCATTCTGAGTGCAATAGCAAAATCAAATTGGTATCATATATAAAGTCCTACAAATCCGAACTATGGGCTACCAAACAATATATAACTCCATATATGTTTATGAGTATATGAATCTATATAGTAATAATCATTAGATTTATTTTATTTGTGATCTTTAAAAGATATAAAACTGTTTAGATCCATAATCACTATTCTATAATTGCATATAACAATTTCTTATTACAAAATACCAAACACTCTGTACTCAAAAACTAAGAACCCTATAGAACAATATTAGCAAGCTACTTGAAAATAGACTGTGGACACAAACCCAAAGCTGTTCTAGAACTATATATATTGCCATTGTATTTTGGGTGCACTACTATATATATACTCTTATTCAACACCCACGGATCCACCCACATATTATAAGCTACTATAAATTTTTATATATACTATTGTTAATTTATAATAGGCATGCTGTCATATATATATATATACTCCTATTCAACATATACACGAACACACATACACTCATATACACCCATATACACCAAAACTTACTATACAACCAAGCATGACCAATTGAAAATGAGACTTTCAAGCATATAGTGGTGTCAAAACCGTCTGGTCCGCACCCAATAGTCTCCAAAACCGTCTGGTCCGCACCCAATAGTCTTCAAAACCGTCTGGTCCGCACCCAATAGTCTCAAAACCGTCTGGTCCGCACCCAATAGTGTCCAGGCAGAACTGTATACAAAACCAGTCTTTACTGTGACGCGCCCAAAACAAAAAAAAATCTTTTCAACAACGCTTCGAATAAACTGGTTACGTCCCCTCATTCGGTTTGGGGATCGGCATTCCTCTATACATCCCGTCATTCATTTGGCTAATTGCGATTCCTCTATACATCTCGTCATCCTTTTCACGAATCGGCATCCATAGAATATTGCAACTCACAATAGGCCGAACTCGGAACAATACGAAAAAAGAGCATATTATTTTGTAAAAAAAAACACCACCCAAACACTCTTTATTTTTTCTTTTCTGCGCGCGTTCACTGTATATACGACTCTGAAAATAAAACAAACCCTCATTCAAACCTTTGTGTCCCTATCAACGCCACAATGCTTTCGAAATCGACGGGAGCAACCACAGCATCGTTTTCTTTTTTAATCTGGGTCAACACCATTATTACAACGCTTTCGAAATCGACGGGAGCAACCACACTATTGTTTTCTTTTTTTAATCTGGGTCAACACCATTATTACAACGCTTTCGAAATCGACAGGAGCAACCACAGCATCGTTTTCTTTTTTAACCTGAGCCAACACCAACGCCACAACACTTTCGAAATCGACGGGAGCAACCACACTATCCTTTTCTTTTTTTAACCTGGGTCAACACCATTATTACAACGCTTTCGAAATCGACAGGAGCAACCATAGTTGTCTATTATCTTTTGACCTGGACCAAAACCAAAGTCACAACCCTTTCAAAATCGGCGGTTGCAACCATAGTTGTCTATTATCTTTTGACCTGGGCCAAAACCAACATCACAACGCTTTCAAAATCGGCGGTGGCAACCACAATATTGTTTTCTTTTTTGATCTGGGCCAAACCCAACGTCACAACGCTTTCAAAATCGGCACAAATACTGATAGCATTCTTCTATTTTATTACCTCTGTAAAATCAAAATCAAAATAATAAAAATTCAGCACTCAAAAATCACACATTATATTTTACTATACTTGTAGTGTCATATATCACCATTTTCATAAGTACACTTCGTATTTTCATATATTTTGAAATATCTTGTTCTGGACCAACGTTTCATTACCTAACACAAAGTCTCATTGTTTCAATCTCTCTTAATCAGTACGCACCATAATTCTCAGCACTATAATATATATATAAATTATTTCTTTCGCACCATAATTCTCAGCACTTCAATATACATATAAATTATTTGTTACACATCATACAATATAAAAAAAATAAACTATTTCTCATACACCACCCCCTTCTATTCCACTGCCCCCCAACTTTTAACATAATACAAATACTCTATCACTAAAACATTCTTATTCCTTTTTATAATAAAATTACTATCACACCAAACTCTTCTTATTCTTGTGTCTTTCACTTTAGTCAAATAAACTCGGTCTCTTTTCTACCCACATATATTAATTATCTTAATGTATTTATTTATTTTTATATAGATAGTTCTCATTTCTTTTAGATAAGCAGTATCTATTGCTATATTTTAAGATCTTAAATAGCACAAGACTAATATGTTGTGATACATGTCTGAGTATAAGGTCTGAGTATAATCATATATTCTATTATAATTTTCAATTGGGGCTGGCGTACAATTTATATTTGTGTTTATTTTGATATGACAAAATATTATATAAAAGCTAAATATTTGTATGGCTATATAATAGATCATTATTTTGATTTTGAGTTTTTTTAAATAGGCTAATTGTTATAGTTTGAGTACAAACGTTATTTTTATAATAGTCTATATATATATGATAGAGGCTTTAATACATGCCTACAGCATGTATCTCCAAAGTCTCCGAAGGCTATTAAGGGGCTTCTCAAGCACCTGACAAGACCCAAAAGTTTGTTTAGGATTATCTTATACAGATTGGCCAGAGTTTCCAAAATTAGTAATCATGGACAAAACTTGGTCTACAATTACTAATTTTGGAAACTCTGGCCAATCCGTATAAGATAATCCTAAACAAACTTTTGGGTCTTGTTGGGCGCTTGAGAAGCCCCTTAGAGACATTAATAGCACATAAGAAGTGTATTTATAAAATCTTACCAACTTTAAACTGGAGATATTCTTGTTAATATCTTACTTTGGCTTTTATATGTTCTAAACATTTTTTTTTTCATTTCACATCTTATATTTACATTAGAATTAAGCAAAACATAATCAAGTAAGTAACTATAATATAAGTTTATTAGATGTAATTCATTTTCTAATTATTCTCTTTTAATATTCAATGGTAAATATTTTTTAAGAAGCAAATGTTTACATTGATATAAATATATGAATTACTTGGAAACAACTTTAATTGAAATGAAAGGATAACTACCAGAATTACATGCTAATTTTAATATTTGACATATACCTACTATGCTTGATACATACGTAGATATAAGTGATTGAAGTAAACGAGTTTATTCTAATATTTGACAATAAAATATAAAATAAAATTTGATGGTTTTTGCATTGAAGTATTTAATTTTGACTTTTTAGTTTTTATGAATATATAATATATATTATTGAGTTCAATAAAAGCGATACATTTAATTTGAGACATAGTTAAATACTATGTGAGATAAATAAATAATATAAAATGAATAAATTGTTTTTGTAAGAGTATTATTTATTTTTTAAAGAATATCACATGTACTTACAATAATTAATATATGATTAATAATTATATAAATGTGTGTATTCGCAATGAAGTATTAACATAGAAATATAATGTATCTGTGAGTTATAATTATACGGTTTATATTTTGTTAATGTACCTCTTATTATGATTATATCATCATATAAAATTCAATCACTCATGTACATGAAAAATCGGTGTGTCAGATAATATAGTAACGTATAGACACCTTTGGCTGGAATAAATATGAATATATGTTTTATTCTTTCAGTTTTAATTGTAACTACAGTAGTAGTCAATTCGTTTTTACAATATTGATGTATTATAATAATCAATTTATTTAAATCGCATTAATAATGTCTTCTATAATTTTGATGGAAATAAAATAAATATCAAAGATAATTAAATAAATATAGTCTATGTACTTACTTATAAAACAAATATATAAAAATGATTGAATTTAATAAAATAAAAATAAGAATTATATCATCCTTTTAGCTTTTATTTTCGTTATTACTATTCATTATTTTATTGACCTTTATTATAAGCATACGTTTTTATAATTTATAAAATATACCATGTTTATAATAGTTTAAATAGAATGCTTTCTAGTTTTTAATAAGTTATATGTTTTTTTTATATATTAATATTTCATTGTTTTATTTTTCAATAAATCCTGATATTCCAACATCAACTAAAAATATTAAATTCATAGTTGATAAGATTTTTACTGTTTATTATATTTCAGCTAAATTTATATCAAAATCTTATATAAATCAAGAAAATATATATATTTTATTAAACCTGAAAAGATACAGCTGTAATAATAAAGATATATTTTGTTCTCGGTCTATTTTTATAATTCCCAATCAGAAAGCATATTGCCACAAATGACATTTCATATCAAATCCATGCCTGATAAAATGATATACGTTCTGTCTTTCAATACTACTTAAATGGAGACTAAAAACATCACTTTCCCACTGAAGGAGTAATGGTCGGATTTTCATTTTCGAGCTAATTCACACTCCGAAAGTTCGATATAATTAAAAGCCCGCCGCCTCTCTTAGCCCATTCGTTTTTTATTGTCTCTAGCTCTTTAATGCACTTGCTTTCAGCAAAAACGAATTACTAGAATGCAAGATAATTAAACATTTGGTTGAATTATGTAAAATACAAAAGATATAAATTTGGGTCAATTCAAACTGCGATTATAATTTATTTGTTTTTGGACTTTGTGGTACTTTTTTTTAGACTTGTGCCATTTACCAGCGTACGAGGGAATTGAAAGAAAAATTACTTTTCATAGTAATTTATTCAATTCCGAATGGATATATTTTTCAATTCCCTTGACAATAACATGGTCAAAAACACCATGTAATTATCGAGGGAATTGACAAAATTTCTAAAATAAGAACTCTAGTTACAAAAAAGAATATACTAAATGACCATACTTTAAAAAGCTCATTCTATATAGCCAAAATGAAACAAATCATTAACAAAAAAATAAAAATTGGCAGGGTATTTTAGTAAATATTTAAAAAACAGATGCTGAATAACAATTGGAATTGTATATGACGTGGCTCAATTCCTGCGACACAATTCCCTCGATGCAATTCTCTCAGTGCAATTCCCTCAACAATTCTCTTGTACACTGGTGAATGGCAAAAGTGACGCAATACAAAAAGACAGTGTACTATCTCAAACAAAGACACCTTTTGCTTTTATTTGTTTTTATTTGTTTTTATATCTCAGATTATACGCGACTCCTACAAAAAACTAAACAATCATTTGAACCTCTCTGCCTACATCAATGTTGCAAAACTACTGGAATCGATACCAGCAACCATAGTATTCTTTTCTTTTCTTTCTTTTTCTGTTTTTTTTTGTAATGTGTATCTGTGATAATGTATTTAAAGACGAAGAAGCTAGAGAAGAGCCAAAGCTAATTCAGCTTCGAACTTTGTAATGTCTGATGTAGATGGAGTTGCTATACGATTAAGGACAAATACAACATTAAGCATAAGTTGGAAGTGGCCGCTCGATATGGATATCTAGTATGACAATGGCTATCATGATTCAGAGTATGTATAACATGTTAGTTTAAATAAATAGTGAATATAGTGTCTAATTCAGGGAATATTCTCTGAGTGGCAATGATGGCAAGAATAGCTTGGTGAGTAGTTATATACATATGCATATTTTATTCTCAATTGTTGATATCCCATTGATTTAGACATTAGAGCTTCAATAGTGATAGTGATAGCTATAATGATTGGATATTAGAGTTTGAATGGGATATGTTTCGTAACACGTATTAGCCTGAGAATATATCTAGAGGTCTGCAATATAAAATGCAGTGGATAATCTAGTAGCTGAATTAAATACACCCAAAGCTAACAAATAAGCTAAATTATACCTAGTTGCTAATAGTGTTAATTGTTTCAGATAACAAGCAGTGACAACGTTATGTCAGTGTTATGGGACTCTTTGCAGTCACGGGACAAGTACCAAACGTGAGTACATTAAGACCAAGCTGTAGTTAAAAGAGGCAGTAATTAAATGTTTAGAGAGTCTTGCTCATCTCTATCCTATGAGGAAAAGTGGAATCTCAATCCTTGTCTTGACTGTGAGTACTAGACAAAAACAAATTTTAAATAGCATTGTATATGTTTAGTATATAATGGAGGCAAAAATTTGATCTCTGAAATTAATTGGAAATACTGAAATTAAAACATTAATAAAAAAAGATTTATGAAAAACTTGTATTTCTTTAAGCAGTGATGGAGAGCACAAATATGTTACTTGATCCTTGATAGCATATACATGAAACAAGTATGGGTGTTGGTAATTTGCTCAAAAGCCTTTTATATATGTGGCCTTCTTAAAAGATTATAATGGTAATTCTTTGGTGTCAGCTAGATATATACTCATAATATAAATTGTACAGGACAATCCGAAATCGATATATACCTATAACCCATATCTAAAGCAAAAATATTAGTGTTTAGCATGAAATACGACTGCAAAATCCTGTTGAAACAGTATCAAGTAGTTATTAAAACAAATATATATACATGTATATACTGTTCGAGCCCAAAATCTTGATCATTGTGTTTGTCTGTTTAAAACAATATATAAAAATAATCTGTAGTAATATATATTCAAAGAAACTTGTATATCTGTAATCCATGATGTAGATTTTTGATAGTTGGGGTAGACTAAAAAAAACTGGACGAATTCAATTGGTAGAGAGTAAATGTTCAAGGATACTTGTATATGTGCAATACTATAGGAAGAGTGGAACCTTGGCCATTGGTCCTAATTGTGAAAAGTCTATTGAAATACAGTTGATACAAAGTAAAGATCCAAAGAGACCTGTATACCTGAGACTCTGGATGAAGATCAAAGCCTTGATCAGTTGCACAGACAGTGAAAATGGTAAACAAATTTAACTGATCGAGAGTAATTTCTCAAATATACATGTATACCTTAAACCTTGTATGTAAAGCAGAAAATTGATAGTTTGGCTTTAACTATGTAAATACTAGAGAAATATAATTAATATTAAGGTGATATTTAAAGAGTTTTGTAAACTTGTGAACGTTGATAGTAAATGAAACCTTGATCGTTCATCTTTGCTCTGAAAAGTATAGAAAAATACAGTATGTAGTAACTAAAGGCTCGAAGAGACTTGTATATCTGTGGCCGTGGTAGAATGTTAAAATCTTGAATGTTAGCCTTTACTATTCAAAGCAGTAGGAAAATACAAATGAGAGTAAGTTAATGCTAAAGAAAAATGTGTATTTGTCACTCTGGATGGAGATCACATACTTGATTGTTAGCCAAGACGGTAAAGACACTAGACATATACAAGTAACAGTTAGTGAAAGCATCAAAAATGTCTTTATATCTGTAACACTTGGCGCAGATTGGATCCTTGATTGTTGGTTTGAATGGTAAGAACTATACAGAAATACAATTGATAGTGAGTAAAGGCTCAATGAAATGCTTACATCTGTAACACTGGGGACCAGACTGTCAACCATTGGCTTGGACAATAAGGACATTACAAAAATACAGTCGACAGTAATTAAAGACTGAAAGAGACTTGTATACCTGCACTCGTGGGTGAAGATTGGATACTTGATATTTGGAGTTATCTGTAAAAATACTAGATCTATACAGTTGTTAGGAGATAAATACTCAAAGAGGCAAGAACATCTTTCATTTTTTGATTGATAGCGGGATCTTTATTTTTGGACTTGGCTGGGAAAGCACTTGTAAGATACAACTAGCTTTAAGTAAAAAATCGAAACGACTTGGATACCCTTAACTCTAGAAGGATATTGTATCTTTGATCGTTGGTCTTGATTGTGAACAGCCTATACAGTCACAATTCTCTGAAGGTATGTTTGTAGTCACTATTGTATACTGGCTGAACTATGTTGAGCCCTGACAGTCTATGTCCTGTTTCTGAGTATAGAGAGTGTTGGATGGATGGTCAAGAAAATGTTGGATTATAGTATCTTATTACCGCTGTATACTGTTTTTGGCAGGGCATCTTATATATTGATACTGACGCTTTTTGATATAATACAAGCCTGAAATATTACTAAAGAAGTTGATTTGTATTGAACATGATATATCTTTAACATGTACGTTGGTTAAAAGCGTTCGTGAGACAAACAGTAAAAAAGTTTATAAAAGAATGCTGGTATACTATGGGAAAAAAGAGGTGCTTCCAGGGGTTCACTGTGGTCCACTCAGGAGGTCGTCCAGGTGGGTGTTTTTTGCCTACCCACTTTTTCACCTCTTGCCTGTTATAGATTAGTTTATAACTCTGCTCTTTAACAAATAACCCCCAGAGAAATTTCTTGTGTAGGAATATAGATGTACCTTACATGCCCATATATAGATACAATTATCTGCGATAAATTCTGATCGAAATAAATTGCGGATTTAAAAATGCGTTTTCAAAAAAAAATGGTTCAAAAAAAATTGTGTTTCAAATAAATTGGTTTTTATTTTTTGTTTCAAAGTAGAAAAAAATGCTAAGCTATAGCTACACCATATAATTTATGAGCAGAAATATATAATAAATTAAATCTAGTTATTCTAAGCTAAAGATAGTGTCATGGAGTCTATATCCCTTATAATTCTTGAAGACAAAAGCATCTAAGAGCACCCGTAATAGTGGAGTACAAGAGCAATCTAGTAAAATATAAATATGAATGAGTATTTCCAGTTTAAAAATATAAGTCAAATGAAAGCTTACCTTTGAGTTTGCCGAGATGAATTTCATAAAAGTTAGAATCTCTACAAGTAAAAATGAATAGAAGATGGTTAGTATTCAATTACTTTGTAAACTAGGTGTGCAGGTATTACCTCAACTCATTTTGACCAGATGATGAAAAGGCTAATTGTCAGCTAATGAGACCCAAGATGAATAACTGCATTACAAAGTACAATATTGCTTTTTTATTATACATACCTCAAAAACAAGAATATATAGACACGTTTCCTAAAAAGATAATATACTATATGTAAAAACACATAATGAACAAACTTTTGTCGGTAAAGTAGAGTAAGAAACAATGTAAAGGACGTGATCCCACACTTATTCAAAATCGATTTAAAAAATTCTCATTGGTCTACTGGCTTTTAATATCAATATTGCAACTCATAGAAATGTTTTTAAAAAAAACGCCAAGTCATTCTCTCTCGGTTTGTCTTATTTTTATAAGTTAAAGAGGTATGTTCTAATAGCAAATAATTGAAATTACAGCTGTAACTTATTAAAAAAAATATGTGTATATATTTATATCTTCATTGGGTTGAGTTGTGCCTTAGAAGGTTGCCTTTGCTAGGCATTCTTTACTAATATTATGTAAGAAACAAAAAAAATTGTATATTTTTTCTTATTTGAAATTTTGACAAAGTCGTTTTATATGCTGAAAATCGTTGCCTTTACCAAATTTTAACAGAATTATTTTTTCATTACACAATACAGTCTCCGCATTTCCTTATTCAATGTTTTGTCTTACTTGAACAGCTTTTTGTTGTGATCAAAAAAGTTTGAAGTAGGACCAAACCTTCTTTCCTCCTTTATTTGGAAGAAAAAATATTCAACTCACGAAATTATAGAAAGAAAAATTCTCTAGGCCAATAATATTGTTTGGGTACCATACCCTACCATATTTGGCTTCCAATTTTTGTGGTGGTGGAATTTTCTGTTTCATTTTGATTTTTTTGGTGATTTTTTAATTATTATAGGCCAAAAATGAAGTCACAATTACAAAAAACACCCCTTTTTTCCCGTAGTGGTATATGAAAGAGAGTTGTTTTGCTGCATTCTATTTGGATTGGTCTCTTTCTTTTTTTGGTTCTCTTTTATCTTTTAGTCTTGCCAGCATATATATATATATATTATTTTTCTTTACTTCTTTATTTAATATCTATGCTTAAAATATAGGCTCTGGTTGTTAAAGAAGTTTTACTTACAGTTTGATGGACGTGCTGTGTAGACACTGGCTTTACTTTATTTCTCTTTTTGCCTTTTTTTACTGTGTCCCCAGTCACATCGAGTCCGTGCAGTCCGTGCAACATACTATGTGGTGTGGGCTGAGAGTAGCATTGTTGCAATGTATGTCGAGGCTTAACTTTAGAACGATAGCACTTAAACGAGGACTTCCGATTGGTTAATTATACGCGTGTCAATATATGGGCTTGCTATGGACCCCCCCCCCCCTCCCACATGCTCCCTTTATTTTTATTCTACTTTCTGCAGTGATTCTGTTAACTAGGCTTGTGCTCTTAGACAGCCGCTTGTTGAAACACTATATGTGCCTTTGTGTTAATTTTAGCTGTGCTACTGATATACAAAGTATTAATCGGTTAGTCATTTAACTACAATAAAGAAGTGTAAAGTTGTGTTGATTATAAAGCTTTACTTAAAATCTTGTATATTTTTATTTGTCTTTTTATTATTTGTTTTAAATTCTGTGACTTTATAAGCTTAAGAAGCACCCCCAAAAAACTGCTGCTTATAGCTTTTCTTTTCTTTTATGTGAAAGACCCCCCTTTTCTTCGAGCCTTTTCAGCAGTGCCTTGAGTTAATAAAGACAGAATGCAGAAATACTTCCCTGAAATTAGAGTATTGGTTGTGCTTTAGTAAGTATTGACTAACTGACTATTTAAACTCGTTGGTGTCTCAAGCTAAATCATCATTCTTAGCGAAACATAAAGTAAAAAGAAAAATAAAGGGGTCTGGTCTAATGTCTGCCAATCAATCTTGGTTTGTATAGCTTAATAAACCAATCGTAGTCCTACCCGGAAATTAATACAATATGACCCACTTGTCTGAAACACTTTTCATTTAGATATTTAGATATTCATTATTCTATCAATACTTATAGCTATTCATATAAGTTACATTATACACTATGCAAAAAGTAGTGGTGTTTACGATGGTGTTAGCTTGGTCATGGAAAGATCAAGCTAGTAAAATAACTAATTTATAAATCACCTTTTAAATTTTCTGCCTCTTTACTCTATCATTTGGTGTGGACAGATTAAAATACTCCAAAAAAACTTGAAATGGTCTTAGTCAATTGTATTAAATTGTGGGTTTTTTTAGGCCATCCGCCCTGTGGCATATTTTTTCCACCAAAGGGATGATGTTTTTCTCGATCCAATTGGAAATGAAAGAAGACTGGCCAGTCAGAATTATTTGAACTTTTTAGCCTGTCCACATCAACTATATCGACCTTGACAAACTCCACAATCCAGAACGGATAGTGTATTTGACAACGAACCTGGAAATGGCTCATCCCAGGAATATAACACCCACCAGACACTCGTACACTTCACACTACTCCAGTGGCAACCAATCATTAACAAACGGAGATCTTTAAATTAGAGAACTAAATATCTATATAAACAGCTATGATTCTATTTTTTAAATTAAATAAAAGCTCTCTCGCAGTACTTATTGTGGCCTGTTCAGGTCTATTTCTTTAGCCTAATATTCATTCCAGCTTTGTGGCAATTCGTGTATTTTATTTGGAAGGTGTCTTCAAATTATTACGTGAATGTAAAAGGGACCTATCTGTAATATTAAAACACTTAGCAAAATCCGAGATGAGGTAATATATCAGGAAAAAATAAATGTATTTTTTATATGATAGATTTCTGTAGGACTTTATATCTATCTGTTTATATGCCTTTATCTTGAAGAAATCCATATATTGAAACATAAGTAACCGTGTTTCAAAAAAAAAGAAACAAAAAAAAACATTTTTGTTGTTGTTTTGTGCTTTTTTTTTGCAAAATGGAATTAAAGGCGTCTATTATTTACACGATTGCGCCAAATACACAACGTCTAAGTTAGAAAGAAAGAAAATGTTTAAATAAAAATAAGAGAAAAAATGTGGCAATTATAATAAATTCTAAGTTGGTGCTGGTAGTTGGAGTTGGTATTTTAGACAGCAGTACGTTTTATCGACCTATTGAAAATAATAATGAGTCATTGTGCCTTTATTTATAGAGGCCTATCTCTTCCATGTACACACACATACAAAGATATATTTACCTTGACACATTATCAAACAATCGTTCAATATCTGGAGAGCACCGCACAAAGTCATATTCCCAAAAGGTTGGCTTCTTAATCAGCTCGATGAATGTAGCCAATAAACCCCATGGATGAGGTCGGTTAACGATCAAACGTTCCAACAATACCCTAATCATATTCTTCTTTCGTAAATATTCCATTCTCTCTTTACCCATTATTTTGTAAACCACATATTTCCATTTTGCATACCTTGTAATTTGTTCCTTGATCATCTCAGGCTGCTCTTCAAAGAGGTACAAAAGAGCTGTACTGAAGAAATACGTGTGGCTGTTGGGGTATCTCAGATGATCAACAAGTGAATTGAGCAAGTAGTATGTGCCCTGAGGTGACATTCTGGACAATAGATACTTGTAAGCACGAACGCTTGGATTTTCCGCAATACTACACTCCTCCAATGCAGTCTGAGACCCCAAATAGAGCACAAATGCAGTCAACAGGTTCAAATCGTACCCCTCGCTTGTCTTTAAAGTCTCCAGTATATTCTTTCCAAATACAGCCAGACCTTCTTTTTTGCACACATAACGATCCACGCTCTCGTCCAAACGTCCGTTGTTCATCAATATCTCGCTGTAGCTCATCACTACTAAAGGTTCCTGTCTGGATTCTGGCAAGGAAGATAGACACAAGTCGGGAGTGAAAGGATCTGGCAGGTGCATCACTCTGGGAAACGCACTCAAGACAAGATTTCGAAGTTGGATACATCCATGTGGAATGCACTGCGAAAACACCATGTAGTTGTCACTAAGGAACTCTGGGAAATCGTGTAGCAAGACTACCAGGAAACGCAATGTGCCACGATAAAAGGCACGTGTGGCTCGTTGCAGAACACGGGTCTCGAGCAAAGGACGCAAGAACCTCAACAGTACCAATACAAGCTTTTGGCAAAGTGCCCATCCCTGGGTGTGGTTGGCAACAAGTAGCTGAGGAACAAACGTACGGTGAGACAGTAGTTGGAGCCAAGAAAATGCGAATCCGGGAAAGTTCAGAGGTTGAAGCATGTAAAGCGTATCGCTATATACATAAGTCAAAGTAAAAAAAAAATTAATAAAAAAAAACTCTATTCAGCTGAAGAAATGTCGCCTTCAATTGTTTTGCTTTAAGTTGATTAGTAATTTGTTTTACCTATATGCCAAGATGATACTTGATTCAATTGACTTATTCTTGAGCTTGTTGAGCTCGCAAAACAAGGAAGACAAAATTCTCAAGAATGGTTTTTGGTTAAAATTGACTTGTCTCTTCTCGTGGTGTTGTGCCAAGACCAGAGTCACGACCGAGAGTGCGTGGCTCACTAAAGTCACTTTGGCCTTCTTGTCGTCCTCGCCAGTCTCTAGTCGGACCATGTATGCGACCAGCTTTGCGTAAGAGTCGATCAGTTGGAGCGCCCTTCTTCTAAACGATGCACTCTGTGTTTTGAAAGACAAAAAGTGGTGTACGCACGTCTCTGTGCACAGGCGAAAAAAAAAGCATCGATCGTTCTGATCCCTGGTCGTATTGAGTACCTTTGTGGCCAATTGAGAGCACAATTGATCAGTAACCATAGGATGCTGGCAGAGTCTCATCCACTCTGCCAACAAGAGCCGAAGTTCCAGGCAACCTTGTCCACTACTCCCAATGTAACCACCGCCACTATCATTTGTCTTTTTCAGATCAAGATATGGTGCCTCTACTAAGTTCCCAAGATCTGTCATCAATGCAATAACACTTGTAAACCAAGTTGAATATAAGTATTATTTTTTAGGATAATCGCCCAGTAATTTCGAGTTTGTGTAAAGATAAAAATATATATGCGCTTGTGTATGTAGATATATGTATGTATATATTGATTGTTGTTGTTGCTGTACCTCGCCGTAGCTTCCTCTTCTTTAACCAGGACATTGAGTGCTGCCAGAGTAAGGGCGTGATCTTCTAGGAATGTAACCGGGCTTGGAGACAACAGACACAATCTCACCAAATCAGCTGCAAAATCGATAACCCCGTCTGCCTTGTTTTGGATCAACTTTGCAGTCTGACCATCATAGATTTCTAATGGCAGCATTTCGTGGCGCAGTAACATTGCAATTACCGGTGCATTATATTTTCTCTAAAGACCAAAAACACAGTTAATCATTTAACCAAGCAATCGAACAATTGAACAATCAAACAATCAAGCGACCAATTGATTTTTGTTTTGATTTGATTTGATTTGATTGATTAATTCACAATAATGATACTAAAGTATTATAGCATCGCCCAATGATAAGATATATACAATATGTTGCTTACTTCATCATCCGCATATACAATCCAGCTCAATGCTTCTTTACCAACATGGACTGATAGTTCAAACAAGGACTGTAAAAACCCAGTGTATGCCTCTAGGGCAAATGGTGTTTGACTCTTGTAAAGCATATAAACCACCTTTTCCACAAATGTTTGCATGGTCTGTAGCAGGTTGGTGCTTTGAGAGATCACTAACGGGATCTGACGCATCAATAGACAAATGTCGTGGTTTGGTGGCAAAAGAGCACATGAAGGCATTGGGCATTGTCGGATCAATCGATCGAGTTCGAGCAACATTTGCTACAATGTATTTTATAGAGATTCAAAAAAAAACAATTGTTAGTTCTTGTTAAACTTTTTATTATCATTTTAATATCATTAATACATATGTGTGTGTATTGTATTAAATCATTGTTATTGTTATTATTATTATTATCAATAAAATATTACTATTACACTCTTATGAATTACATTCCATATTATTCACTATATTTATATTATGTTCTTTTCAATTGTTTCATCCTCATCTTTTTCTTCTTTCTTTCTTTCTTTCTACTTTGGTATCTTACTTCTAGTTTTGCCATAAGGTTCTCGTTGAAACTAACGGTGGGTAATAGTGGTGCGTTTAAAAAGTCTAAATTGTACATTTCGATCGTTTTTGTTGTTGTTGTTGTTGTTGATTATTTGTTTTGTTTTGTTTTTTGGTAAGTTTAATAGAATATATATATGTGTGTGTCTATTGAAATATTTTTATTATTTCTTTACCAGACTCGGGACTAAATGTGGTTTGAATGGGTGGTTGTGGCGATGGAGGATGAGGAACGGCTGGTTGTGAGTTAACAGGTTTATGAGCGAACATGTCGTAAAGCTTAAGTTTAGAGTAAGGAACAGAATAATTTGGTGAAGGCATAGGAAATATTTGTTTTTGTGTTTGTTTTTGTGTTTGTGTTTGTGTCTGTGTCTGTGTCTGTGTCTGCCGGTGGTGGTTGTGTATGTCTGCCTATCTATCTGCCTGTCTGCCTGTCTGGCTGTTTGCCTGTCGGTATTCTTTTCTATATAAATATATAAATGTATATAAATGTATATATACTTTTATAGATAGATATATAGATATATAGATATTTATATATATATATATATAATAGTCCTTGTTGTTGTTGTTGTTATTGACAAAGGAAGGTTGTGAGTGAGCGATAAAATAAATAAAAGGGTTTTGTATATATTTTTTTTCTTGTACGTCTTTTAGGCGGAGATGTGTCAAGATTATATTTTACATACCGAAAAGTCTGACTTTATATGACACAATACCGACAATTACAACAGCTTCATGGCTCTTTCCACTAACACTCCGGAACCACCAGGGGTCAAAAACCCCTCCACCACTGGCTCATCTCCACCATTGGCAACCTCATTCACACCAATCTCACCTACTCTGACACCACTATACTCACAAGTAGCTACACAGAATG
The DNA here is from genome assembly GCF_001638985.1 of Phycomyces blakesleeanus NRRL 1555(-). NCBI lineage: Eukaryota > Fungi > Mucoromycota > Mucoromycetes > Mucorales > Phycomycetaceae > Phycomyces > Phycomyces blakesleeanus. The sequence continues at coordinate 562,602 of NW_017265137.1, read as the reverse complement.
CACCTCCACTCACCGAAAAGCAACCACATGTTATCTTTAGCTCTACAAATAACACAACCCCACGTACCTGGCGTGTAGGGTCCTCTAAGTTCTCTGTATTCTTTACCGCCCCACCAAAAACGTCACCCAACTTCGACCCTTTCTGGAGAGCCCTTCTCGCAGCTTACCCTCGCGAAGTTAACATGGGAATCACTCTTGGATCTCGCTATTCCCCTGATACATGCGAGCTCCACCTGGCTACCAGTGCTGACTGTGAGAGAGCGTGCTCTCATCCTTTGGTAGTCGGCGTTTCATCTTTTCCCGCTCAACCGGCTGTTCCCATTGGCACAATTGTTCGCCGTGTTTTCCTGACCAAGCTTCCTCGTGTCCCCTATCCGGAACTTGCTACACAGCTCACGAAATGTATGTCTCCTTTTGGTAAAGTGCGTGAGATCGCCGTTCACGAAACGTATGGGTTTTTTGACGGCTCTGGATATGTTGTCCTTGCCAACACCCCCACTGACGAGGTGCCATCCGATTCCCTGACGTACCAAATAGCATACGACGCTACGCAAAAGATACTCGGTAAGTGGCCTTCGATGGGCTCCCACTGCACTTATTGCAAGGAAATGGGACACGAAGTCACCCAGTGCACTAAGCGCCCAGCCGAAACCCGAACGTGCTTTGGATGCAACAAGATCGGCCACCTGCAAGCCAATTGCCCGCACTCCTCCGATCCATCCAAGACTTCTAAGACCTCAAACAAGCGATCCCGTCACCCCCACCGCAACGTTAAGCTCGATCGACCTATCCGCGAGCCTAAGCCTCTGATTCCGACTGCACTCTCGCTCACCTACGGAGGATCCGAGGCTTCCAAGCACAATCCGCACAAACCTGCTTTGCTTGAGTCTGCAAAACTAACCCTACCGGCAACCCTCCCTGCCATCACGACAATATCTGCGACAACCACGTCCTCCGGCCCTCGTCCCCGAAGTCGTTCTGTTGACACTCCTGTGAAGGGCTGGGACGATGAGATAGACGACGACATGATCACTGACTTCACGGATAGAGTCGAGGCTCGGACTCTCCGTCTTCAGAATGCCTCTCGCCTCTCTCATCTCCGGTTTTCTCGGACAGTACGTCCAATAGGCCGCAACACATCCCTCTCACCTCCTCGCTTCACTCCCCCACATAGCAAGAAAGCCCTCGACGCAGAGGCCAAGATTAACCAATGATAAAAATAGGCACAATGAACTGTAGGGGTCTACCCAAAGTTGGACACCCTGAATCACGCTCCTTTTTTATACGCCACCTACGCTCTCAGGGAATTGATATACTAGCCCTGCAAGAAACCCATGCCTCCTCTTCTATGCTTCAAGACACTTTTGACCAACAATTTCGGTCATCTTCATCTTTATGGTCGCCACACTGTGGTGTTGTATGCCTCTCCCCCCATATTATTCTCACAGACCCTTTATTTAGTCCTTGCGGCAGGTGCATCATTACAACTGTCACTCATACTGACAATAAATTTTCTCCATTCAAGATGGGTGTCATCTATGCTCCCGCCTCTCGAACTCCCCGCTATGATTTTCTTTCTTCCTTACTGTCGACACCTGACCTCATTCCATCCAATCCTTCCAACTTCATTTTATTAGGTGATTTTAACCATGCCATTCACTCTAACTACGCTCTCGGACGTCGTGCCCCACTAGCGTGGCTCCAGTTTCTGGACAACCATATGATTGACTGTGTCACTCCTCCTGGCCAGAACCCACAACCCACCTTTCATCGCGCCTTGTCTTCCACTACAATCGACTATATTCTTGCCTCTCCTGATCTTCACCCTCGCACTACTGACTCCCAGGTGAGATATATTCACCAAAACTGGTCCGATCATTGCCTGTTGACCGTCCGCTTGGCTCTCCCTTCCACCCAATCCTCTGGTAAGGGACTTTGGCGTGCTAACCCCCGACTTGCCAGGTTGACATCTTTCTGCACCGACCTCAACACTCTTCTATCCACCCTCATCCCTGCCCTTCCCGCAAACCTCTCTCCTCAAGCACGATGGGACTCGATAAAGAGCGAAGTCATACGCTTTATCAAGTGTTTCTCTCGCCACCTCCGACCCTCTCTCACCGACCTGGAAGCAAGCCTGCAACAACGGAGAGACAGACTAATACACCGTTTTCGACACCAGCCTGCACAGAATTTTCAGCTGCCTATTGTTGAGCGGCTTCTGCAGCAAGTCCAACTTGAACGAGTGGAGATCATGTCCCTTAGGGCTGGGAAACACTGGCGGGAACAAGGTGAGACCTCTGCTGGATATCTCAAGCGCACCATCGCCACTCGTCAGTCACGCAAGTCAATTGCCAGCCTTTGCCACCCTGCAACAAACGAAATATGTTCCACCCCCGAAAAGATGACCGAAGCAGCTGCCGCCTTTTATGAAGGCTTGTATACCCCGGACCCTATCGACCAATCTGCTCTGGACGACCTGCTCTCTCACCTGCCTTCTGACCTTGGTCTGTCAGAAAGTCGGCAGACTGCCCTCACTCGTCCTCTGTCATTGTCTACTATTCGCTCTGGTGCGTCGCGCACTCCAACCTCTAGCAGTCCCGGTCCCGATGGCTTACCCTACGAGATCCTTCGCTTGATACTAGACCACCCAGTATGTGGTGATCTGGTTTCGGAAGTCTACAACGACGCCCTATCAAAAGGCATTTTTCCGGAATCCTGGCAATCCACCTGCGTTTGCCTGCTCCCAAAAAAGGGCGATCTCACCTCTTTGAAGAACTGGCGCCCAATTGCCTTGATCAACACCGATGCCAAGGTATTTACCCGATTGCTGAATGCTCGCATGATTCCCACGGTCACTTCACTTGTCTCTCCTTACCAGACAGGGTTCGTTCAGGGTCGCTTCATCGCCGATAATGGAATGCTGACCAGGCTGGTCATGGCACAAGCCGCCAAGGACGGATCAGCTGGTGTTGGACTTCTCCTCGATCAGGAGAAAGCATATGATAGAGTACATCCGGAATATTTTCGCCAAGTACTGACACACTTTCGATTTCCCTCCTCTCTTGTCACCTCGATCTCTAACCTCTTCTTTTCTACTAAATTGCAAATAAATGTGAATGGCTTCCTCTCGCGCCCTTTGCCTCAATCTCGGGGACTACGCCAAGGGGACCCTCTCTCCCCTATACTGTTCAATCTAGTTTTTGAGCCTCTACTACGACGAGTGATCCATGACCAGTCCTTCTCGGGCTTTCAACCATCTGTTCCTGCTGGTCTTTCTCCTCTGTCACCGATCAAACTCCTTGCGTACGCTGATGATTTACTTGTTTTTCTTTCTGACACAGGGCAGTTGTCTCGCCTCCACTCCCACCTCAACACCTATGCTGCGGCTTCCAACGCCCGCGTAAATCTTCACAAGACGCAGGCATTTTCACTTTCGGGCTCACCCCTGCCAGACTGGCCCTCACATCTACGGACCCACAATATTACGGATTGGCATGACCGGACCTCCTCCTCTTCTCTTCGCTATCTGGGATATCCAATTTTCTCCTCCATTGCCCAACGAGACTCATTTGGCCAGGCCCTTCTTTCTAAGATTGAGAATAGCTGTATTCTACACGGCTCACGCACCCTGTCCTTCCGCGGCCGTGCCACTGTCATGAACTCTCTCATTCTCGCCCAACTTTGGCATGTCTTGCGCGTAGTATCCTTCCCCGTCTCTTTTCTCGAAAAAATACGCACTCTGATGCGCCGTTTCTTCCGCTTCCGTTCGTTCCCCCCCATTGCTTTGGACACCCTCTGCCTTCCTCGCTTTCAAGGTGGTCTTGGCATCCTCGACCCGATTACACAGCAATGCGCTCTTCAGCTTCGTTGGCTCAAGCCAATAATCCAGAACCCATTGGGTCCCCGTGGTTTGGTCCCCAAATGGATGGCTTCTCTCCTTCGCACTGAGAATACGGATTGTGATCCCCTTCTACTTTGGATCTTCCCAGACTCTAGACCTCGCACCCATCGCTCACTGGATTCGCCTCTTCATCTTGTCCTGAAGGCCATGGACCACCTCCCGCACAAGTTTGACGACGTCCTCACGAATCTATCCACGTGCCTTATGTTGCCCTTGTCCTCCATGGTTAATAGCCCTCCCTCTCATCCGCCCTACCGACAATCTTGGCGAGACCTGAAGGTTAACCACCTATACCAAATTGATCATAATTTGGACGTCCTGATGCCCATTGCCCCTGCTAGACCTCTTCCTCGATTTATCACTCTTAATCGTATCCTGCAAAGACTTCTCGACCGTTCACTTGTGGCTCACCCTATCCTTTTCAGAGCTTGTATTCCTACATTCATCCTAGAATCGCGACATTTGGATATGCCTCCTCGAGATGGGTCCCCCTTTGACTTTGATCCCTTCATCTCTGCTCTGGTCCTCGGCAAACCTTGGTCACGCTTGTCCACGCGCTCTTACCGGCTGACCTGTTCTCATCATCATGCTAATGCTCAACCACTTAGCCCCCATCTTAGCCCTCGCCAACTGCACTCTTTCTGGTCTTTCGCACTTCCTCACCGGGCCCGTAATGTTTGGTTTCGCGGCTTACACAACAAACTATCGTGCCGAGCTCTTCTGCACCACATTATGCCCTTCACTGTTTCTTCACCTCTCTGCAATATCTGCCAGATGTCAATCGAGACGCAAGAGCATTTTCTTCTTTCTTGTCCTTTGAAATCTGCGGTGTGGTTAGGCATTTGGTTAGAATTTTTCGGCACCGTCCCACCACCTTCTGCACTTTCCTCGGCATTCACATCCTTTCTCTTCCCTCCCACGCTGAACCCCAGTATTCCAGCCGCCTCGGTTTTCGGACTGACCATCCTTGCTATCTGGGACCACCATTGGGCACTCCACTTTAACTCTGCTCCCTTTTTACCTTCCTTGGTTCTTGCCACTGCTAGGAAATCAATCTCCCGCATCTGCTCAGAGCTCGAGCTTGACTCCGCTGACTCTTCCCTCGCATAACACCACATTAACATTTTAACAAAAAAAAAAAAAAAAAGTTTAAATCACACAAAAACAAGTCAAAAACCAAAAAGCCAAAAACATCAAATAACCCCCATAAACCCTCAAAACAAATGTTGTAATTTTCTCTTTTGCCCTACTCATTCAGAGAACTTTAATAAATCTGAGCCTGTCACAGCTCCATACAAACAATTACAACAGCTTTTGTGTCAAATGCTTATTTTTGCGCAATAATTTGCTACTTCTCGAAATATAAAACGCATTTATTAATTATTATTACGCCATGGCTAACTGGTAATCATTTGCTCATTCATACTTTAAATTCATCTGAGCCTATCAACAATTCCGTACACATTTGTAACCATTTATGTCATTTAAATATTCTCCCGTGAATATCAAATAAAAGAATTTTCTCTAGCAAGTTTTTTTTTGATAATAATACTAATTTTTTTTGTTTGTATGGAGCTGTGACAGGCTCAGATTTATTAAAGTTCTCTGAATGATATATAATACTAAAGATGTTTCTTTGTATCGTTTACCATTTTGTCGTGAAGTAACATCGAGTCACAAAGCTTAAAATGAAACAGAAATCACAAAAAGAATTAGGGGACTTCTGTTTCAAAAAAAAATATGTATTTAAACTTGCTTATTGCTGACGTATTCTTATTTGTTTAAGTTTCGAGCAAAATATACTTGACTGCACAAATGGTTCAAGAACAGGTTAATGATGGTGTATATATATATGTATATATTTATGTTTATGCTTATATTTATGTATGTGTACAATTTTTATTTATTTTTGAAGTTGTCATATATTTTCTTCCTTTTCTTTTACGATCTTTATTTCTTACGCTGAGCAGCCCACTTGTATACTGCCAATCCATGCTTGTCCACACCCACCTTAGTCTTCTTGCCCTTTTGCTATTTATGCAATTTAATTATAAAAATGTTAAATATCTCCTTTATTAACTTAAGAATATGTATATATTTTTTTGATTTTTTTTTTACCTGAAGAGCTTTTTGTATCTGCAATTCACGTTCCACCCGAGCAAGTTCTTCCTCACGCTTTGATCTGGATGCCAATTCCATATATTTCTTTTCTCTTTCACGCTTGAGCTCCTACATAATCAATCATTTCGCTTAGTCCCTTCATCGAGCCGACTCCACCAATTAAAACGAGAAAACTAATAAACCAAACTGACCTTGATCTCCTTTTTGTCCTCTAGATTGGCAAATGTTGTCTTTCTCAGTGTATCGATACGCGGCCGGTTGAATTTACGGTTAACAAGTTCAGGGAATGTATCGAGATGTTTAGCAGGGTCGAACTGTTTTACTACACAAACAATACATGTAAGAAATTCGATCCAAAACCATAATCTAGCCATAAAAACTCATCGACTCATCCACACGCACACACACGCACACACACGCACACACACGCACACGCACACGCATATACACTCTCTTTCTCTCTTTCTCTCTTTCTCTCTTTATACCTTGCTTCTCAGAATCCACAAATACAATATGATTTGTCTTTTTCTTGACTGCCTGTTCATCTTCCTCTTCATCATCTTCATCGTCCTCGTCTGCCTCAATCTCATCGTCCAAGAAATGAATTGACTCTTGTAATTTTTCCATTTTCTATTCATTCTTTTTTGTATCAATAAAACCTTTCTTGTCTTTTATATATATACACCAATGTTTTTGTGCTTACCTTTTTACTAATATCCCGCTGAAGTTTAATATAGTTTTTGTCCTGAGACTTCATTAACTGAATCATCTCATGAGGCAGCTGTTCATTACGTTCTTTAATGTGAACACCACCCTTTTTGTTTGTTTGTTAAAGAATGAAAAAAAAGAATAATAGTAAGAACCAAGAATAAGTGACAATTTACACCAATTATGTTTTATTTTTCATTTATTCATTTATTCATTTAGTTATAGTCTTGTCTATATATTAAATACATGTATTTTTTGAGAAATATACATTTATGTTACCTTTGTTTTGGAGTTAATCATCTTAAAGTAGAATTCATCGGGATTTCTAAACAAGGCCTTGTCTCGCAGAGCCTTGAGTCTGTTTTGTTTGCTGTGGTAATCTTTGGCACGAAGCTTGTAATCTTTCTTCTTTTCTAGCAAACCGAAATGCTGACGGCCGGCCAACTGGCCACGCTCTTTATGATTGCGTCGCTGGACTGAATTGCGAAGTGTCGAAGACATGTGGAAATTGAATTAAAGAAGAAGAAGAGAATGAATCGATCGTCGGTTTTTAGGCGGGATTGCTAAGGTTTTCTCAATCTGAGCAAAAGAACAAGTCACATAAGCCACCGCAAAGGGGTAAAATATGGAAGAATAAAAGAGAGAGAGAGGAAGATCTTTGCATTCAAAGTAAATATTTAAACATCCGCCAGTTCTTTTGAATTTTCTCTTTCTCTTTTTACTGTTGTTGTATGTTATATACTGTATAGCAATTATATCTTCTTTGATAACCTCAAAGCCAAGTAGTTATGGTTTTTGCTTACTATTCTGTTCGCTAGTGGTAAATACTCTTGTATTAAATAATTCCTAGAAACCAACATCTGATATTTATACGAACAGTACTGGAGCAAAAAAAAGGCTAGGAAAAATATCCTTCTTAAGTCTCTCCCCTTATTTTTTTAATAGTAGCATATAATTTAATAATAGAATAATTGTATATGTATATATCACTTGTTGATTCTAATAGCGAAGGTACACAGTCAATTTTAAAAAGCTTTCTTAGATTATCAAGGCTGTTTTTATAAAATAAAAAAAAAACTAATAAAAGATCCATAAAAGAACTACTGCTAAATTTTCAACCTTTGATCAAAGAGAAAGTTAAACCTTTGAAGAAGCCCTTTATTTTGCTTTAAAACATCCCTCCCTCTAAAGATAAATAGAATATCCAATTGATTTATTCTAGCCCTCTTTAATTACGCTTTATTTTCAACAAACTGAGGGCTTGCTTTGATTAGATTAAATTAGATTCGATTCTATACACACGTATTTTATTTATACATATTAGCAACAATCCCTTTTATCTATCCTCTACTTCCTTCCTTCCTTTTCCTCTTCTTTCTATTCTGTTTTTTCTTATACAACAATATGTATTCAGCAAAAGCAACAACAGCAACTAAAAGACAGGGACTTTATTTATTCTTTTATTAAATTTGCACATTAAATCTAGGATCAAAATATTCGAATGAAAACAATAACAATTGGGCAACTATCTTTTTGAGAAATGTGTTGCGAATTTAATAAAACTTACAACACCCGTCTAACAATTATTCATTTCTTGTTTTTGAGCATAGATTTATATATTTAGACAGAAACTAATATGATATTTATAAAAATAAATCTTTTACTTGAATATTAATATCGGTTGATATGTATGTATCTATGTATTTATTTAATTATTTTCAGAGAAATAATTTGTATGCATTAATGAATCAAGAAACTCGTGTGTTTTAAATTTAATTTAATTATCTTTGTGAATAGCGAATGTACTTTAATCAATACTATAGATCCAGTTTCCCTTAAATAATAATAATGGTAGTCAAAACAAAACGAAACGAAAATAAAAATAAAGGGAAAGAAAGGGTATAAAACGATTTGTTGTTATGGGGTTGTATTAATACATGAATTCTGTTGTAATATCTGGATTTCAGACTAATAATTATAATTCATCTATTATTTGATTTGACCTTTTGGTTTGTAAGCTTTTTTTGATCAAGCCAAATGAAATGGCCCTTGTGTAAACGCACCTTTAGAAGGAGAAAGAAAGGAATAAAGGAATAAAGGGGCTTCAAAACCCTTCAAATATATCCCAAAGGGTCCGTGCAGTGCAAATAAAGCAAATCATTTCCAATAGAATTAGAAACGGCACAAAAAAAAGCTTGAAAGAATAATAATAAAAATCAAAAGGAGAAGGAGTAGGATGAAGAAGAAGGGAGGCTTTAAGAGATAAAGAAACAGAGATAATAATTATTATTATTCAAAAAGAACGACTCTAATGAAAAATATTTTATGATTAGACGATTGTAAAGATAATAAGAAGGATACTAATCTAGCTGCTTAAGCCTTTTAGAATGTTGTTCTTAAAGGTATCTTGAATAGATTTTATTCTTGTTTTAATCAATGCAAATATCAAAGAGGATAGGTTAGAAAGGGTCATGGATTCAATATAACTTTATTTGGTTTCATCATTTAGCAATTATGAAAATTCTAAAAACGAGGAACAAGAAGGCCACAAAGGATATCGGTCTCCTATTTTTTTTTATCTTTAAAAAAAAAGACGAAACCATAATACTAATACTAATAGTATCAGTATTAATATTAGTAAACATAATATAAAATAATATAATACTAGGCAGTAGAGGGGTTTTGGCTACCTTTAGTTAAAATTATGAATAATTTCTCTCAATATCCTTCCCTGAAATATGAGGGATAACTATCGCTTTCTATAGTTTATGGAATGCATTAAAAAAGTCTACATAATACAAGGTATCCAAAGAACGATTGTTATTCTTACTGTTATCACCATCATAATCATCATCATCATAATCATAATCATCATCATCAGCAATATTATATTATATTTTATTATATTTTATTAATTTTGAGTTTGCTTATTGACTTTATCGAATCAAACTATATTACACCTATCTCCATAAATTCACTTCTTGTTCGTCTCTATTTTTTTTGTATTATTACTATTACTACTACTATTATAATACTAGAACCTAAAGCATATATACATACACACACATACAAACACTGTAATCTTGACCTACCAATGTTAATCTATCAATCATTGTGCTCTTCGATTGGGATAATGTTTCTCTTGGCTTTTATGAGCACGCTAGTCACAGCCCAAGTTACAGACTGTACCAAGAGTATCCAGGTAAAATCTCAGACTGAACTGGATCAAATATCGGCCTGTAAGTTCTACAAGGGTACTATCAATGTAAGCAACTGCACGGCCACAGATCTTGTAGTACACGGTGTCGAGACCATCGAAGGAAACCTGGCCTTGATCGGCAACACCGAGCTTCTACACCTTTCTCTCCCTGATCTCCATACCATACACGGCCGGTTCTTATTGGACAGCAACAAGAGACTGACCGACATCAGCATGCCGAAGTTGAGCCGAGTTGGTACATTTGAGGTCTTGGTCCACCCTTCCATCAAAGATGTTGCTTTTCCAGCAGGGTTGGTGCAAATCAACTCCCTGTCTGTCACAGACACGACAGCCACATCCATCAAGGGCATCTATGCAACAAAAATAGCGCACCTCACTCTGGCAGGAAACACTTATCTCAATTCAATCGAGCTAGGAAACCTTACACATGTTACTTATGCACTATCCGTCCTAGCAAATGCCCCCACTCTGAATCTAAATGTAAAGTGTGTTTAATATGACAAACTAGTTCAATGTTGACTAACCAAGCTTTACATATATATATATATATATATAGCTGGCTTCTATGGATACTATTCAACAAGGAGATTTTCGAGACCTGGCAGGTGTTTCTCTCGGCCATCTTTCGCATGCAAGTGGAGACCTTTCATTCGTTTCAAACACTTTTACGAATCTATCACTTCCTCAACTTCAACAAGTAGAAGGAGGTCTTTCGATCACCAATAATTCCCAGTTGTCCACCATGTCAATGCCATCTCTTACCCAATTAGGAGGTGCACTATTGGTAGCCAAAAACCCAAAAATTAGTAGCCTAGACAGTTTTCCAAAACTGGAGAGAGTCAATGGCACGGTCGACATATTGGGTTCATTTGATTCCATTAAATTTTCTGATTTACACGATGTAAGCAAAAAGAGAAAACATACATACACATACACATACACAAGATATCATTCGTTATCTATATTTTTCAATAGGTTTAAAAAGCTCTAGAATAACTAAACCTTGGTTTTTTTTTATATGTATTTAGGTTCGTGGTGGTATGTCTCTTCAGACAAGCAGCTCTAAATTCCAATGCGATGATATCAACAAGTTAAAAGCAAGCGTAATCAAGGGACATGTATTCTCATGCAAGTCAAATATGTCTATACTTGATGAAACTAACAAGACCGACAAACCCAAAGACACAAGTGATGGGGTTGGAATAGGATCATTGTACAAAGGATATTGGAGTGGTCTTGTGTCTTGTATAGCTTTAAGCTTTCTACTTTAATACTCGTCTCAAATTAGCATACCATACGCACAAAGAAAGATAGAAATAGAGAGCTAACAAGAGAATATATACTGTATATTTTATAAGAAATAATAATAATAATAATAATAATTAAAAGGCATATTAAAGGCTGAATACTATATATAAAAAATCAAACACCTTGAATATCCATTAAGAAAGCCGCATTATAGCATACTATTTTACTATATGAACGAATCAAATATTTTTATTGTGCTTTTGATTTGTTGTTTTGGTTATAGAGTTACATTCTTAGGAATTTTAAAATTGATTTTTTTTACAGTGCATCTGTGTTCAATCGACCGATGTGTTCACCCATGTTCACCTTGGTCTCCAAAGAGCTCTTGGATGTTTTGAGCAAGTCACTATCCCACTCCACACTATTTTTGGGGAAAATGACGGCCACTGTGGAGCCACCGTACTGGAAGTATCCCATCTCGTCTCCCTTTTTTAGAGATTTTCCGACCACTGTATTTTCGGAAAGAACAATCGATCCAACCAATAATGCACCAATAGGAACCACAGCATAGTTAAATCCCAGTGGGTGTCTAAATGTCAAGATTTGTCTGTGGTTTTCCGTAAATACATTGACATCTTCCTTGACCACACAAGGATTTACTATTTATTTATTTAGTATATATATATATATATATAAAAGGATATTTGAATAATGAGTTTGACAAACCAATATAGTATAATAATATATATGTTTTCATACCTGTGTAATAAGTTCCTGCGACGGTCTGGATCGATTCAATCTCACCATCGGCAGGGGCATGCCATCTATGATAGTCCTGAGGAGCCAAACGAAATATGGCCATTGACCCACCCTCGAGCTGGTCTGCCAATTTCGCGTCTTGCAAGAAGTTGTGAAGCGTGAATTTTTTACCTTTGATCCAGAATTCGGTTGCCTTTTCAACCGAAGAGAACACACCAAGACGTGAGTCTGCGGCTGACACAAAGATACTCTACGATTATTGTTATTATTTGGTGAGTAATAGAATATTAGTCAAAGGCTACGGTTTGTATATCATAATTATGTATAACAAATTACTTACAGAGTCTTCTGGGGAGGCTATGGGTCGGACCGAAGGACGAATGGCTCGGGTAAAAAAATCGTTAAAATTTGAATAGGAATCCAGGGCTGGCTTAACATAATCATTCATATTGATTCCATAGTGTTCCACGAATGATGGGATTTGTGATACAGACTTGGGATCGGTAAAATAGGCACCCTGACGGATAGTTTCGATTAAGAATAGTTTTTTCATCGTTTCAGTCTCCACCACTAAATAAATATAAATATAAATAAAAAAGTTTAATCCTTTATCCAAAAATTACTTTAGGACAGCTATGATTCTTAAGTGTAATTTTGGATTATTAGGTTACTTGCATTTTCCCTGATAATAGCCTGCAAAGAGCATATGCATGCCAATGCGTGTGTACATTGGCATTTCTTCATAATGGTATTCTCCTGTCTTTTTTTAAAAAAAATTAATTTTAAATAAAAGTATATATTTTAATAAAAAGATCCTATTTATCGATGGATTTATTTAATAATTTGTCGATGGTTTACCTTGCGAACAACTAAAAATACTCCGTATCTCTTCTCAACTGCTGTCTTGAAGCTTTCGGGTAAAAGATGGGAATGGATCCAGCCGGTCAATTTACGACTGTACCAGTGTTTTGGTAGTTGACCTGAAGGAGTATGTATACCTCCTTCCACTTTTAATAATAACAATAACAATAACAATAACAATATTAATAATAGTTATAGCAATAGCAATAGAAATAGTAATATTTGGTATTGAGAAAGGGACTTGGAACAGCAGACATTGTAATCTGTAATGTGATGTAATATATATATATATATATATAAATGCTTTGACTTACTGCAATTGCCTTGCTCTGTTTTATCGATTGCTATAGAGAGATCCTATAGCCAACACCAACACGATTAATTATTTGGTTTCTATCAATTTTTTATTTTACATTTCCTAGACCCTCTGTGTCGTTGTCTTTGATGTGTTGTTCTACTAGCTCGTTTTGAGTGATATCCTCGTATTCTGGTGTGAGCATCTTGCGTTTGGTGTTCGATTGTTTAATTTAATGGCTGTTGACAAAGAAAGGAGATATTTTTTTGTCGCTGCTGTTGGTCTTATAAAGCGATTGGATTGCTCGTACCACAGGCCGGAATGATAGTTTGATTGGTGACATTTTGAACAGAATAAGGCTGTGCCAAGGCTTTCCCTTTTAATATATATATATTTCTTTCTTTCTTTCTTGAAGAGTACAAGAAAGTAATTCTATTTTAGTAACCTATAAAAGCGTAATATGCCCAAATGGGGATTTTAAATAGGGCAGATACCACGTAAATGATACTAATCATTATAATGGTAATATTGGTAATACTGGTAATACTGGTAATAATGATGGTAGTGATAGTTTATCAAACAAGAAACAGAAATACAAACAAATGTGGAAATAAAGCCTGTAGACAAGCTGAGCATCGTTATTTTTTACGCTGTACTTTGGACACTTCTTTATTAATAATTTTGCCAAACATTCATATTCATACATGAATCTCCAACTATAGATCTATCTATCTCTGTCTTTGTAGTTCTATCTATATATACTGTATACATACTTATACGAGTATTCTAATAAGTACAAGTATTAACAAATATATGGCACAGACTAAAGAACACAATCAATACACACACACAAACACAATATGTATATATATATGTGTACATATACATATATCATTTCTTCTTGGTTTGCTTTTTTTTTAGGATTCTTTTATACTTTTTGGAAACATGTTTTGGTTGATCTAGAAACATACATCGTAAAAAAAATGGTGAGCCAAGTCAATTGTTACAAAAATCAAAAAGAAAGGAAGAAAATGAGGCAAATATTTTGAAGCGCCATTTTCTCTCTTTCTCTCTCCTTTTTTTGTTGTTGTTGTTTGCTGTTGTTTGCTGTTGTTGCTATTGTTGGTCTTGTTGAGGTTTTTTTTCTTCTTCCAAAAATGTTGGTAGTAAAAAGTGAGGGGGTAATGGGGGGATTGAAGAGGGGTGAAAAATAAGTGGGATAAATTCGGTTCTTTTGGAATAACCAAAGTCTGCACAAGAAACGATCTCTTCTTTTTGTTCTTCTTCAATTAGGCCTTTCCTGCTGCGCTTTCCTGCTCCTTTTTGGCCAAAGCAGCTTCTTGCTTGGCACGCATAATAGCAGCATCACTAGACAAAGAAAGTAATTTAGAATCTTCTTATTTCTACTACTAATACTATTATTATTATTACAATGAATAGCTACATTCCAAACATTACCTCTCCTTCTTCTGATTGATGGTCTGGCCGTTGAGAGATGTCTTGCCCTTCTTGGCTTCAGCCATCTTCTTCTGGTTCTTTGCACGAGCTTGTTCTCTCTGGTTACCGCCTATGCAGAGTATGAGACAAGAACAGGCTTCGGAAATGGGAGTAACCTACGGGCCATGATGATGAAATGGAAACAAATGAATTAAAAAATTTTATGGATCGCTTGTTTTATTCTGACGCGGACATTGAATATCACCCCATGCCACCGCTTGTAAATAAAATAAAATAAATTAAATATATAGGGAAATGAAGAGAAGAAAAAAAAAAGGAAGAGCAAATAAAAGGAGGAGGTTGGAGTTGAGGTGAGAAGAATTCTGTACACAAGAAGCCAAAAATATATTATTATTATTATTATTTAAAAGAAAAAATCAATTCACTCAAGAGGCTTTAAATAAATAAATATATAAATATATATATAGATATTTGTATTCAAGAATGAATATTTGTAAGCCATTTTATAAATCACTGGTGACAGTAGTAATAGTAAAAGAAAGAACAAATCTCAAGAGTAGAAATAAAAACTAGAAAGTACAAAAACAGAAAAAGGCACAGCTAGCCAAGCAGATAGACAGGTTGGCAGACAGTCAAAGACAGACAGAGAGAGAGAGAGAGAGAGAGAAGGAAGAGATAAAGACAACCCAAATCAAATAAATCTCCGCCTTTCTTTTTTGTTTTAACTCTTTTCTGCGTAATGTTTGCTTCAGTCTTGAATGCATTTACAAAGTCTGGCTCAAGGCCATCCCCTGATGAGAGGCGTCAAGGTAGACCGCATTAGAATACATTCAGTGGTTGTTAATGTACTTGCTATTCAGTGTTTATTAATGTGTATGATATGGTAAGTTCATTTAACCAACGATCAAGCCATTTATATATAAAAGAAATATAAGAACGAGAAAGAAAAGACAATAAACACAAGCGATGATGAATTCAGCTTCAACCTAGTCTGTTGACGAACATGGGGCATCACATTGGAGTTGGTATGATAGCTCAATATATATATATATATTATTTTATCCAGAACAAGAAAAATAACTAAATATATTAAACATGTATTTGTTTGTTTGTGTGTTTGTTCTCCTCCCCAGGAATATATCATTCAGGAGTAGAGATCCATGGCCATGAGTATTGTTTTGGAGGTCATGAATATGAAGGCATTACAGGTGTATTTGTAGTAGAAGCCAAAATTGGTCCTCCGGGTGTATTGTTCAAGTGAGTAAGATCAATAAATAAATAAATAAAGACTTTGTGCGAGCAAATGATGGGTAACATACATCATTTAGACAATCGATCCACATGGGTTGTACCGAGTTGTCAGATGAGGCGATAGGGCAGGTTCTCAAGGATCTTTCAAAAGAATTTATTGGAACATCATACAATTTGCTCACTCGGTAAGAACAATTGAGTAATACATACATACATACATACATACATACATACGTACATACACAAAATACAACTGAATCTTGTCTAAATTCTTGGATTTTCTAACATTCTTATATGCATATGT
Source organism: Phycomyces blakesleeanus NRRL 1555(-) (assembly GCF_001638985.1). Classification (NCBI taxonomy): domain Eukaryota; kingdom Fungi; phylum Mucoromycota; class Mucoromycetes; order Mucorales; family Phycomycetaceae; genus Phycomyces; species Phycomyces blakesleeanus. The sequence goes on along the minus strand of NW_017265137.1, from coordinate 546,476 downwards.
GTGTAGTAATTGTAATCATTTTACAGAGACACTTGTCCAACGGCTAGTAAAAAAGCCAGCTCCAAAATGGATCAACAGAGCTGCCAAACTAGGAACCATGTTTCCTTGTATAATTCCTACAGAATGGGTTGAGCCACCCGACTTGGAGGCTGGTAGAAATTCGGTAAATCTTCCTAGTGAAACTAACCAGCCAACAACAGCCATCAATTCTCCTGGATCTGGTAGTCAGTCACCATCAACAACTCTCTCATGTTCATCAAAGACTCCACTCAAGCCTAGGGATCCTTCTCCCGAGGCTTATCCTAGACACCCTCGCCCACAAGCTAGCCAGTCTCTTGTGCCAGACACCCACCCTTCTCATCGACAAACACACACATCAGCAACAACAACTCAAAAACCTCGGCGCAGTTCGTTCCCAAATTCTCGGCGACCATCTACACTTGAAGATAATGAAAGCATTGTTCTTCCTCGGCCATCTCCGTTGATCGAAGATGAGCTCAACATGGATAACCCAGTAAAGGAACCAGATACTTGCCGTCCAGATGTAATTAGATCAGCCACAAGGCTATCAATGAGTGCCTCTCTTCAAGAAATGGAATTACTTTAATATATATATATATATATATATATTTAAAAAAAAGATATATTCAAAGCATATTTTCATATAAATAATATACAAATTTATATCTATCTATTTATCTATTTATCTGACTAACTAACTATTTATTTATTTATCTTACACCTGAACACAGTACAGCACAAATCACTATATCACACTAATAATAAATATGAAAATACAAACAAAGTACAGTATATTAACAGTATGAGATATCAGAGAATAAGCATTTTAGAATAAGCAAAAAGAAAAAGAAAAAGAAAAGGACTTGTTCTCGGAACAACTCGTAGAATATGACCAGCTTTCTAAGATCCAAGCATGTCTTTTGTACAAAGATCACAGACCAAGTGTAACAAAAAAAAAGAATTGGGTTTAAGCGGATTTGAGGGTATTGAGACCATTGTAGACCTTTTCATAGATAGTAAATACAATACCGCCCGAGAACTATTACAATACAACAAAACTTATATTAGCTCACAGATAATTTTTCTTTCTAATGGATTACACACACACATGCATATATATATATATATACATATATATATATATACTGATTCCCTACTTACAATCAAACGAGTGAGACGTGGAGTAGTACCCTTCCAAAGAGAAAAGATACCATTCTGCTTGACAACCTTAATCAGGCAGTCAAGAGAATGCTTGTATATCTTTGCATCTAACCCCTGCATGCGTGTTTTCACTACATCTAAGGGCATGGTAGTATAGACTGTCACAATTCCTGCCATAGCGCCAGCAAGGAAAGTATGTGTGGAAGGCAAGGGCTGTCCAGGTTTGTTGTGCCATTTCTCAAGTAATTCGCGGAAAGATGAATAACAGCTGAATCTAACTGCACTGTTTGCTCCTTGACGTGCCATAACAGGACCCACTCCACGATAAATACCCTGTAACCCCTCTTCTTTGATAATTAACCGTGTACCATGTACAAGGCCTTTGTACTTTGGTGTCTGGCTATTCTTGTCGTGAATCAACTTTGTCCTTTTTTTTTAAAAAAAAAAAGTAAAATAAAATAAATAAATATAAAAATATAAAAACCGAGATTATTATAGCCTAAAAGTATCATATATATATAAACATACTTGATGGTCTCGGAAGGAGTTACTACCAACACAGCCTCTGTCATTCCTGCACCAAGTCCGGCCAACAAACTGCGAATACCAGTCAGCTTTCCGTTTTCATCCTTGAGTTGATTTGCAATCTGATCATAGGTGAGGAATCGTACGCCAGCCTTGGCGGCATTGCCGATTGCAAGTGCAGAAACACCTGTGTAGATTGCACCAATGCCCTTGGACTGGTATGTCTTGACAAGACAGTCAATGGGACCTTTGAAACGAACTTCGCCAGGACCTAACTTTCCACCGGCCTGCAGTTGGAGACGAGTTTTGACGTATTCGGTTGGGTAGGTCACGACACCTTCAATTCCACCAGCAAAGGTACCTGCCAAAATGGACAGAATAGGGTCTTTGGATTTCTTGTCTGTGGCCATTATTATTTCTTTTTTTGGTGTCAATAAATTATGTCTCTCTCTCTATATATATATTATGTGGGTGGTGTACGTATGTACTAAAGTAAAGATAAGTGAAATAAGAAGGAAAACAGGAAGAAGAGAAGAAATGAAAAATAATAGTAAATAAATAAGTAGGTAAAAAAAGCGGATATTGCGCAATACCTTAATACCTTGTATTATATTTGTATTATCGAAGTTCAACTGATGGGATGTGTACCAGATCTCATCTGTAGGTATTTCCTTATATGGACTAACCGTCTTCAATAAAAATTCGGCCCTGGTAGATTACACACACACCTATCGGAGGAGAGTGTTTTTTTTTTTGCGAGAAAATTGCGTATAATTTTTTTTTGCGTCCCACCATTTTTTTTGCGTTTTTTAATCGTTACTGCTAAAACTATCATTATTTTCTAGTTTATATTTTACCTAGAAAAATAAAGCCTAAAATAATACTATGGGACTCTATGGCAGGTTATGTGTGTTAGCATCAATCACACAAAGACTACTGACCTGCCTAAAGAACCATATATGGTATTTATAACAAATTGTTACTAATACCAAAAAATAATAATAATAAGTTGTGTACCAAGTTGGGCTAATTATGAAGGGAACCAACAGGTTTATCAAGCAAAAACCACAAAACATCGACGTTGATGTTGATATTGAACAGTACAAAATAAGATGATTGCCTGTAGTCTTACTATATAAAGAGACTAAGAGAAAAGAAAATGACGTATTCACCGTAAGGTTTTTCACCATCTCCTCTGCTTGGAGCAACCCGATCAATTATTGATCGTGCTCATATTATACCCAAGGCGTGAGCTGGGGCCGATACATAACGGGGTCTTAAAAACGCTAAGCTTCAAGGTTCCACATAAGACCAAAAATACTCTATTAACAATATATACAGAAGAAGAACAAAAATAAAAAAAGAAGAAATACCAAAGATTATTTCTTGGCTCAAGACCAGTATAAAATACATAGTTCAAAACATAAAATTAACAAGCGATGTCAAGTATTTTCTTTTACAAGAAATAATCTTAATTCTCAAATCCAAAACTCTGAAATTCTTTAGTATAAAAAACATTATAGATTAACAGCAAAGCAAAAAGAACAGACTTAAAGAGAAAGCAGTATCGTATTAATTAACTCTCTCACCTTATACATAGCTAAAATTTGTTTTCTTGCTTTCTCTGCTCTGAGAATACAATAAAACAAAATATTGACTACGGACTCCGTTGCCTATGAATAGTCAGAAGCGGTATATTTCTGACAATATTCGTTGTAATAACCATGTTTTCATATTATTTAAAGCTAAAAGAGTAGACCTAAAAGAATTATACTTTATCTTTTATGTGATATTTAATTTATATCACAGTGGTCTCTCGATAATTTCAAAGTCAAAAGAGAGAGTAAGTGTCTTTAAATTATCGAATGACCACTGTAAATAATCTGAAATGACTGAATTGTTATTTCAATTACTCCTCTTAATAAAGGGATAAGGCTCGATTTCTTTAGTAGTATTCAATTATTAATTATTTTGTTTTTTTATTCTTATAAGACTACTATTTTTATACAAGGCTCTTGCAAAACTCGGGTTGAAAACGCTTTTTATGTTCTGCCCCATCATCTCCTTATAGAATGATAATTACTCATTCCCTTCAGAAATCAGTTTGATACTTTCATCTACCAGCTTACTCGTTTCAATAAAATCCGACTCTGTAATTCAAAATTCCGCCGCCTACTGTGATGAGATCCTAGTATACAGACATGCTTTTTACTTTATTTTTTGCTTTTTACTTACTAATTAATAGCGCTTTGAAATCTATATCGGTTTATTTTCTAGTAATTTCTGGATCTCTTTTGTATCTACTTTTATAAAAAAAGAAAAAAGAACTTTCTCTCGTGTTCTTGAACAAAAGGTGCACAGACCACTTTAGAGTAACCTACAAATCGCCGTTATAGAAACGTGTACTCCACTTTAAGAGTTATTGCTATACCGATTAAAACTAAACCCTTCATTACTCTTTTACTTCTTTGCTTCTTTGCTTTACTTTACTTCACTTTGCAATATTTTCTTGATTAAATTTTATCTGTCATTACTGCTTTCATAAAATATTTACACAGCCCTACTAAAAAAGAGTATACAGCTATGTCACTGCTCTGACGTGAGAGGCAAAAAAACACCCTGGCAAAAAAAAAGCGCAGTCCCAAACTTTAGTCGCAGACTGCGGGTATATCAAAATAAAGCCCATTCAACCAACACGGTTTTCTTCTCTTTAGCTTTTTTTATACTCTGGAGACGGGTACCCCCTGATTGCCTGTAGTTGAGTTTGACGCGCTACCTGTGGGTGATTGGGAGACATTCTTTTTCCATTCTGTGCAGGAAAAAGCGGAAGTGCGTCGTCTCTAGCTTCTTAGTTAATTCTTAGAGGCGCAGATCAACATTGTTCTGAATTGTGAATTTAATTGTATAATTTCTGAAACAATGGCGACGAGCAATGTTTAAAAAAAGCTGCCGCCGAGTTAGCATCATGAAAGTTTATTGAGTGGAGGACGGGGAAGAAGTGGAGTTTACTGCCGACTCTTCATGAAATCCTTGTTCGAAGCTCTCTGGAACTGACGGTGTTGCTTGGTAGTCGAACACGCTGGACCCTGCTACTTTGTGGTAGGTTTCTCTGGTACGTTCGCAGGCCCTTCTCAGTGATGAGATAGGGTAGTTGGGATGAACCCGGTTGTTGTCTTACGCCACGGATTAACACCATTCCCACACCTCCTTCGCTACCAAGTCAGGTTTACGTCCTGAGGGAGATTGAGCCGCGTAATGCGGGGACAAAGAACTTGGTGTCATGCTTTTTATTCTTTTACATTAGTAAAAGAACATAAAGTGAAATCATATAAAATAAAATAGCTTCTCTATGTATATATTTAATAAATAAATAAAATAATTTTTAAACTGTTGTTGACTCTAATAAAAAAATACGCGTTCAAACTTTTTTTTACTTGATTGAAGAGGTTAATGTTGTAATTAGAAAGTCTCCTTTATAAGAAGAATTAATCTAGTTAAATAAATCTGAAGATTAATATAATATGTATGCTCTTATCATTGTGTTGATTACTGTATTTGATTGTATATGGTGGTTTTGTTTATAAGATCTATAAGAAAAATTCGGAATGCTTTTTGAGAATGCCAATGGCGCAAAATGTATAACTGAATTTGACTAATCCGGGGTGACATTGTAAAGAGGACGCATTGTAATGGGAGAGAAAAAGAGAAAGAGAAGAGTGCAAAAAAGCGAAAGCGAAAGACGAGAAAAAATAGGTCGCAAGCCTTATTAGGGTGTTTCAGCAGTTTTAGATGTTTAGATTTTACTTTTGCGGTAACTCAATACGTGAGACAATGATAATTGATATGAAAATAAAGCTGTAGAAAGCTTTCGTATTTCCTTTTGCTCTTAATTTTATTTTCTTATGAAATATTCATAGGCAAAATTGGAGAATCTAAATTTGCATTCTATAAACAACTAAGGGTAGTCCTTAGTTGTTTATAGATTGAAAATATCTCAAATTTAGATTAGTAAGAGCCAATCATTTAACAAATTAAACCACCGCAAAAGTAAAATCTAAACATCTAAAACTGCTGAAACACCCTATTATAGATACAGTATTCAGTAATCCAAGTGTACTTTTTTTAGATTAATCTGACCACCCCAATATTGATATTAAATGTTTTTTAATAGCATGATAGTAGTAAAGGCAAATGAACGCGTACTAGTCCCATCCACCAACACCCAATCCAGTTCCTTCTTCAGTATCATTCTTGCTGTCTCCAGCTTCCAGCATTGCAACAATGTCAACACCAGCCTTCTTTACCTCCTTCTTCTTCTTGCTTTTATCTACAATAGAGACTACACCGGTCCGAGCGGCAGTAGCAGGTGTGACAGGCAAAGACACAGGCGGTGTGATAGATGTTGCTTTTTCAATTGTTTCAGATACCTTTTCAGCACGTATAACCTTCTTTGATACCGGTTTTATTTCCTCAGCCTCGAAGAATCCCTGTGCCTTCTTCTTTTTCGGTTCGGTGGGGTTTGCCTTTACTTTTACAGCTTCTGCTGCCGCCTTTTTCTTTGGCTTCTTTGCCTCTAAATCTCCAGATTCTTCTGTAGAACCTGCAGAAGAAGCGGCAAGAGCGAGGGCCTTTCTCTTTGGCTTCTTCGTAACCTTGTCATCAGATCCTTCGGTAGAATCCGCAGAAGAGGCGGCAAGAGCAAGAGCCTTTCTCTTTGGTTTCTTTGTAACCTTTTCATCAGGTCCTTCGGTAGAATCCGCAGAAGAGGCGGCAAGAGCAAGAGCCTTTCTCTTTGGCTTCTTTGTAGTCTTGTCGCCGGATTCTTCGGTAGAAGAGCTGGATATCTTTTTCTTAGGTCTCTTTTCTGTCTCATCTGCGGTATCCCGTTTCTTTCGCTTCAGTGGTGTAAGTGTACCGTTATCTTCTGCTTCCTGTTCCTGTTCCTTTTCAGCTGCTGCCTCGAGAGAGCGAAGCTTTTTGTGGCGCATCTTCTTAACTGGTGGTTGTGCTTCTTCGCCATCAGCTCTATTTTCTTCCTCTTCCTTTGTCTTTTTCTCTCTCTTCAGCCTTTCCTTCTTTTCCATCAATTTGAAGTTCTTCTCTTGTTTGTTTTTTCTTTCCAGGAATTTGAAATCGAATCTTTCTCCATCGAGAATGCGCAAAGATGGCAATAGCTCGATGATCTATAAGTCAGTTTACTTAATTAGCAATATACTTTATTGAAAATTGTATAAGTGCTGTCATTTTTTCCCTTACCTTTTGTCTATAATCAATCTTCTCCGAAATCGGATTACCCTTTAAGTTTAGATTGTGTAATGCAAGTAAAGAACCCAAAGCGGCAATATCACTGACACATTACAAGAATAAGTTGATTGATATGTAAATGTACAAACACAATAATTGACTTATTCACCTCCATTTCGACAGCTTGTTGTTTCCAAAATCTACAATCTCCAGTGATGTACATTTACGCAAGGTGTCAGGCAAGGTAGTGATTTCATTGTCGTTTAATCTAATTTCTTTAATTGCTGTCTGAGTGGATAGGTCAGGAACTTGAGTAAGATGGTTGTGAGCAGCAGAGAGCTTTGTGAGCTCAGTCAAATCAGAAAGAGTTGGGATCGTTTTGATCTGGTTGTGGGACAAAACTAAACATTGTTGCATAATAATTAATATAACTGTAGGGACATTTTACAATCTGTTTTCTTTTTTAATCTACCAATTGTGTTCAGGTTCTTCAATCCTTCAAGGTTTTCTACAATCTTGATCTCATTGTGATTAAGAATAAGTGCCTTGAGTTCTTCGAGCTTCTTAATATGAGGACTGATTCCAACCAGCTTATTATGGCTGGCATTCAATACTATTTTTAATGGTTTTTATATGTTAGTAAAAAAACAAACAAACTTTTTAAAAAAAAAAAGGTAAAAAAGGTTCGAGATACATACCAAATAAGCTCTTTAAATGTTGAAATCCGCTCAAATCACTTAGTTCATTGTTTGCTACACTTAACCAAGTGATATTTTTAAGATTCTTGAGTCCTTCGACAGATTCTTCATTCGAAAGAGAATTTTTGGCAAGATTAAGTTTGCGTAAAGATTTGCAGCTGGAAAGATCCCCGATCTGAGTGATTCCTTTGCCACTAGCATTAATCTCAGTGATCTTTTCAATAGGATTTTTGTTCCACTCTGAAGCGAGAGTTGTTGTAAGTTTCATGATGCTGTGGGAAAATAAGTGATCAAACTTGAATGTTTTTTTTTGTTGATTCTACTCTACGAACACTGCAAAAGAATGGTGATTTCAGTTTAATTTTTATTTTTGAATTTTTAACAAACAGAGAAACTGTTTCCAACTCAGTCGTTTTCAGAATTTATTCTTTTTGAGATATGAATTCGCAATTTTCCCTGACTATATTAAATAAACACAAATATAATCACAATTATTTAGCAATTAAGCAGTAAATCACAGTTGTTGTTTTTTTAAAAAAAAAAAAAAAAACACATATATATTTCGTTTGGCTCAATATATATATAATAAAGTATATATAAAGAATTAAAGTAAGATACCAAATATTATTTTTCTAAAGGGAACCTCTTTATATTATACTATTATGAGTAGACTTGAAAATACATCTTTAATACTATGACTTTAGTACAAAGATCCATGTCATTTTATTTTCTAAAGAATTGATTTATTTATTTTTTGTTTGGGATAATTAATAAGGTTTTTTCTTAACACCATTACACTGGATTTCTTCTAATGAAAAGGGGTGGATATACATTCTTTGAAACTGTGCAAAAAAGATCCAAAAGTGTTCTATAACAATGTTGTGATATAATTTTATTTCTCTTTGTTAGCTTCTGCTATAACGTAGCTTCCGTCCATTTCCTCCTGTTCCTTTGATTCACTTTCATCTCCTTCCACTTTATCTTCTACTTTGTCTATATCCTCTACTTTTTCACCGCATCTCAAGCATGGCCATTCCCCGCCAAAAACAGATACTTTGGTTTGAATACAGTAATAACAGTAGATGTGTCCACAGTTGGTTTTGTAGGGATTATGAACAGTGTAATCCTGTGCTTGTCCAATTGCACCTGTATGAGTATCTGCCGAAGAATTATCATGACAAATTGCGCACTGGTTTACTGGGAGTCTATCGTATCCCTTGGAGGACACCATATATGATTTCGGAAACAACATCCGCGTAACTCTCAGTTTCAATTTTTCAATATTAATTAAAGGTACCAAGAATAGTAAGAATTCCTTAAGATATCGCATAATTTATAATAATGAATGTTAGTAAATCCCAAAATTCAAATGAAAAGAAACTACTTTTAAATTCTCAAACTTACTGTAAATGCATGCCAGACCATTTGCCTGTTCAAAAACTCGAAGCTGACCTGGCGATTCATAGATTTCTTTGAGTATACGAGTCGCATGCCTAAGATCCGATCAAGCAGAGTTCTGTACCTAGATGCACACAAATAAGCAGATAGTATCAGATCAATAAATTACATGTCTGACTTCAATTGCTATTGACCTACTTTCCACTATACAAGAATACGAGGAAGTTAACAAGAGAGAGCGCCTTCCAATACTTTTCTCCTGCTTGCAGTACACGGTAAATCTTGTTACGGATATCCGACTTTTATTCCATTTTTTATTAAAAACAAACAAACATGTGATATATTAAAACAAACACCACACATATCTTATGCATAATCTATTTTTGTATCTTGCAGTTCTTACTTCATCAAGTTCACCCCAGCCTCTGGAAGTCACCAATCGGCTGGTCCGGGTCCAAGCGTATTGTCCTCCTACACTTAGTACACCATATATAATTTTTTGTGTCTTTGTCAAAGGAGCGTCCTTAGCAATAGATTCTACTGTTCAGTCTGGTTAGTGATTATAAGCCACTTGACAGTATAAAAGAACTTACATGGTCCACCATGCTTCCATTCATTGCGGTATTTAAGATTTTGTAATTGAGCACCATATGTAGCTGATGTATCATAGATGGACAGTTTGAATAGAGCAAGATTCAAAAGTGCAAGGAGTTCAGGTTCGATGGACTCTTTAAAGGCAGGCTATTTTTTTTTATTTCATTTTTTTACAAGATCAGCTTGTAGCTTGTGAAGTTGAGATCTCTTACGTTGAAGAGTGAGAGAGCATTCCAGAGCTGTTCTTTTAAGATCGTAAAAAGTTCACTATCGAGAATATCGGAATCTAGTTGGCTCACACGCATGACCTTAAGTGAGGATGTCTGGAGGGATGCCATTGACCTCCGGACACTCGAAAGAGCAGGCTGGATGTTCTTCCAGTCCAACTGCCATTCTTGTTGAGGTGGTTGAGAAGGTAATCTAGACATTATTATGTTTTATGTAAAATGATAGAAAGAGACGGTAAATGCTGACACCATGGTATTCTTTATTTTCACGTGCCGCCATGTAAAGTTGTAAAGTGTGGGGGTGTCTGGGTATGAAAGAAGAAAGAGAGAAAGAGAGAGAAAGAGAAATAAAATGACTTGAGAATGAGTGCCATTCGATAAACAAATGAAAATGGTATACATAAGAAACAAAAGAAAAGAAAGAGAAAAATAAAAAGAAAGATAAAGATAAAGAAGAATGCATGAGTGGTTGTAAGGATATCTATTACTTAAAGTCAAGTCCCAAGGATACACCAAGAGCCATACCAAAGGAGAGCCGAGGCAGTTTTGGTGGCTCTTCTTTTGCTTTCTCTTCCCTGCGACGACTAAAGTGGTCAATAGGCGGGAGATTCTCTGGTATAGCTGGTAATGGCTCTGGATCTTCCTCATCGCTATCATCGACATAAAGCTTAGTGAGCCGTTTTGACATATCGGGAGCAGCACGCCTTGGATTTTGTGGAAGGTTGGGAGTATCAGTTGGAAGGGGCGGTAATTTGGCATTGAGGTAATGATTCTTGACAGCACATGCATCGTCCAACTGCTGAATGCCAATTCGGCACATTGTGTCTCCTTCAGGATCAAGTATGGAAGATGTGCGCATGTCTTCGGTAACACTTGTACTCGCATAGGCTTCATCTATTACTAAAGACGAGACGGAAGAAAGTACTAAGCGCCTTCGAAGCGCATATGTAGTCCGGGGGGAAAGAACAGTTGAAGAGGCTACTGTGGCCATTGCAGGCGACATGGCACCAGGTGGTGAATTAATAAATGATTCCTCAACAAGTGAGAAATGGGTTTCTTCGTGGGATTGGAGGGGTATCGTTGCAGGAAGACCTGGAGCAGGACTAAATACAGGTGAAGGCGGTCTAGACAGGAGTGTGAGACGGCTAGGATTGGAAGATGCGGTTGCAGAAGAGCTTAGACTGGGGGCGTTTTTACTGGTGTAAGAAGCTTCAGATACCACAGAATGGTTATCTGTCTCATCTTCGTCGTCATCAAACAGTTCATTGGCGATATAATACTTGCTTCTACCAAGACTACCATAAGGAGGATCTGGTTTTGCCAATGGAGGTCCAGAGGATGCTGCCATTACTTCAAGCTTAGGTCGTGATTTTTCTCTGATTCCAAGGCTATTATAATGCTGCTTTACTTGGTTGTGTAAATCTCTCATATCAGCAGCAGGAAGGACGTCAGAGCTTCCGGAACTTTTGAGCTGTTCCATTTTTACGCCTTTTTGTATTCGTGATTTCCCTGTGTTGGCAAGCTCGATATCAAGTGGAGGAAGAGATTTTTTCAGCTTCTCTCGGCGCATGGCAGATGTGGGTGTGGTTGTTCTTGGACGTTCGATTATTTCGCGTGCCTCCTCTCCGCTTTCTTCATCTCCATCATCCCGCGAGGCAGTACTGAGATCAAATGCAGATGCAAATTTCTTGAGGGTTCTTTCGACAACGATAGGCTTGTTTAAGCTCGGTAAGTCCATTTCAGAAAAACTTTGTTCGACAAATGTGGGTTTTTGCCGAGGAGGAGGTTTGAGAAAAAGCGCTTTATCTTCCCGGAATACACTGGCTTGAATTCCAGAAGTCATACTGTCGATCTCCCCTCGTTTGGACTTCATTTCTGGCCCAAACTCAACAGACTCGTACCGAGGTTGAGTTTCAAAGTGGTACCTTGGCCATGGTACACCATTTTCAACTAGCAATGGTATAGAATGACTGCTTTTGGGAACCGAGGCTACAATTAGAGGAATCTTTGCACGCACGGTTTCGTACTTGTGTTCAAACAAGAAGGTTACTTCTAATTGGTGGTAGATTGATACGAGAGGAGATTCTAGCGCATGGACTAGTTGAGGATGTAGTGGATGGCTGATAACAAGGGGTCGCTTCCAGGTAGAAGATTTGATGGCGTTGACGTTGTGTATTAATGCTGGCACCGTGCGTTTGACAAATTTAGTGTAACTTTTGTTGTTCTTGATAGTGTCGCTCATCTTCTGGTTATCTGTTTCCTTGGTTCCATGAGCTTGCATATCACATTCTGACTTTGGAATGGCCTGGCATCTTTACTTTCCAAGTTCCTTTGGTGAGAAATTTCGAATTTCAGGTAAAAAGGAAACGAGCCGAGAGACAAAGCCTACCTGTAATATTCTATTTGAATCAATTGGGTCCGAATGCTACGCACGAACTTCTGGCTGGCAAAACATAGGTATTGGATCGCTATAGGTACACTGCCCTGATCAATACAGACAATCTGAGGAGCATCGATTTCGTAGTGAAATTTGGCTGGAACTGTGCTTTTATACACCCGTGTTTCCACCAAGGGAGCAAGTTCGCAGCTCGGCAAGAGATGTCGTTGAATTACAATAGGATATGTGGCGGTTAAGGTTTTGTGAAGATTTACAGAAATTGAGAGCTCGATCTTGTAGTCAATCGAGGCGCGTTTCATGTCTGTTGTTCGGGGGTATATATTGGGAATCTCAAGATCCCAAGAGACGACATGGTCACCCGCTGGTAAGGTAGTCTTTCCGAATAATGGCCGTTTAAGCTTTGGAAGTAACGGCATGCTGATCTCAACTGGATTACCTGAGGTGATAAATTGGACTCGGCTAAAGCCCTTGAATTTTACAGTCATACTACGAATTTTAACCGACTTTGTTAAACTGAAGCGTGCTTCGCCTCGAAGAACTCGAATGTTAGATCCTGTTGAGGAGAGGGATGCAGGCTGGGCTGGCCCCATGAACTCAAGGTAATCTTCCAAAGGCTCAATCGCAATGGATTTGAATCCATCTTTTGGTGCAGCAATGTTCATGAGGCAGATCATATAAATGAAAAAGGAACAGATGGTGAGGCTGTACCAATACTCTTAATAGCGAAGCTATGAAGTACAGAAAAAAAAGGGTGTCATTTGGGCGGCGCGCTCGTTCGTTGCACCGGCAGGTGTCTAGTCCCACATTGGGTCTGGCATAAAAATTGTCCTTCTCAATCAACCACAAAAGAGACAATTGCCTATTCGGACTAAACGAGCAACATGAGGCGCGTGTTGTTCTTCGCATTGATCGCAATTTATTGCATCGCATGCCCCTACACCAAAGTAGAAGAAAGTTTCAATCTCCAGGCTATTTATGATGTCATGCATGGAATCCCTCTCTCAGACTATGATCATTTTGACTTTCCCGGGGTTGTTCCTCGAACATTTGTTGGTGCCACTATACTTGGACTTCTTAGCCGTCTAATCCGACCTTTTTTTGTTGGTGAATGGATCTCTACTCGGGAACAAGTCATTCCGCGTCTCATTCTTGGAGCAATGGTCTCCGTGGGAATGGGCTACTTTGAAAGGTCTGTACGTTTGCTGTTGGGGAAACGTACGTCTACTATTTTCATGATTCTCTTATTCTGCCAGTTTCACATCGTATTTTGGTCTAGTCGTACTCTTCCGAATACCCTTGCTTTACCTTTGGTACTCTTAGGCCTGTCTCATTGGATTCTTAGTATGACAACCCGTGCCAATCGCACTACCCAACTCACGCTCATGATTCGCTACCTAACATTCACTGGTCTTGTCTTTCGATTCGAGGTCGGCATTCTTCTAGCAATTATCCTCGTATTTGAATGGGCTTTATATCGCCATATCACTTTCCGCACCATCATCATCCAAGGTGCCCTTACTACCGTAGTCTCCTTAGGTTTAACTATCCCAATAGACTCTTATTTTTGGCAGCGATGGGTCTGGCCAGAAGGCAGTGTATTTTTCTTTAATGCAATTCTCAACAAAAGCTCTGAATGGGGCACGCTGCCTTTCTATGCTTACTTTGTTAATTTCTTGCCGCGTGTGCTGATGGTCAGCTACCCTCTTGCCCTGATGGGATTTTTTACCGACCGTCGTATTCGTGTTCTACTTGCTCCCGCTTTGGTATACACTGGTTTATTCTCAATGCTTCCTCATAAGGAATGGCGATTTATTATGTACACTATTCCGATTTATACCACAGCAGCTGCCTTTACAGTCAGCAAATTATCACTAAAAGCGAGACATTCCATGTACGCCACTGTGTCTCTGGTGGGTGTGGCGGGTGCTTTGGTAGTCTGTTTTTGTGGGTCTATTATGATGCTATTGGTTTCAATGAAGAATTACCCCGGGGGTGAAGCACTGTCCGTCATGAACAACATGCCACTACAATCAGCCTCGATTCATCTGGATGTCTTGACGGCCATGACGGGAGCATCGAGATTTGGACAAACTCACTCATTATGGTCCTATCACAAGGACGAATCACATCGCTCGATTGATGACTATCTAGAGGCAGAGTATACACATTTGATTTCTGATACACCGCTCAACAACACGCCTTTCGAGATTATAAGTGTTACCTATGGACTGGAAAAAATCAAGCGAAAATCACCGCGCATCTATTTACAGAATATTATGTCGATCTTTGGCAAGGACTGGTCTTGGGAAACATTACTTCCCGTAGAAATTGAATTAGAACCTAAATTGTACATTTTTCAGCTTTCACATCCCCAAAAGGTGTGGGTGGACTACAAAATACATCACAGTTCTGTATTAATATACAGCAAGTCCTATTGGTAAGTCAAGTGTATTGTAATCGAATATTGAATTATTAAAGTGTAACCCATTCTTAAGTCCTTATTGCAAGCGAGCCAAGGAAATCTTGAACAAGTATTGCCCACACCAGTACCAGGTGGTTGAGATTGATCTACGACAGGACGGTAGGGAACTTCAGGCAGCACTTATTGAGAGAACTGGTCGTCGTACTGTTCCAGCCATTTTTATGAATGGGAAAATCATTGGAGGATCAGACGATTTGGCTGCCTTAGATAATCAGGGCGTACTAGAACCCCAATTACCGTGCAACCTCCATTACTTACAATGAGAGTATGTTATTTAATGCAGCAATATTGTATAAATGATCATTGTAAATGGACTTTTTTTTATCATTTTTTCTTATTTTGGTCCTGAAATGTACATGTAGTCCGAGCACTATACTCTTCAAAATTGGTTTGTACTATTTTAAACACAGTAATTGATATCAAAAAAATAAATAAATAAATTTTGCGACCAATAAAAATATACTTTGTGGTATTGATAAAAATAATTGCGACCACAAAATCAAATATAGATGTTACATCCAACAAAAGCTATAATATTATTTCAATTGAATGAGTGTTGAAGTCAAAAGGTCAAGCCAATGTCTAATAGACTTTTAGCAAATATTAATGCCAGAAATCGTTGAATTCTTTATTAGTTTGTCTAACTAAAAAAAAGCTATTGCCTTTTCAATATTTGCAACTAAAAGAAAATACCAAACCAAATATAAATATTATTCTGTGTTAATGAAAAAGTCGTGTTAGTATACAGAATGCTTAATTAAATAAGCAGAACAGGAATTTGTAAATATTATACTTAATTTAGGTTTATAAATAACATGCTTGTTAGATTGACAGACAGCTTGTAGCTATATTTACTAGTTTTGTTCCTTTACTAAATTAAGCGAGACTAAAATAATATATAATATAGTTACTCTGGCATATTTCTATATTGTGTGTATTTGTTGGATATTTGTTTATTATTCATTTTTGAGTCAAAAAAGTACTCAAATTGCTCAACAATATTCTTTAGTTTTTGTAACACATTTTTGAAAGTACTATGCTCATCCTTTCTGGCAAAGAAGATCGGCTGATGCTTCCGTTGCTTCACTAAGAATAAAGCCATGATTTTGATATTCTTTCTTAGATTATAAGCTTTTCTTGATAAATAGTTCGATGGCGCGGGATTTTAGTATGCGATTACTTTAGGCATCATATTTTCCTTGAGTATGTCTGCTGATGGTTAATCGTACTATTGAGTAACCATTAAAGTAATATCAAATCAACTGAACTCTGTGAAATGCATTTTGATTGTACTCAGGATCTGATTCCAAGGCCAATGGTAGTTGATTTTATGGAGTACAATGAAATTTACAAATTGCTCCATTAGATCATTCTCATTGCTGATAAACATGAAAGCTAGAAAGCATTGATGCAGTACACAGTCTATTTAACACATATTTAATAAAGTCAGTGACAGCTCTCACGCCTTGCAAGTATTGTCTTACAATTTCCCATGTTAAATAAAAGTATAGTACTTTAACACTGGTTATGTTCTTTGATAACTTACAATACCCTTTGGGTTTTCCAGACTTTTCATGGATATAAAGACAATACTAGCATGTACAGATATTTCATGTATTTATTTACCTTTTTTACAAACTTTATTACTTAAATTTAATTGTGTTATTTAGTATATTCCCTCTTCAAGTTTCTGGCTGTACTATTTTTACAACTGCCCGTGTTTTGTGTACTTACTCGTCATATGCTTAATTTTCCTTCAGAATATCAAAAGTAGAAAAACTGGAATTAGATCGAGACTAATAATATTTTTTCTTGTGCTGACTATATACAATTTCTGTTGCTTTAAACCTTACACTCAAAAATTAAAACAAGTGTTAACAGAATATAATCTTTGTTTTAGTGATAGACTCTAATATATAAAAGACTATTTTAGTATATACATTAAGTCTTTGAAAATACAGGTCGCACGTAAGAGTTACCAACTGCTATTAATGGATAATATTTTCCAATTAACAGTACAAAAAAGTATTTTCAAGGTATTATAAGTAACATATTAGCCAGTTATTATTTTTACATAACTTCCACTCTATTTTTTACTTAAATATAAAAAAGTATTGAACATTTTATATTTCAAAAATTGGGATTTACATTTTCAAAGTGTGCGCTTTGTATAGTCTGTTTTACTGGTTTCTCAGTCTGGATTTGAAGTAGAAATTCTGTAGTTTGTATCCGCACAGACACAGATCAAGGATAATTCCAAGGAAAGCATATTTTGACATTACAAGTAAAGTACCTGCGTTGCGATACAAAGCTTGTACTCATATGGTATTTATACCAAATGGATGCAGTATTTCCTTTAAAAGGAACTTTTAGTATTTTGTCTGATATCTTAATCGTATGTCAATGATATATGTATTGGTAAGTATAATAACACAAATTAAGCACACTTTTCTTTTTTTTCTCAAACTTTATTATACTCTTTTTTGGCCTTATACCATTTACAAGCCGGCAATCTTACGGGTACGACGTTTCTATCTAACCGGACCAATTCATTGCGACTGACTGCCTGGGATACAGGTTCTTTATCTAATCCTTCAGAGCAATAAGGTGTGTCCTGAAAAAATACAATATATTCATTGTACGCATTAGCATACTACTTTGTCCCCACAATTTTTGTGTTCATCAATCTCTCCTCGGGTACCTAACTCGCGTCCTTTTAAGAGTTGCAGTTTGTCTTTGGGTAATTTAATAATAAAATGCTGTCTCATCCAAAAAAAACTTGTATATTCAATTAATAGCCGTTTGCGCCGTAAATTTAGACTTGACAATAAAAAAGGGGCTAGTTCCAAATACACTATATTAATAACCAGTTACGCAGAAGTTTATAAGAACGTATTGTCATTACACCCTTTGTGACGCAACCTTGTTAGATATCTTACTATTTATTGGTCTTCTTATGCGCATCGTGCCTTTGTCTTTCATTCGTCTATTGTATCCACAATACCAGAGTTTTACAGCACCAACTGGTAAGTAATCCCAATCCACCATTTTATTTTTATTTTTCAAAGCACAAATAAAAATCTTGATACGAATAGTTTGTATCCTGGCTTGTATTAATTACTATAATAAGACTCAATTCTTAGGGACCAGATATAGTTATTCCACGCTGGTAAAAGAATCATAATTTGTAATCTGGTAGAATTAAAATATCGTCCTCCTAAAGTTAGCGTTGAAAAATACAATAAAGCGAAAGTGCCAAACAATAAAAAAGAATCAAAAGGTGACTCTATTCAACATGCCCTATGTCCCAGAAAAGAGGCATAAATGCTTAGAGCTCTATTAAATGAATATATATCTTTTATTTATTCTTAGTATTTATTGATATTGCCAATGCACACAGTGTTCAGCCTTTGAAGCCGTAATTTAAGAAATGATAAAATTACAGTGAAGGAGAAGGGATAGATGAACGCTAGCAAAGTGGTATTGAGGTCATGGGATCTTTGTATAGCAGCAGCCGCCTTAGCTGCGACTACATTAGGGATGAAGGAGGGAATTATCAAAGACAAGCTTCCAGTGTGCGCGCCAGATTGTGTGCGCCGTGATGGACGCGATCACAATCTGAAGAGAGTAGGAGACGTAAGAAGGTGAACACTATATTAAATAAACTCTTTAGAAATTTGCATATATAGAGAGAATTCTGGAATTTTTATTCCTCATTACAAGACTTTAATTGTAGTCACATCAATTGTGTGCCTTCTATAGTGTGTTTTGCTGTATTCATAAGATCCACCCCATTTAAAATGCATTTCCATTCTAATGACTCCGCTAAATCACGTATCCCACATTATCCAATTATTTCTTGAGTGTGATATAAACAATCTTGTATTTTACGTGGTATTACACCTTTAACCTTTGACCTTAACCCATATGTTTGTTAATTCTACGACTTTATATATCTTTCAGGTCTTCTTAAAATAACCTTATTTATTATAGAGTAGATATTATATCAATTAACGGTGATATTTATCATTAAATAATATAATACAAACATCAATGACAATTCTAACGAGGAAATCATTTTGGTGCAAATATCTTTATTAGGTTATTAGTCACGATCTTCTTGCCAAGTTTGCATATCCTAGTTTGACAGCTCTAATTGTTGTAACCAGTATAATATGCAATATTCCGCCCTCCTACTTGATGTGAAACGCAATCAAATATCAGTTTCGTTCGAGGAAGCATCATTCAAGCATGTCAGCACATATCCACATCTGTAAGGAGGAGTATTTGTTCCTCTAGACTTCAAAGAAGAAAAGCGGTCCAAATGGGGTGTTTTTTTTTTCAAAAAGCATAGCCCAACTTAGTTTCCACCCATACGTCGCATACGCTCTTCAGCTGCCCTAGCCCGCTTTTCTCTCTCTAGGCGTACACGAGCTTCCGGTGACATGTTTGCCATGTTTCCCTGGCTTCCAATCAATGCTTTTGCGACCAAAACGTTGGCCTTGCCTCGCTTCCGTACTTCTTCCGCAGCCTTTTGTTCTCGTTCTCTGGCTTCTTCCTCAGCTTCACGTCGGAGACGTTCCTCTTCAATAAGTCTGATTTTCTCTGCCTCCTTTTCTTTCTTTATTCGCTCCTTTTCCAATTGTTCCTCCTCGGCCTCCAGTGTAAGTGGACTGGGCACACGTGCCTCTTCAAGCCAGGCCCACTTGTCAGGAAGTTCATGCATACAGCGGCGGAATACACTGCGGATGGTCTTATCTTTGGCAACTTCATATGGTGTCTTACCACCTTCACTTTTGACGGTAGGATCAGCGTGAGCTTCCATTAATAAAGATTCGACTAATGAACGATGGCCGTAATGAGACGCCATGTGAAGCAAAGTCGGGAACCGCCCATTATCTTCTGCAGTGATATAACTTGGCAAAATACTAGATACATTGATATCTTTGTGCTTGCTGAGATAAGAGAAAATCACTGATGTCTTTCCCTGTTTCACAAGTCCGGCCAGCTTTTCGAGCTCTGGAGAAGCCTCAGCTTTTGGTTTTGTAGATGAGGTTGTCGGCTTTTGCTGCTTTGATTTTTCCAGAAGCTGTCTTGCTTTTTCTTCCTTTTCGATGGCTTTGTTCTTGTGGGCCAGAATAGCTTCTTCATCTACCTCAATTACCTTGAATGTGCTAATCTCCAGGAACACGCGTTTTAATTCACTCAATGTGGGCCGTTTGGTAACAAAAGGAATGGTCTTGACAGCCGGATTTTCTTTTGTCAGTACGGCATTCTCATACCCATACACAATCTTTCGGTTGTTGCTTGGAGCATGAACTAGTACAAGTTCGCTTCGGTCAATATAGCTTTTCCACTGAGAAAGTAACTCTCTGACTTCCTACAATTTAATTTCATGCGTCAGTAACCTGTATTTTTGTGTAAATTTTTCTCTCTCTCTCTCTCTCTCATTTACCTTTTGCAACAATTGCTCGTTGTAGCGTCTAATTTGAGCACCGGCAGAATTGGCCTTTCCCTTTGCGTTATCGTTAGAAGATTGGGCACCACCTTGCTTTCTACGCGCTATGAGTTGGGATAATATCAAAAAATTAACATCTTGCTCTTCTTATTCTACACCGGCTATATATGTGTGTGTGTATAGTTATTAGATGACACATACTGGTATAACGGTGGAATGTTTTGTGTGTGACAAGTCTGACTTGTTTTTCAACAGAAGGCTCTGAAATTCCCTTGCTCTGATTGACATCCACGACACATCCAGCAAAATGACCTCCACCCAACATCAAAATAGTCCAGTATCGAGGCTTCTTCTCATAATTTTTACTTTGTAGTGCTCTTACAGCTGCAATATCGGCTGTTTTTGTCGAAAACAAAGTACGGTAGATACCAAGATGGATCGATCCGGATAATAGCGGCTTGGCATTAAACCACACCATGGCGGAGTAACGCTTCTGGAGGAGCGATCCCTCTTCATTGGGATTCTTTGTAATATCGTGGTCAGGTAAGACTGATTTTTGTTTTCCAACCAAGGCATTTACGCGATCGTGGGCAACTTCGGTATCGCTTTCTTCGTCAGTATCCTCTGAGTCAGTTCCTGAAATACTGTCACTCAAGTCTAGATTGAAGTTTAAAAAAATTGTGCTTTATTTATATAAATGTTTTTATTCCTTACCAGCCAAAAGTTTTTCAAATTCAATGAGGGAGACAGGGGTGGTGTCCAAAACAAGTCTTCGCTTGATGTTATAACGATGCCAATCAGTGTTGTAGTGCTTTCTGTGTTGTTCGCGCTCAGTACTAGTAAAAGTGATATCACAAGTACGGCAAGTCAATGTGTCCTGGTCTTCGTTGATCTCTAGACGCTGGAGAGCCTGGCTAGTGACAAGGGCCTGCTGTTTCCATTCTATTTGGACTTCTGTTTCTGTTTCTTGGTCCACTGCTACAAGAGCAGAGAGTAGTTCTTCTGGAAGGGAGAATACGCTGAGGGGTTTTTGTTGGATTGAGATTTGAAGGTCTGTCATGAGAAAGAAAGGTAAAGAGCGGGTGTTGCTCTAATTTGCATTCTGCGTTCGGTGAATTTAAGGGAGCGCGATTTAACTAGTTTGTAAGCCATCAATATATAAAAATAACAATAGGGCCAAAACTCCAATTGTTGGTCTTCCGGATTGGCTGAAAAAAAATGTATTTGTTGCGGTCCAATAACATAAAGATAAAAACTCCTTTTGCCGCAGCAAAAATTAAAATTAAATCCCCCAAAACATAAAGCACACCACTGGTGAGCACCAATTCCAAATGCATACAAACAACCGAGCCGCAGTAGTAAATACGACGCAGCTATTAAACCAGGTACATCATTTTCGGCTAAAAGCTACGTAATAAAACTTTACATTAATAATAGCTTATATTTGGACCTCTTTTATAGACTTATATGTATTAATAATCCCATTAAACGATTTTGTATCTTGGACTACAAAGAGTTATATGCATATTAAAATAATTAGATTGTCGCTAATAGTAAAAAAGAAAAGGAACTTCTTTAGAATATATATGAGCTTTTCTAAGTAGTAACAAGGTTGAGTATGGATTACAAAGCCATTGTATTTCAATGTAGGACATATAGCCAAGTTTTAATAATTTTTATAGAAAAATAAACAGGTAATTTTAAAGATGTTAGGTATCTAAGAACGATAGACTTATCAATGGGTGCGATCTTGAAATAGCATTCATCACTTTAAAATTATGTTGAGATATTTCAGAAGAAATTTGAACTTGGTGAAGATGAGTAAGTATCTGTTTATCTCAAAAGTTTAACTGAAATGTTTTTTATTAGGTATATTTTTACGACATAATATGGATTACTTTTTCTATAATCATTGATATAGCACATCGGTAGTGAATAAGGTTGGTGTGGACAGAATAAAAGTTCAAAAAAAAAAGGTAAAACAACTTCATCCAAAACTTAGTCAATCAGACCAATTTATGATTGTCCATACCTTTTTTTTAAAAAACAAAAAGTTCAAAATTAGTTCAAAATACATATTAGATAAAATTGAGCCCATATTCCCGTCTCTGTCATTAAGTGAAAACCTTATTGTGAGTTTTTCTAGACCTCTCATTATATGGTACATCTCCATAAAAAATGGTTCTCTTCTCAATCCTTGTGGCCATGGAAGAATACTAGCTAATTAAAATCGATTAAGAAATGTGCCCTTTTTTGAATCTTCAAAAAAAAAGGGCAAAATTAATTAAAACTCTTGACAAATGATAAGACTTAAATTATTGCTTTTTTTTTGAACTTTTAGTCTATCCACACCAACTATAATATAAAATTTAAAAAGAAAAAGTTCAAAAGAAAAATCTTTTTTTTAATAGATATACACTTTTTCCGGAAATTATTGGTGCAAAAATAAAAATAAATTTGGTGCAAAAATGGAATGCACCAAATTTTATCTTTGTTTTTGCACTAAATAATTTTTTATTTTTGCACCAATAATTTCCGGAAAAAGTGTATAGCGATTTTTTATGTTAAAAAAATATGAATACAAATTTTCATAGTTACATTTATTTTCATTTATTTAATTGATTGGGAGCCCCCCTCGGCGTCACATTGCAACAGTGTAAAGCAAAGGACACCTGTGGATTCAAGAGATGGCAAGCCAGAGCTCTAGATTCCGGGCGCAGAAAAATTAGATTAACAACAAATGGTACTATGTACCAAGTTATAGTTGTTAAACTATAAAGAACAGATACTACACTTGATCTTAGCCAAAAGGCCTGAGAGGATGCGGTTTCATGAGTCCTCAAGATTGCTGCCTTTTTATACCTTTTCAAAATTACAAAATCTTAGTTTGAAAATTTTCTTTAACAGTCATTCTTGAATGTGATTGGTTCTAATGTTATGCGAAGTACCCGACATATTTGCTGGTCACAAAGACAGTCTGGGAACCACAAGGACAAGATTTTTGGACCCGAATCAGCTATTTTTTTTTTCCAAATTTTTGCTTTTTGAGGAAAATTTAATGGGCGCCGTGCAAGTATCGAAATGATGTACAGCTGCATACAAATTTGCATTAATTCGCGAACCTAGCTCACTACCTATTAGTTTCTCTTTCACTCAAATACATTCCAAGTATCCAATAACAAAGCTATTCAAATTAATAGAATGTCAGGGTCCAGAATAAAAGCTGCCAATAACGCGAATAAAAAAATTATCAAGAGATCAGGACGCCCACAACTTACTAGGTCTCCGCATATTCGAGATTTAATAATTGAAAAGAGTGCGAACCATTTGAAGAGCCCAACTCAGATCTCTCAAGAACTTGGTATTCCTAGACAGACAGTCTGTGGAATCATCAAGAGGTTCGAAAAGACGGGAACTATTGAGTACCAGTCATTAGGTGGTGATCTTAGAAGTATCATCCAGGACCATCACCGTCAATTTATTATTAATGCTGTCGATGAAAACAATACCATCACACTAGAGGAGTTAAAAACCAAACTTTTAGAAGAGTTTGACGACATTCATAGCATTAGTACGTCCACTCTGTGCAATTTTTTAAATAATGTTGAAAGGATTACACTAAAGGGGTCGACTGCAATGGAAGAGAAGAGAAATTATGAAGAGACTCGTCGCAAAAGAAAAAAATTCATATCAAGCCTTCTACGTGAGGGGATTTTGTACAATCAGAATTGTATTTTTATCGGCGAGGCAGACTTCAATATATCCATGATTAAAGGCCGTTCTCGATCAAAAGCTGGCTTACCAGCTTTCGTTAAAACCAAAACCAAGAGAGCAACAAGCGTGACAATGTTATTTGCTCTTTCAGCAGAAGGCGTTGAATCCTGCCACGCAAGAGTTGTGAAAGATGATACTACAGGTAAGGACTCAAAGAAGCTATGTAAAGCATATTTCTATCTACGCTTTTTCTGTCATAGCTGTAACTAAACTTAATGCTTTACAGGCCTAATTTTTAAAGAGTTTGTCCAGCAGTTAGTCAAGAAGCTGGATAATGCGAATTCTGGTCCTTGCCACTTAGTCATGGATAATGTTAGGATTCACTGTAATCTATCTCTTCGCAACTGGCTGCAAAAAAGGAACAAGCACAAACTCAAGCCTCTTCCCCCTTACTCTTCTTTCTTGAATCCTGTTGAGGAATGCTTTTCAAAGCTAAAAAACTTTGTCAAGAAGCACCCTTTGGATAGCGAAGAAACTTTGTGCGAGAGAATAAAGTCTAGTAGCTATGAAATAACTAGGCAGGATTGCGAAGGTTGGATTAGACATTCAATCTCGTTTCATCAAAAGTGTTTAGACATGGAAATAAATATTTGATTTTTTATTTTATTTTGAAATATCCCCATTTCGATACTTGAACTGTGTCCATTTAATTTTCATCAAAACGCGAAAGTTTGCAAAAAAAAGTAATAAAAAATGATAATCTACCAGCCGATTTTATTGAATTCTAGGACTCGTACAGACAAAATAATACAAATGTCTCTTATGATACAAAATTACAAAAAAGGTGCGAGTCAGTGCATATCCGAAGCGTTCAAGGAGCTGTCGACGTGTTATCAAAATCACATCGTAGAAATGTTCGAGGGTTGACTTGAACGTTATTTCAGATACACGCTGAAGAACATACTAAAGGTTGTAAGCTATCATGTCCAAAATGTTTTTAAAGATACGACTCATAGCTTACTTTTGTAAAATATAGAATGCCAATAATAGTGAGATCAACAAATTAGCCAAATGTTATTTTTATCAATTATGCTGTGGCGGAACCTTTGGATGGCCAGAAGTGAATTTAACAGGCAACAAAAAATTGTCAATCACAAGAGTTTGTCAAGGTTCAAAAAGCCTACTCCCAAGAAAGGTTATATTGGCATCTTTGTCTAGAAATCCAGAAAATTATATTCAAGATCTAGCCCACATTTTATGAGAATAAAAAAAACGAATTACCAAGGCTATTCAGCTTAAAACATCTTCAGCAGTCGACTTTAACTCCACTTTTATCTTAAATGTGAATATTTAGTTAACAAGAAGATAAAATTGATTGATGAAAATGCTCTCGAAATTTATTTAAAAAGGTAAATTGAACTGCTGGGAAAAGTTACCTTTTCTTTAGCTAAAGTGGAGGCGTTTGGCTTTAGATAAATTAAAAAGTTAACTCACTGCTAAATATGCTCTTAGTATTTGTCTATTAAAACAATTGGATATTGCTTTCTCTCTAAACTTGTTAGTCAATAGAACCAAGTTGAACTATAAAATTTCCAAGAAAGCTTCATATATTTATAATGCTAAAATACAATTTTGCGCGTAAATTTTATGCTATAAATTCACTAAAGCGAAGATCAGACTCTTCACAAAGCCAATTCATCCATCTTTTGAGGAATCCTCCGTCTGGTCGAGATCCTGCCTGGCTTCCTCCTTTAGATCCAGCCAGTGTCTCGGAATCACATATGACACATAGATGTCGCTTTGCTCTTGTCATTGCCACTAACATATAGAGAAATAACATAATTAATATGTACAGCTCAAAGTATCAATATATATATATATATCATAAAACATTACTTACCATTCAACCGTCTCTTCTCAGCAAGAAAACCGACCTCACAATCGTCATTGGATCGAACCAAAGAAAGCAAAATAGCTTCCTTCTCACGGCCTTGGAATCCATCAACAGTTCCGATTTCAATTAACGGCCATTTCTCCCGAATTTCACGTATTAATCTAGTAACCTGTGCAGAATAAGGCGTGATGATGCCAATTTGTTCTTGCTGCAACCCATCCTCCAACAGACTTTGCACATGGATAGCTGCTAGCTCGACCTCTCTTTCGTTTGCCTTACTTTGTTCTTCTTTAGCTTCATCTGTAATTTCATGTGCAAGTCCTGTATCGCTGGTATCAATCATGACAATCGGGACTTCTGTGTTATCTGAGCTTTCGATTCCTGGAAGATCCACCAACAAATGTCCCGCTACACTCTTGTCTGCAACCAGATTGTTTCCATAGAGCTCTTTTGAGCTAAATTCCATGATTTTTTGATGCATACGATACTGTACAAGCAACATCCGTTTCACGCTGTTTCCGTACATTCCTAACATTCGATCGAATAAGGTAGTCGACAGATCGGTCTTTGTTGAAAGCCCCTTTGCCGACGGTTTACTTCCTAGTTTTATGGGAGTCTTGATTGTAGGTGGTAGCTGAAGGTGATCTCCTGCCTGTAGACACATATTTGTATGAATAGATAATAATAAATATATGAATGAATTATACTATTTAATAGCCAGTCTTACCAAAATTGCCTTTTTTCCTTTGGAAAGAGCAATCCAACATTCGGCTAAGTAAATAAACAAAGAGTGATTAGCCAAAAACAATACTCGATTTATTTGTACGCACACCAGTATTACCAGTACATACCTTCCAAAGCTTGTGTAGCTTCGTCAATAATAACAACATCAAACTCTCGCTTGAACATATTACGGCTTCCACAACTGTACCCTTTATATTAGTTTTCTTCTTTTTCTCTTCCTGGTTATACAGCTCATACCAATATTATAAAAGTATGACTTACCCATTTAGTGTTGATATCAAGACTTCTGCTCCTGACATGACTTCATCTACAACTTTACGCTCTCTGACTTTATAATCCTTACGAAGGTCTTTAAGAAGACCGTAGAGAATTCTACGTTCAGAACGATTTTTTGATTTTGAAATTTTTGCAAGAGTCTCATCCATCTCACGACGAACATCTGCGACAATCTGACCAGAGTCGCATGTTTTGGTGATTATATCAAGAGAATGCTCCAAAACTGTGGGAAGGATCCGTGCAGGGTGTCCTACTCGTACAAGGTTCATTCGGTGACGTGCCAGCCGTTCAACGAGATTATCTATTCCCAGAAGTATATAATTTGAATTAATGAAATGTTTTTTGCTAATATGCTCACAAACATTTATGACTTTACCAACAGAGATATTAGAGGGTCCACACACAAGAACCTTTTTGTTTTCCTTAATTGCAAGTTGACGAATGATTTCCACAAGTGTATAGGTCTTTCCGGTCTGTTTGTAAAGTTAGCTTTAAACATGTATTCACCAAGTGCAACGGTATTTATATGATCTTAAGACTAACCCCTATATAGAGCATGTTATAAATACAATTGTTCTTATTGAATTGAACAAACAAAAGTGCTTACCTGGTGGACCATGAACAAGGGCAATCTCAGGTGAGCCTAGGGCAAAACGGACAGCATCTTTCTGCGACTCGTTGAGTGTATCATCAAAGAATTCAAGATCAGAGTAATCTTCCGGTGCGGATGGTTTACGAAGCCCCAATAGAGTTTGGGCAAGACCAGAAACTGCGGTCTCACCCTGATTTTTTAATCTTTCTAATGCTTTGATCATACTTCTTCAATATTAATTGTCTGTTCACTATGGGAGTTTCTGTGTGTTTATTTTAGTTACCGTTCATAAGTAACACTATTGGCCAACTTGACACTAGTTCAGAAAATATTGTTAATATCTTATACACATACACTAATATATCAAGTTAAGTAGCTTGCATTTGACAGCGTTCTTGGATTTCAGGAGGGAGTTCATCATCCGTGTCCTGGGATAGAGCAATAGTCACTTTGGAATCAGTTACTCTCAAAACAACACCAGACCATTGCGCCGATTGTTTTGAAGGCTTGTCTTTTTTATATTCATCCAATCCGACAATATCACCCGTAGAGATTTTGTGGGCAGGTAATACAGGTGGAAGCTTGATTGGGTTTGCAAGTTCAAGATCAATTAAACTATTTCATTAGAATGAGATGTTATGCAAGATCTATATGATTCTTTGTGGATGTATATATACACACACCTTTTACCACCCAAACCAGTTCGCATTCCTTTTTTATCATTTATTATTATTATTTAATAGTTTTTTTTTGGTTATTAAGAAAAAGTTGAAATCAATATAATGATCAACCGCGTCTTTTGAATAACTATGCTTAAAACCGACCCGTAACCTTGAGACCAATCAAGGCAAGTCCGCGTTTTTGAAGTTGGAGTGGTGTGTACGTGGATAAAAGTTTCGACGTTTCTTCGACATCAATGGTCTTTTCTTGTTGTATCAGGCTAATCTGATGATCGATGAATTTCTCCATTAGAGGTTTTTCGTTGTGCTGAAGATTGAGCTTAAGCTCCAGATTTTAATTCTTGACTTAAGCTTTTAAAAGTTATCTATATTTGGATGATTGTGTAATATAAATTTTATGTAACCCTTTTTTGGGGTAATGATTAATTACAACATTTTGATGAACTAGGCTGAATACTGGGAAGAGAAATACAAAGGAGCGCCAGTTTTTATGCTATAAAAAGGTAATTAAGGTGTTTATTTTGCTATATTATGGGGATTGCTCTTCTTTCCACTGAGAAATCCACATTGACATGTACTCTACTGAGGGAAGAGGCTCATCTAATGTACTAATTTTTCCTCCGTTAGATTCTGTGGTGACAGTATGGTAGAAGTTCTTATAATTTTCGAGAATATTCAACTAGAAAAAGTGGCCAGTAAGTAAAAAAGATAAAATAAAAAAGGGCTCGATATATATATATATATATATACATACTTCAATCGGTCTTATCAAAATTTGTTCCATCTTGTAATCGTTGACATATTCACGGAGTTTTCTTAATACAAAGCGTATTCTTTCTTCGGCTGACTCTTTAAATTGTTCTACTGTGCTTTGTACGTCTTCTATAAAACATATGCTGGTTTAAAGTATGTTCTTGAGAATAAAAGCTTGTACGTACCTTGGCTCAATGTCTTTGCACGAGGAGATCCATTTTCATCGGGAGAGCTTTCGCCCACAGGCCTCATTGTAGACAACTTTTTGTATATTCGAAACACTATAAGCTCTCCAATAGCCTTTTTCTTTTACGTTTTCTTTACCTTAATCATAAAAACTGTCAATGGATCTACTGCTGTGCTTACACAGTCAGTAATGAACTCTTCGCATACGTCTTTTAGCTTGAAGTTGACTTCTCGTCTGGAGTCTAGACTAATTTCAACAATTCTAGGCATGCCACTCTGAGCCAACCCAATCAAGGTGTTTGGATTAAAAAAGAACGACCTATTTTGTTGCAAGGAGCTTAGAGCACCTTGATTTTATTTTATTTTTATTTTTAAGATTAATGTGTAATTTACTTTACTTTACTTTACTTTAAGAAGACTTACCTGTTG
Organism: Phycomyces blakesleeanus NRRL 1555(-); assembly: GCF_001638985.1. NCBI lineage: Eukaryota > Fungi > Mucoromycota > Mucoromycetes > Mucorales > Phycomycetaceae > Phycomyces > Phycomyces blakesleeanus. The sequence continues at coordinate 517,002 of NW_017265137.1, read as the reverse complement.
TAGGAAAAAACGATAGTTCCTTTCCTGTGTGTACTAGCTCGGCTTCAAAGGGGGCAAGTTGTTCTTTAAGGACTAAAAGATGTTTTATCAAGAAGAGCTGTCCGTCCAAAGCAGACTACAAAAACACACGGACACATATATAAGTAAACTTATTTTTAAAAGGTCACTTCAAATTTGATAGATTTCCCTACTTTTGTGTTTGTGATAATATCAGATGCCCTTTTTAATGACTCACTGCACAGTGATACGGCTTCTTGGGCAAGATCTTCAAATACACCTGTCTAAGAAACACGCATTTGTATACTATAAGCTCTTGTTCCAAACTTGGTCGGGTACATTGAATATAAAGGGTTCTTACTTGTACACAACGATAAAGTTTTGAAAGGATCCAAAGTGTGTTTTGTAAGGCAGGATACCACCTTCGAGTAACATGGGGTGTATCATCCGTTAGTTCGGACATTTGAAGCAAAGAAGCTTCTACAGATGATCCCTTTGAGTGTGTATCAGAGGCATCATCTTCGATGTTCAAAGTGGCTGGAGTACCAGCAATAGCATTCAATTCCGGCTGACCGGGTGTAACTGGGTCTAATATAACAGATCCCTTTGTATTGTCTACATATATATAATATTAGGGCGGATGAGTATCTAGTAGTAAGATAGTGTTTTAGTAATACTATCTTTACTAGCGCACCTATCGATTTAGAAAGTTCAAAATCTTCTGGTTTTGGATGATAGCTTTGAATATCTTGATGAATAAAACTTTGTGCTCTGAATACCAGTTTTCCTTGAGCATCCTCCAATACATTGCGAATAAGATTTCCAAACATTAGACGATGACCGCCCTCACGTTCGTCTCCTAAAAAAACAACTTCTTCTTGAATAAAACTTATCCTCTCTTATTATCTCTTATCTTTACAGTAATGTTCTTTTGTACCAGTTTGATAATCGTCTTGCATGATATAAACCTGAAATATGCCACATAGCTCTGATAGAGTCTCTATTCTATTTTCATGAATAATTCTGGGGCGCAAATGATCATAAAGATAGCTTGTCAGCTCGTCTAGATAGGCGCTGTTCGCAATGTTTGTATTTTAGAGCACGTTGGGATTAATGGCTTGGATCAATAAACTTACTATAGATCTTCTTCTCCAGAAGGGAACATATTGTAAAACAAGTTAAACTCATCAGAGCAAAGGGTCATCATATAAGCACATCCGTTTTGTGCCTATACCAAAATACAATCCGTATATAATATATTTGAGTTAAATTATACTATTATATTATATTATATTAAGCTTCATGAACATATTAAACTTACAAACTGAACCAGCTCTCCACCACTGGGCCCAAGTTGCTGGATCTTTCGTGAAATTACTGGGCTTAACAGCTGTTGTCTTGTTTGGAAATAGGCGCTCAATATATCTTGATAAAGGGCTTGATATCTATTTTGAACTTACAGGTTATTAATGCGTTCGCGTACAAAGTTTACTTATATGTGTATTGACTATAGTACATCAACTTACTCTTTGTGGCCTTGGCAGCGTTTTTCAAGCTGACCTGTCAAAGTTTTGATGGTAGGGGCAATTGCTCTGAATTTTACGTAAAAGAGGTTTGTCTGTTTACCAAAATTTGTAGAAGTGTCGTTGGTCTTTTGGACCAGTGAGTATACACTTTGTTTTTTTGCAATGACATTATCATTGTTATTAATTATTACCTTTGGCGACATCTGTTTATACATTTCATAGCCAACTGCTTTAATTGTTGAAACAGCATACATCTTGATCAGGGTCATTCCTCTTGTCATACACTGTCTGAAGCGCATAAGATAAAGCTCGGAGTCACGATAGCTCACCTAGAGACGCATGTATTTTTACTTTAGTTGTCACTTTTCATAATATCAATATTAAGAAGAACTGTTATATAGCTGAATACATACATGCTGTTGCATATATTCAATGCATTCGTCCAATGTCTGTAGCATCCCTATAAATTCGGGTCTCAGACAAATATCATCTCCAGGAGAGTTGAATAATTTTGCAATAGGTTCGAGATGGTTGAAATAAGCAAGTCTCTCAGCAAGTGCGTCTGCAAGATGTGTAAGACGATCCTAGGTGGGCATATTTAAATCTTCTGTCTCTCGCTCATCTAGCATATCATACCTGTTCCTGTAATAGCTCCTCGCAGGTGGTTTGCAAAGCACGAGTCCTTTGTTCTACAAATGCATATTCATCCCCGAGCTCGCCAAATACACCCAGTGTACCATGCAAATCTTCAAGGAAATTATCACATGCCTCTCGATACAGAACCACTACAGAAAGATAATTTCTATCATGTATATTTAAACTTATGTTCTAGACAATTTATATACTTTTTTTGCATGAACTTACCGGTAGATGTCTTCTTGGTCTTTTTCCATTTCAGACTCTCTTGTGGCAAACCAATCAAAAAACTGTTGTAACGTCTCAATAGGTTTATTTGATCCAATCTCTTGGGCAGATCTTTGTTCTGCAGCATAATCTGCAGCAGTCGTTTCAGCCAAAAGGTTGATAGCTGATCTTGAGCGCGGTGAAAGTGCACTTAATCTACTAGACAAGGCTCCGGCATTCAGGGGACTTAGTGTCGGTGTGGATGAGAATGATTCCGGGGTACGAACTCCTGATGAATGATTCAGGGCGAGCGATGGAGAGGTGGATGTGGCTGTGAGATGCTGTTTTTTAACATTGTAAGGAATGAATGGCATGAGTATTTTACATTGCCCTTTTAGTTTCACTTTCTCTTTTTAAAATGTATTCATTCATTTTATTTTATTTATTTCTATTGTATTAGCATTTGAATGCATAAGAAAAGCCATACCCAGTTGGTAGGTAAGGGTAGTTCTAAGCATGCTTCCTGAAGTTCGTATACAACTTGTTGCTCTTTCTGGCTTAGTTGAGTTTTCTCTTCCCAGTCTTCAAGGGAGATTCCACGCGTAACTCTTGCCATTGCTGGGAGTAGCTTATGTCTTTCTCTTGGTCTTTCTCTTTCCCTCTTTCTCTTTCTCTCTTTTTACTGCCCTTCTGTCTGTGAAATCAGTCCAGTAACTGCCATATCGGTTAAAGTTGTGACTGTCAGGACCAAATCGGCCACAATCGACTTTTCATTTTGTGTGCAGTATGTGAGTGTGCGATTTTGGAAAGGGTGTGTATTTTTATCAACCTGTAGATAACAGTTTTCTAAATAAAAATAGCTTTTTAGATGCTTTAGACTTTATAACTTCTTTAATTTCATTAAAATGTCTCGGGTGAGCTAAATAGAAGACGATTGGTGTGTTTCTTGTTGGGTAGCCAACTGAGCTCTGTTTGTTCTATTTTGACACTTCAACGATACAGGATTGGAAGAGTACTATTATTACTAATGATATAGTGGCGAACTCATAGCTATGATATTAAGTTCAATAAATTATCTAACTATAGTATGTCTTGTGTGATACACTTTACCTGTACTATACACTTTATTTTAGCAAAGCTTAAGATGATGATCATTGCTTAGAATCAAATTTTTCTGATTTTCCCTCTGTCTCGAGACTCTTTTAAAAATACTAATTTTATATTGTATTCTGTTTACTGTATAAAATTCACGTCTACCAAAGCATTTTTATCACGAATGTTGCCATGTTCCTGTTTACTTTCTTAGCTTGACTTTTTTATATATATATAAGAGGGAAAAAAGAATAATACTAAAACTAAAACTAACCACTCATAGTAATATGTATATTTGTACAATATATTTGACTGAAACTTACTCTTCATTTTTTATATATTAGCCTATTGATAATAAACATGCTATAGATAACACATTATGGAAAATTAGTAACGGTTATGATGGCAGTTTTGAAAAAAAAACTGGCTATGATATTATCATCTTTAATAAAAATGCCACTCATTTCCCCCAGTAATATGGTTAATATATATATATAATATGCTTATCTTCCACGTTTAAAGAATCGACACTGTAATTAACCTGAGTACTAAGCAATGCCTGCATTATCCAACTTTATCGCATTTGTTGTAAGAAAGATGTATTATAATGGTGTTTGTTTTTTCCACAGATTAAATCTGAAATAGCAAATTATTACTTTTACACGAAAAAATAAATAAAATTGGTTAATAATTATAATCAGTCACCTCGACTACATTCATGTATATCACAACAATTGATATATCGTATTGTACCAATATCTACATATATATATACGTTGATCTAGTATTGACCATCGCTTATACCTATAGCTTATTATTCAGGAGATATATATATATAATATACATCAGATAAAATAAACGTACACATGTAGGTATCTTCTGAATAGAACCTGACCATACTCAAACCCAGATAGCGCAGTTATTAACGAGTACATAGTGTACTAGTGTATTAAATCTGAATACTAAACGTCTTATTTTTTTATTTTTTTATTTATTTGAATAAAGAAACACTGAAAGATACAATGTCAAAACTGGAATGATCTGATATCCATAAAAAGATTTACTTTGAATTTATTAATATCTAAAATATTTGGTATAAATATTCTTCAGAATCGTTATCGATATCCTTCATCTTCCTCTTACTTCATTACAAGCTTTTATAAATGAAACTCATTCAGGCTCTACTTATATTTTCCCTATGCATAGCTGCTGCAACAGCAGCTTCTATCCAGCCTCGCGCTGAGCTTGGAGAGGCATTGATGATGTATGGCTACAATCCTCCTCGAAAGAATCCAGACTATTGTATTGGTAAAGTAACTCATTTGTTATTATAATTACATTCACTAATATCTACATCTACATCTACATATATATCCATATCTATATTTTGTATCAGGCTTCCGAATTACATACCCTACTTATCCAGGTTTGGCCTTTGAGGCTGGGTCTATTCAGCAAGTCGCTTGGGAAGTTGACAAGGACATCCCTCACTCTCCAAACATCATTACCCGTATTCGTATCATCAACAGCACCCAACACAATCAGTTTGTCATTGCTGAAAACATTAGTAAGTCAATATACTATTCTCACCAAAATTTAGCATGACTTTTGATCTGATTTTCTAATTTAATTGACATTCCTTAGCTATGTACAATAATGAAGAGAAGGACAATGTTGGAGAAGTTGGATTCCGCATTGGCGTTGAAGACAACACTGGCCTTTACCATTACAGAATTATGGCCAATTATCCTGTAAGATAGTCGTCTAAAAAATCGTCTCTCGATCAATGTAATCGTGCTTATTTACATCATTGTTTAGGGTACAACTGTCCACTGCGTCTATGAGTCCGTTCCGTTCATGATCATCCAAAACCCTTACAAGAAGCACAACACTGTTGGCCCTGCTTATGTTGCACCCAAGACTGACAGTGCTATTATTTGGCCACCATCTGAGGTTGAGAACCAGAAGCGACTAGCAGCAGGTGGAGAACCTATCCTTTAGATTCCCACCTTCATTTGATCGCATTGATCTTTGTGTTGTATTATCCATACCCCTTTTATTGTGTTTCTCCTCTTTCTATCAATATATCACTCTCATTATAATAATATAAGAATTAGCTTACCATTATAAAATTAAATACAGACATTTTGAAACACTGGATACAAATACACTTTCCAACCATCATCATTATTATTATTATATAAGATATCTATCAACTTACATTTCTCGATACATTATATTTCCAAAGAAAATACGTATTTCATTTTCAATATCGACTAGCCCTCGTTTATAGATATCGAATTACTATCCCTTGGCACTATATAAGCTATGTTCTTAAAAGTCGTAACTAACCTGCTATGTAGCTATGGTGATATATCATTTACAAAAGACAAATAAAAACTTGTATACTACAAGAAAATGCAGATAAATGTTATAGAATCGAAAATCAAACAATATTTCATTTTCATGTAATCCTTACTACAAGTTATAGCAGTTGTTTAATAAACATCCTATCCCTTTATAGAGCCCACCTTCTCCCTATACCTCTTCTTCCTCTGGGTGCTTGGCTACAGACAGTAGTTAGCTATTAAACAACAAGTCGGCTACTTTATTTAAAGTACTGAGCATAACCTGGTTGGGTGCTTTTGTAACTTTAATATACATATATAAGCTATTTGGTGCCTGTAGTTATTAGAAACCCCATATTTTACAAGATTATCCAGTCGATTAATAAATTTGTAAATCGTATAGGGCATTTGGACTTATTATTCGATATATTCGAGAAAATATAATGGTTTTCAACTTTACACATCTTGACATTCTTCAACTGTATTTGAAGATCACTTTTTGGTTTTGGGCACTATATACTCATGCGTCTGCACCTTTTTGTCTAAGTGTAGTGTGTGTGTGTGTGTGTCTACACACGTCCACTTTACGTATTTGTTTATTTATTTATTTATAGGGTATATTACATTAAAGCAGTACGAGAAAAATAAGGGGTTTGAACATAAACAGGATCATCGTCATTAATATGTTGTACTTTAAATAAATGAGGGCTGGCGTGGCCTATTCTTGTTTATGGGGTACCGTTCCGTAACTGGTACATTAAATTTTCATATATTAAGCAGACAGACCGCCACATCAAAATGTAACAGCAATTGATATTTGGTTCAACTTGAAAATAACGAGTTTCATATCAGGGATTCTTACTGAAGTAATTGATATTCGACTATTCACCTGCATTGTAGTATATAGTGCCTAATTATCCAAACTTTCTAAATAAAAGAGAATTCTTTTGGGACTACATGAACGCTATTTATTTATATCCCTTTCTTTTCTGGACTGTCCCTCTTGCTTCCTAGCAACTCTATTTATTTATTTTAAAAAAAATATATATCTCACAGACTCGGGTTACGTTCTAAAACACTATTACAGCATGTATATTTTTTTGTCTCGGGGTATGTCCTAATTTGAACTTGTGTCTTTGATACCGTATAATGGATCAGTCTCAACTACCAGAATAACAGTATTGTATTCTCCTTCACTGTTAATGTTTCTTTTAACTCTAATCATTTCAAAAAAGAATAGTCAATGGTCACTACATGATACTTTATTAAAATAATTTAAATGTACACCATAGCATTTTCACTGTCAATTACCTTTTTTTTTGGGTGTATAGCATAGGACTGAAAATGCATGTCTATACTGATGTGTATAGGAGGTTATAAACCAAAAAGACTTTTTTTTTTCTGTCTACAATGTACCTTTGATACCACATAAAGATATATATATATATTCCTGTCACTCAGATCCAGGATTCACTTGTTAAATGTTCTTTGTCAAACACAGTACAGTGGGTATTTCCGAGTCTGCTCTTAATCCCAGGACATCATTAAAGAAGTTCTCTGAATTTATTATACCACTTACTTTCCAAGATACTTGCCAGTAACACAGGTTCCACTACTTACATCATATGTGTGGTTTTTTCTTTTCTCTAGTTATAGTCTCGGCCTTTCTCATTTTGTCATATGTATTTTATTGTATCACTATTATTATTTCAAGAGAAAATTATGTTTGTTTACCATGAATTACAATAGACTTCCGTGGCGTTCTCCGGTTACAAACACCTCATGACTTCTTGTACTTCTACAATATAATTACCCCTTTCATGACATTTTAGAGCGTCTATTAAAGATACTTTTGGTATAAATCTGTGCCACAAAATTATCGTATAGTCTTGAAATATAGCGTATCAACAATCAACAGTCTTTCCATCTCTTTCTTTGTTTTTACATACAAATCAAAAATCAAAAGAAAAATCGAGATCTTATTTTGAGCTGACCATATACTTTTATTTTTATTTTTATGCTAATACTAGTCTACTCTTGTCGGTTTATCTAATATAATAACTCTTTATTCTTTATAACAATAACAAGAGAATTGAGCAAACTGGCAAACATATGGAGCCCTGATCCTCTATGGCGGCTCATTCATCGCTGCTACTATGACCGCTAAATCTGTACCTTAAATAGTGCTGAATATTACAAGTATATACCCTTCTTCTAGTTTCTCTTTTCCTGCTCCCTTTATTATATGTTCAAGTATGCTTTGTTTCATATAAAGTACATTTCATAAGATTTATACTTGAATCACATAAAAGTGTGTTTGAATACGCTCAAGATATTTCTGGAATTTGATTATTATTTGTGGTATGATTAATATATTTATTTTTTGATAAAAGGTAAACTTTTGATTAAACGCTTTTACACAATTGAAACATCTATACTCTGGTGTAACAATCTGCATAGAAAATTCAGCTGGTAGAGAAATACACCAGCTAGTTTTGTAAAGGCTAAACGGAGAGCGTCTTTGAACCAAAAAGAAATCCCAAGTGTTGTGAATATTGGTAGGGATATGGAATTGATGAAATAGCAAGCCTTCTGAATCATCTACAAGGATGTTATATCAAATGCTTGAATCAGTACCCAGAAGACTGTTGAGTTTTGTCTACATTTGATGTTATTCGATTATCGGGTTTAATACTAGGTATGGTTTAACTTGTGCTGTATTAGTCTAGTCTATATATTACAATAAAACATTACATAATAATATAATACGCCCAGGAAGTCAATAAACATCGTTTAATGGTCCTTGCTTGACACTGTACTTCAATCCACCTAAACCTATTAATGTGATCCTGAACTGTCAATAAAGCATACTTTCCTTCTATCTTACAAGACATATTCCCAACTCTACACTGCTCTATGTACTCCTCGATAAAATCATTCTAAAATCGTTGTTTTTTTTTTAAAAAAAAAAGAGTATTGCTTATTTTATTTTGTACAAAGTGTCGATACTTTCTCTCATTTTACATGGATTTTTCTTTTCTTTTAAAGAAAAATACTTAGTAAAGTTCACATTCTACCAAGTACCATCTCTGGTTACTGGCAACTTCACCCTCACGCTTTCCGTAGAGAATTACAGGAACACCATCATCATCCTCACCGCCAGCAATGTCCAAGACCAAGTCGGGTCTAGCATCACAGAAGATATAACCCTCTTCATCAATAGACCAGCGCTGGTTTGCGGCCTCTTCCGGCTGCTTCTGTTGCCACTGGCATATTTGGGACTCCTCGTTCATCTCACCACCACGGATATCAAGAGCCTTGGCAGATTTGGCATTAATAAAGTAACCGTCTTCATAGCGCCACAGCTGGTTCAAGCAATCCTCGGATTTTTGAGTATAGACAATGATGGTGGCATCATCCTATAATGATTATGATTATGATTATGATAACTATTATTGTGTGCTCTAAAGTATTCCTAGTAAGATTATTTCCTTACCTCAGTGGAACCTTCCTCGACATCGATGACACGGCCGTTAAAGTGGCTTTTGATAAAGTAAAGGGGTCCGTAAGTCATATTGCTTTTTTTTTGAAAAGAAGATGTTTAATTGAATATTTAGCTGGGAATAACTGTGTATTTATAGTTTACAAACAAAAAGGGAATATAGAATGAACGCCAAGTAAAAGCTTGATGATGTGTATTCGTCCCCGTCATCCGAGATCTGACTTGTAAAACAGACAATGTTTCTATTGCCTCCGCATTAAAGTTTGTATTTCTGTTACAAGAATGACTTGGACATGTATCTAGTATGTAACTTTGATGGTCTTGGCTTATTAGACGCCGTCAAAGAGTCTGGATAAATGGCTCTTTGTACATGTATTAAGGTTTGGCTGTGTGTGACAGTGAGTTCAAATTTTATGCATTCGGTTGAAATGAATGACTCCTGAGTTCTACAAGTTTTATTTGGATCTTATTTTCATTTTATCCAAATGTGCTTTCGTTTAACCTTTATGCCCTATAATTAGAGAATTGATAAAGAATCTTAAGGCAGTATTTTATATATAGAGTGTTGTACGGTAGAAGGACTTAAAGAGCTGTTCAATTATAAGTGAGTGATTTAGAGGGGATTTAGTTTGTTACTTGTCATTTGTAGAACTAAAAAAGAAAATACAATGCCAGACAATATTCAACAATGCCATCTTGTCCATGTATTCAATGGCCTTTGAATCATTTGATTGTTCTATTGTTATTTTGACTCTAATAACGAGATATATAATAGTAGGTCATCATCTGTCTCCCTCTCTTTTTTCTTTTTTTTGGTGCAATTTATTAGTATACTCCATAAACATTGTGCTTATACATCAGACTTCTTTAGTTGATAGTATCAACATTAAATAATAGGATTAATGGATCTTATTAAACTTAGATTTCCTTGAATGTAGTCTCTCCATTTTTTGTAACTACTTCCAAAAGACTCCCGCTAGTCAAAGCAGCAGTTCCGGTTGCATATGCATACAATTGTCTATATACGCATATGACGATGAAAGAAAAGAAGAAGAAATGAATTAAAGTATTACCACAAGACAAAGATTACATTAATCAATATGACTTACTTTGCAACAGTCTCGGTAGGTGTCCAGGATGAAAAATCGGCTTTAGGCATTCCACTTCTGTTCATTGGAGTATCAAGAGTAACTCTATTTTTAAAAAAAAAATTCATTAGTATAAAGCATCAAAAAGAAACCATTTGGTATAACCAACTCACGGGCAGACAGCAGTAACTTTGGCATTGGGGGGTAAACCACTACCGGGACTAGCCAAGTCTTTTACAAGATGATGAACTGCAGCTTTAGCAACACCATAGCCGATCATGCCAGGAGTAGGGCCATTTGCGGCCAAGGCACCTGTCAATGTCAAAAGACCATCACTGCAAATTCATGAGTCAATTGTTATGATAATAGTAATGATAATAAAGAGAGAGAAATAATCATTCGTTATTGTACTAACCTTTCAAGATGACGAGCGGCTACCTGGGCAGCAATAAAAGAAGAGTAAACACTCTGCTTCCACATCAACTCAGAGTTGGCCAAAAAGTCTATGGCAGTAACCAAAATTAATTATTACTATTATTATTGTTATTGCTATTGCTATTGCTATTTTAAATACAAAACAGACAATAAAGAAAGAATCGATTGTCTAACAAGTCGTGATGTGATTTGAAAGCTAAAGGCAATAAAATAAGAAGGAAATAAAGAAAATCAGATATACCTTTGCTGGCAGCATTTCCACCTGCCCAACCACCTGCAACACACAAAATAGCTTTAAGTTTTTTGGCGCCTAGAAAACTGGCAAGGTTGTCCTGGACTTCTTTAGCTTGGTCTTGAAGTGTGGCATTAGGATTAACAATGGCATTGTGATCTGCACTGACATTCTCAACCAAGTCAATGCTAGTAACTGTCTGATAATTATAATAATAATAATTATAATAATAAAAATAAAAATAATAAGAATAAGAATATCAATATCAATATCAATATCAATAGTAACTCCCCTGAGCCCCACGTTTTTTATTTTATTTTATTTTTTGGTCTGCTATTTTCCCCTCATTTTTATTACAATTTATTTTATTTCAATTTGTGTCTATAAAAATTTACCCAGCCCTTTTCTTTAAAAAAGGTTACAACAGAGCGTCCAAGAGCACCAGCACCACCATATACGACAAGGTTACTCATATTATTAATTACTATTATTATTATTTATATATGAAAATAAAAGCAAAGAAAAGAGAGAGAGATAAAAGAGAAAAAAACAAAAGAGGGGTAAAAATGAAGAAAGGAGCGCGAAATCAAAACCGTGGGATTTTTTTTTTCTTTTGTGTTTTTTCGTTTGATTTCTCTATTCTCTCTTTATAATGTATATTTTTATGAAATTGAAACAGCTTGATAAAAAAATGATTATAGATATGTGTATGTAAATGCTCGTGTATATATATATATATATATTTATGAATGAGTTTTGTGAATGCGTGAATATTGGTGGGTGTGTAAGAATAACCAGGTCACCTGAATACTTGGCCATAGCTTAGACAATAGCCCTGATCGGGGTCTTCGGAAACCTTGCCGGTCGTTGGATCGACTCTAGCGACGTCACAAATCGCAATGGATTGTGAATAGGCCCAGGAAAATGGCAAGGGACGATATTTTAAAACCCCACGTGCAACGAGACCATAGGGATAACGAATGATACGAGACCTTGATGTGTTAGATTGTAATATGAAGGGTATGAATGAATATAACAAATAACAATAACAAACAAGTATGTGCATAACAATGATTTACCATCTTTCATTGCCGCTCTTATCTGCACCAGGGGACTTGATACGTATTTGTGTAATTGCCTTGGCTGTTAGCCTAGAGAAGTGGTCTGAAGGAAAAGCCAAGGCTTCATCAAAGTGATCACAGCTACCTAAGTATTCTGCAGGGTCCACACCTTTTGTTTTGTTTTGTTTTGTTTGTGTTTTGGTATTTATAAACCCCAAACTTATTAATACATGTCTTTATGTAAAATCCATAATCTATTCAAATATCCCCTTGTTTTATATATATATATATATGTGTGTGTGTGTGTGTGTGTGTTTGTTTGTTCTTGGATGTATTATAGACTTTACCATTAGGGTGTGCAGAAGTGTTGAATTGAAGCGGAACAACCTGACTAAAGGCAAATACACTAATATCTGCTTCTGCTACATGTACAGTCCACCAATTCCAATTATTGGCTTTTACATGTAGATCAAATATGAGCTCCTTATCTGAGGCAAGTACTCTTCCCATTTCAACTGCAATGCTCTCCAGAGGCTGAGCATGATACAATCCAAATACAATCAAGAAAATCAATACCCCAATCAAACAAGCAATAGTATCTCCAACCACACGCGAGCTATTGATTATCAATTATTATTATTTAAAGAAAAATGAAAAATAATAAAGAAAGAAAAGACACATATAGATGAGTAAGAAATATATCTTATCACTTTTTCTTTTCTTTTTGGAAATTTACCATGACTTTTGCTTGCGTAAAATTGGACGTCCCGGACGAAGGAGTGGAAGACCCTCGTCGTCACTTGTATATCCATCATTTGTGTAGGTAGAGTAAACACGCCGTGATGATCCACGCCGGCTATCTCCCTTAGTATACTGAGAAAATGAATCCATTGTCTTTGGTCGATGGTGAGGATGATCGACCACATAATTCCTAAGCTTCGGGCGGTGGTGATGATGCGAAGAGTCACGCCTGGTAGTAGAGTACGTATCTTCGTCTGCTGTCCAGTCATTGTTGGATGTTTTGTGAAACAACTGGTGGAGAAATCCAGTGGAGGTGGTTTGGAGACGAGGTGGGAGACTGTGTTCAGTGTTCGGCACAGGATTTGATCGGACGGATTGGGTACGGTAGAGTGATTGGCTGCGCGGGTCACCGAGATAATGGCAAGTGGTGTCTGTGGTATTCCCGTTACTGTATGGATACACATATCGCTCATTTTCATCCGAGTCTTCAACGTTGGAAACAGCGTCAACTAAATTCCGGTGGAAGACTTCGGATGGAGTGGCTGTTCCACTTAGTGGCGGCGGTGGCCGTCTTCGTTTTTTTGGTGCTGTGTAAGAAGGTCTCTGCTGCTGCTGCTGCTGGGGTTGTTGCGATTGCTGTGATTGTTGTTGCTGCTGAGGTTGTTGATGTTGATGTTGCTGTTGATGTTGCTGTTGCTGCTGAGGTTGTTGCTGCTGGGGTTGTTGTTGAAACTGTAGAAATTCACTTTCGGTTGACTTTGTTCGGTTGCCCTGAAGAGGAGACGGAATAGATTGGATGTCAGAACCAGCTGCTTGGAGGATAGGTGAAGAGGGAGCAAGGAGAGGAGGAAGAGGAGGAGTGGGAAGAAAGAGATCATGCGAGGAGTCGGTCGATGTCTGAAGTGAGAGTGGTGGGAGTGGCGGATTCGGTAGGGATGAGTTACCATTGCTGATGCTGTGATTTGGAGAATTGACTATTACTACCGCTGACTGAGGCTCAAACCGAGCCTTTTCTACGGTAAGATTGCGATCAAAGTTTGGTAATGGAAAATCCCGTCGAAGATTCTGATGAGGGTATTTGTCTGTGTGAATTGTGGAAAACTTGGCAAGGAATGGTCGTTTATGCTTTGGTAATCTGACTCCTTCTCCTGGCTGCGGTCCAGCCGCATGACCTTGGTCATCTGTACTCTCACTACCTATAACATCTTGTTCAGCCATTGAATAGCCGACCAGAATAAAGAGAAGAAAAGAAAAAAAAAGAATAGAAAGAGGAAGGAAAAGAAGGAAAAGGAGAAAGGAAATGGAAAGAGATGCTTGGTTTGTACCTCAGGATAGCTGTAAATATAGCTATATAGATAATATGTATATATATGTATGTATGTGTGTATATATATTTATATATATACAAATGTATACATGTATGTATTATATATAATCTTGATATATATCAAAATGAATGTCAAATCTTAAAGGCTTTATGTTTTGTTTTGATAATAGACCTTATCCATTAATCAAGTAGGTATCTTGGTCTATATATTAATTATAATAATTCTTTCTTTTTTTTCAATTTCACTCGAATACAGCTCTATCTTTATATAAATCTATCCGTGTTAATGAGAACCGGAAGGCCCTGTATCTGGAATCAAAATCTATTTACTTGGAAAATAATATAGATAAAGGTTTGTCTATTTAACTGGTATAGGACGTACTCCTTTAGTAATACAAAATGAAGTATATTTGAATGACTACTACCAAATAGATAATATTGTTAAAATAAACTTTTTTTTATAGGTAATTAAAATCCTGTTGTAGTACAAGGTAGATTATGAAGGTAAAAATGAACAGAAAAAAGAAAAGCTATCCTGGTCTTGAGAATTAGAAGGCTAATTACTTTGCTTTTCTTTTTGTTCCTTCAAATTATGAAATACAGGCAGTTCTTTTTTTTTTTACTGGTTATGTACAAGGAAATCGATCTGATGTTAGTTGCAGCCAATTGATCACGATTCCATCGCCTACTGCAGAATTACCACAAGAGTAGAGAATGTATATGGTGGCTGGGTGTGGCAATCTTGGTTGCTATGATTCTTACCTAGTAATTGGGACATATCTAGAAAGTAAAGTATCCAATCTTAAGATGTCCTGCTTACCTTGTCCAATGGCTTGTTGGAAGATTTTATCTTTCCTCCTTTGTTTGACAAGTATACTTACCTTAGACAGCTGCTGTAAATGGTCCACCGCAACATGCAACGATTATTGGGCAATCTGACTAGTTTTTCCCAGTCATTAGACATCAGATGGTCCATTTGATTCTTTGTTTTTTTTATAAAATATATATATATATATTAAGTCGCTTGATAAGCTCAGTCATTGTAATATATTTGTGTAATTTTTTTTTATTATGACTTAAAGGGATAGGAGTCTATACTATAGAAGGCTGTAATCTAGTTGTATTCCAAAATGCGGTGTCTATAAGAATTTATCAACGCCTTCATGGGAACCGTCTTGAGAGTAAGTGTGTGATTAATGTTGTATTTTGTGAAAAGATTTGTGATTGAGTTATTGACCATTTAACTTTGCTTTTGAACATATTTAGAATCATTATATATTTACTGCCATCTTTTTCTTATTACATCTTAATAGTCTGTTAGGAATATAGGCGCGCACAAACACAGCCTACTACTTCATAAACTCGATAGTCAGGGCTATAAGACCTATTTTGTATGACATTAATTCTACATAGTAAATTGTATTAGATCTTATGCTCTTTAGCTCAGATATATATATATATATTACGCTTTTTCGCCGTGTCTTTATAATATTTTTACCCTAATAAACATCGTCAAAGTAATTTACAAAAGTCATGAAATTAATCAATTTGTCAAATGAGAAAAAAAAATGTACCCTAATTGCTCTTCTCAAATGTAATATTATTGTTGGCATTGCAAAGATCACCGCCTTTGAGAATATATTAAAGTGTATTATTAACTACATTCTAGAAATTTGCAGAACAATTGGCTCTATTAATAATAAAACTCTCGAAGTGTCAGAATCACTGGTATACAAAGAAGAGCAAGAAATCAATTTTTTTTATATTTAAAGAAAAACCAAGACTTTTGAAGAAACGCACAGTATATATATTGGTACAAAAACAATTAGCAAACCCTTATACATAAAAGCACCAATTACTGCACGGCTTAAGTAAATTATACACTTATTTATAGCTAATTATTCAGGTACTGTTTAGGATGCCATAACATAAAAGAAAGGGGAAATTATTGTAGAAACGTTATATCTGATAACGAGCTCAAATTTCTTCATTTACCAAAGAATTGACCTGAACATAGTTGACACCAGTTAGAAGAAATGTATCCTTTTGACTGGCTATTCCTAAAAAGTGCGAATAAATGGGGGTTAAACTATAGTCAATAGATTTATTAATAAGTACTACGGTCCTTATTATTACACTTAATGACATCTTCAGACCCATAAGCTACGGGTAAAAAAAGAGATAGCGGTTTTATGGCGGCTCAACTGGCTGTTCAACCGACGGTTTCTGGCCTAATATTCATTCTACCCATCCTTGAGTTTGAATGATATTTTGTATCTTTACTATTCTCAGCTGTATTCTATTTTACATAACAGCCAATTATTTACACTACTAATACTGTTTAAGAATCTTGTAAAAAAAATAATAGCTATCTCTTACGATAGACACATGGCTTGTGTACAATCAAGTAAGGGCAAGGCTATTTTCTTTGAAAAAAATTATGCAAATTTGTAGCAAACCGTTTCTTTTCAAAGAATGTAATATATGATCAAGAAGAGACCAAGTACTCGTAAACTATGGAAAATAAGTGGTAATTCTCGAAAATTCCTATGAAAATTTCCAAACCCCAATCTGAACTACTACTCATTTTTCTAGTACACTCGTTTTATGTCTATTGTGATATTCCATATATACATAATATCTCACCACAATAGTATGAAATAATTCGTTGCCTTTAAGACTTTGTCGATCCTGGAAAAAAGAGACTTTCTATACATCGTGTGTAAGAGCTCCACTGTGAGTAGACAAAGAAAACGTGGTAAGATCCACAAAACTTTTAAATTCAAAATATCGGATATTCTTGCTACGAAATAAGCTATTTCCAAAACTTTACGCCCAGTCAATAACATTGCTGTTTTCTTTTTCATTGCAAGTATCAGGAGTCCAGGCAGTTTCCGGTCTATATTCAGAAAGTCTTGCCTTTTCTCCTGCATCAAACAATCTCAAGCCACTGGACGCTTAGTAAGTACTCTACGGTTCACACTTCGCATATATTATGAATCATCTATGAGAATTCAGTTTACACCTCATAGCAAATAACATGATCCAACAAAGAGCGTATAAATGAGACTTATAATTTGTGAACACAGGTACGATATTTGATTGATTGATTGATTAGTTTAGTATTTTCAAGCACTGTTCTTTATGTTTCCAAAAAAGATATACACTCCACAACCAGACTATGCTTTCTTCTTGCTAGTAATTCTGGCAGGCCAAAAATCTTAGAAACTATTACATATCAGACAAATGTACAGTTTAGATTTATACAGTTTAGACCATATATATATATATGTGTATATATATATAATATAAGTACATAACTGTTTTATAGCTTAAGCATAGTTTGTGAAATAAAGAATCTACTGTTATCTTGAACTTGCTACGCATTCTTAACCAATTGTGACATGATGACATGATCCCTGATAGGTTCACCCACGTTATTCGAATCGGATTTACTGTAATACCAAGAAAATGCTGTTTTGGGAGGTTAGTGTGTAGAGCAAAGACCGATAAGAGAGAGAGTCTTCCAACTTGAATATTACCAGGTATCCCAATTTTTTTTTGCATTGCTTATTATGTAACGTATTTAAATGTGTACAATCTAGAATACGAGCTAGAAAAATGGTACCCCCAACATGACATTTTGCATGTCATAACATTCTTTGAATAATTTAGTGAATTAGTTTATTGTTACTCTGTACCAAGTAAGGGGTGATGTTGGATGAGATGGGGTGGGATGGGGTGCTTTGCATTGATCGCAAAGAAAAACATGGTGGGACAAGAGCGGGATATTAAAAAGGTGTCTTCATTATTGAACTACAATAATAGTAAAGAAATTAAGAAAAATTGAAATTGAAACATATAAAAAAAAAAGTAAGGGTGAGGTAGTGCTTAATAGAAATGCGACCTTAAAACAGTCCTTAAACCTTGGAAAAATAGCTTACTAGAGCTTCTATTATGACCAGTGAATTCATAATCTACGGCTTAAGATGGTACTTCATATATATAATTGCATAGTGTTTAATAGATTAATACATTTCTTGGGCTATATACAAACAAGTATTATTTAGGACTGGGTGTATTCCAAACCCTTTTTTTCTTTATTTTTAGGTGGAGACTTATTTTATAGGGTGGTGGTACAGCATGTCAATTTCCACTAATATTAGTATTGGTATTAATATTTCTAATAAAAGCATTGTTCTACATTTATTAAGACTCTAATACATTTTAAGGCTATGAAACCAAAGAAATCAAATAAAGTCAATGTATTATTAAAAAAATGAGTATTAGTTTTATTGGTATTCATTAAAGTCAGAATGTATCACAGTAATGCTGATATATTTAGAATATAGACAAGAAGAATAGAGAAAGAATAGTAATCTATAAACTTATTGTGATTCCTTCAGGTCGGGCTTTTGTTTTATCTGCCTGGGTGTGTAAATGGTGTTAATATGGATCGAGAATAATGAAGAGAAAGAATAGAGAAAGATGACTTTCATATACATTGCTTGAGAAAGCGGTTACTATAATTAGGCGGTCTGCGTCTCTGTCAGACAAGCACTTTCAACCTTTGGTCGATTGGGCATATTTTGTATGCCTTCTGGCGTAACCGGACGAGAGGAAGACACACTACTGGCTTCGGATGATTTCTGAATTTCTTGTGACTCTGTTGGGTTCAAAGTCACCACACTAGTAGAATCATTTTTTGTGGTTGAAACCTCAACAGTAACAACCTCCACCTTTTTAGCTATCTTTGTTGTTGGCGAAGGTAACACCTAAGACATTAAAATAATAATAAAAGGTTAAATAAGGGCAAAGGATATCTACTTTTGGTGGATAAATATAAAAGAGTCTGTATGTACCTTTGTAGAAGGTTTCTTAAGGTAGCCAAGTGGTTTTGCTCGTCTTGCAATCTCTTTACCAGACTCTAGGTGGGACCGGACTGATTTTAAATCACTTGATTTCTCAGGAACTGCTGCTCTTGCGATATCAGTAGTAACCTTTGGCTATTTCAATATCTCAATTTGAATAACTGTGACACTACTAAAATTCACAAACTTTCTTTTCCTTTTTTTTGGGTAGTTTACCTTTGCTGGTTGAACTCTTGGAAGATGAATTGCAAACTTCCTTGCAATTGCAGGCGTTTTTTGTTGTTTCTCCACAGTCTCGGGAGCAGTGCTAGGTTTGCCAATCCGAGATACCGATCCAGATGCGTTTGTCTTTTTGGCTGATTGTAATAATTTTGGAGATTTTATGGATTTATCGGCACTAATAGGCGGTACGACGACAGAAACATCAGATGCGACGGCAGATGCAACACCGGTCTTTCTAGTAGTTCTGACCAATCGCTCTGAAGGTGTTTTTGGTGTAAGTGGAGAGGTTGATGGTGAAGTCGAAGGCGCTTGTTTGCGGGTGCTTGCAGCTGTTGGTGCTGTAAGACGTGCAAGAGCTCCTCGGGATGCCTTTGGTGAACCTTTTTTAGATTCAATGGCTTCTTTGGTTCGCTCAGAGGCATTCTTGTGCGCCATCATAACTACCCGTGGCATAGGAGGTGTCTTTGCTGCTGTAGTTGTAGCAGATATCGGTTTTTTGGACATTTCCTCTGTTTGTATTACCGAAGGGCGACGACTGGTAGGACGAGCAATGCCTGTTGCTCCCCTGATAGATGTAGCAGAGGCAGGACTTGTGGTATTGGCTGATGTTGGGGATTTGTTTTTGTTTATAGCGAGGAGCCCGGTTGATATAGTTACTTGAAACCCTGGTTGCTTAAGGCGAGAGGCAGATGTTGGTTTCTGTTCTTTATTTACAGGTGGCTTGATTTCATTCTGCTTTTTTGGCTTTATTGGTGTCTTTTGAAGAGTTCCAAGCTTGGAAGGCTTACGGATGGAAGTCTCTCCAGGATTTTTTGGCTAGTTCAGTTACCAAGCTTTAACACTATAATTCGGGTACGCAGCTATTATCTATATCTACCTTTTCTGCCTTTGAGACTGTGATAACTTTAGGATCACTCTCCATATGCTTGGGACTTTCTGGTTTTGTGCTTGATGTGCTTGTATTAATCTCTTCCTTTTTGATATCTTTGGATTCATTCCCAACAGCTGGCTCCTCTTTGTTTTCTTTGTATTCTTCTGCTTGATCCTTTGCTTTCACATCACTAGCGCTTAAAACCAGCTCGATATCTTCAGATATATTTGCAACACAGGTACTTGCGTATATCACACCCTTTTCTCTGACACGGTGATCACTGTATATTACCCGTTTAGATATTGATATTCCAATTCTGTATACTGTATACTGTATACTGTTTATTACCTCTCCGTATCTGCGGGGTTTTTTAGACCAGCAAATATCCGCCATGCATTAATTGCATCTACTTTCTCGAGTATAATCCCCTCTACTGGTCCACTAAAATAAAAACAAGACAACATCAGGACCTTCTTGTTCAATGGGAATAAAAGAAGAAGGCAATAAAGGGTCTATATGTTCAACGCAGGTGTCTGTGATTTGGGGATATCTTCTTTTCGTCCGCGCCCCTTTTTCTTCGGTCCCCGACACTATTGCTTTGCATAGAATAAACCTTTATCTCTCTTTCTCCTTTGCTTTGTTTTTCTTGGTTCTGTTTGTGCTTGTGTTTGTGTAGTTGGATATATAGGTGTAAAGTCTCACCTAATAAGGCCAAGTACCAATTCTTCCTTGATCTTTTGATTGGACTGTGATCGATAGAGAATCTGTGCTTGTTCTAGCGTGAATTGAATATGTGTTCGTCTGTGAAGGATATCAAACCCGGCGCTCTTAATTTCTTCGATTGTGTTGTCTGTCTCATGCATGTCCAAATTCCTGATAAAGCCCAATGTACGTTCTTTCTCCTGAATAGATGCACCTCCCAGGCTTTTGGCTAATAAACCAGGAAGGGGAGTAGGACTAGACTCCTCTTCTGTTTCTTCTGCCGCCTCTTCATTGACATCTCCTTTTATTTCTGTGCTCGTAGAGTTTTGGTCTAGAACTGGAGATAAAGCAACCTCTTTTTGAATCGAATCAAGCGAATTTTGGCCTTGGTCTTGGTCTTGGTCTTGTGTAATGATTTTTGCGTCTGTAACATCAATTTGAACGGTGTGATCCGGTTCTATAGACTGCGTATCAAAGACATCTTCTTTGCTCAAGGTAGTCTCTAAGAGATAGAGAAAAATAGTGTGGTGGGTGAGTTGCTGATAGATTTAAAGAGTACATGTATAAATTTCATTGAGGATATTTCTTTATTTGGATAAAGAATGTGGATTTGAACTCACCCTTCTGCAATTCTTGAGGATCAAGTGTCAGCTCCTTTATTGATACAATTGTAAATATACGGTTCAAAGAAGTGTATCGTGGACAGAAATTATAAGATAAAAGGAAGATATATTATAATGGTATTTGTGAAAGAGGTGTGTATTGACAGTAAAGAGATTAACCTACACTGGATTTGGTTTGTTCCAAGGTCATTAATAGTAGCAACGGTGGATAATAGCAGTTGTGAGAATTAGAAAATGTTGGGAAAGAAGAAGAGGTTTTTTTTGGGAAGAAGGAAAAGAAATAGGTCTTAATTTTCTTTCTCTGGTTCAGTCCAAACGCAGGAGATTCCAATGTGATTATTTCTTTGCCCGTCAGGATGAAAATACTCGTTACGGCCAAAGAAAACCTTAAAGGAAAGGTTATAATAGAAATAGAAATAAGTAGCCATAATACCAGCCAAGAGAACTGAATTTGGGGCAAGTATAAAATAAAATAAAATAGGGGAGGAATCCACCAAAAAAGTAATAATTTAGGAGAAGGATTTCAAAATAGCAAGTGTCATCATCAAATCAAAAACGCCATGGAACTCACCCCAAACCAATACAGTTCTCCTGAATACAGAAAAAAAAATAGTACTTTATATGTAGTCCTCGTGTCATAAGACGAATGAAGCCCAGATTTTTGGTGTCTAGAGTTTAGCTAAAACTCATTTATGATGCATTTGTAGACCTAATTTTATGTAGCTCTATATGATATACAGAAAATATATGAGCATCTTTGCTCTTTAAGACTTGTTAATAATGCACAATTAGGCTTCATTTGTTCTTTTTTATTCAATAAAGTAAGTTATTGGCTACATATTATTATTTACTAGTTAATTGAAATATTAATAGTCCATCATATCTTCATTATCTCCCTCCTTTTTCCTATAAAGCATGTTCCTGCGAGATAGAAACAAACAAACAAGCAAGCAAGCAAAGCATATTTCAGCAAAGACAGTCAAAGAAAAGAGGGGAAAGAAAAAAAGGTATACATGTCCTTGGCTTTGCTTATAGCAAAGAGGGGTTATTGTGCTACAGCACAAAATTGTACTACAAATGTGTCCTGGTCTTGAGTGAATCATATGCTCACCAAAGAAACGTGTGACTCTTTGAAAGCCAAGGAAGTTTACCTATACTTTTATATATACAGTTATAAGTTTGAATTAAATCGTTATTTCCAAGGTCTTAGTGGCTAGTCAGTGTTATCATTATTATATATGATATTTAGGCATAAATACAAAAACAAAGAAGACGATTTGGTAAATCAGCAAGTCGTGTTTTCAAATTATGCATTGTGGTTTACATTATAGATTATCACTATTTTATGTGTATCGATCATACAGCTGATGAATGCATTCGCTTTTTTTCTAAATCGATTCTTTTCCTTTTATTCGAGTGACTTACCAAGGACATTTTAATATTCATTCATAAATAATATTCGCATATGTTTCTAATAGCTAAATATTAATATTATTGCCGGTGTAGAGGAACAGCAGGTTCATATATGACTTTCATTAGGATACAAGAAGAAACATTATTTCATTCAACATCTCACAAAGAACTAAAACAAATTAATTAATTTTTGTCCAATTATAATTTTAAGGATTATTATATTTATAAAAAAAAAATTCAAATCAAATCAAATCAATACTAAAACAATTCATTCATTTAACCTCTGTTTTCTGGAAAGTGTTTTTGTAACTCGTTTGGAAATCCTACTTTCTCTACATGCCCATTAAAAGGTTTCGTTACAAAATCAAGAGGCATTACTCTCTTTATACTCAATTTTGATAACATGCCTCAAACTCAAGTTTATGTATTAATTAAAATATAAGCAGTAGTAAATATAATGTGTTTTTACGTCTTTTGAACAAATGATCAAATCATTCAATCGAACTCAAGATGTCAAACATATGAAAGTCTCGGTTACAAAAATTATCCGCTTTATATTATTTTAAATATTGATAATACAAAATGTTTTCGCTATACTTTTAACATAAAAACATTGTATGTATTTCCGAGAAGTACAATAAAAACTAGCTTAAAGAAAGGATATATAGAAACTAATTATATTATGGTAATAAAAAAAAAGGTAAAAAATTAGTGGGATATTTTTGCAAGTAAAACACATCTCTAAGCACATCCCGAAGCACGCATTTTTTCTTTCTTTTTATGTAGCAATAGTAAAACGATAGTAAAATATATATCTCTTCACCACTAACTCAAATACATATATTATAATACAAAAATCAATAGCCCAATAAAATTAGTACGAGCTACTTAATCTCCTGGCACCCTTATTGTATTGTCTTTCTTATATCAGATCAGGTGTTTAGTACTTTTAATATAAGATTTAATATATAATACAGACCCATATCAGTACTGAATAAATTTTTAAGATTCCGCCAAATCAAGGCATCACCATTACACTACTTTTTATTTATTTTTTCAAAGCTTTTCCTCATTCGAATCTCACCATGTCTCACCAAAACAAAAAGGAAACTCTTCCCAAACGAAAGCAGCTTTCAGATTATCAAAGAGGACTGATAATTGGTGGTGCTATAGTAAATGGCACTGCTGCTGAAATTTCTGAGAAGAATGGTATACCTCTAGCAACGGTGTATTCCACAATCAATAGATGGAGAGATACTGGAACCGCATTTCCTGATAAGCGAAAAGGAACTTTGAAGATAATGGATGAGCGAGATGAGCGTCACTTGATTAATGAGATGAAGACGAATCGTGAGACAACACTTGGGGGTCTTACCACCTTCATGTCTGACACCCTAGGGCATCCCATCTCCAAGTCTACCATTCGTCGAACTATTCGTAGATCTGGATTGTCTTCTTGTAAAGTTGTATACAAGCCACTGCTATTAAAATCACACAAGAAGAAGCGGTTGGCATTTGCTAATCATGCCAGAGAGACCAATCATAGATGGGATCGCGTCATCTGGAGCGATGAGTCAAGGTTTATGCTTTTCAGCAGAGATGGCAATACTAGAGTTGGCGGTATCCTCAAGAAAAATACAGAGAAGAGTTCATAAGACCAAGACTGCAGTGTGGTGGAGGCTTCATTATGGTTTGGGGCTGTGTATGGGCAGGAGGAGTTGGCCCATTGAAAACCATAAAGAACACGCTTGACCAGTATGCATATATGGACTTAATGAAAAGGAAGCTTCTTCCATTTATGGAATCTCTTAGTGAGAACAATGATGGGGAGTTTATCTACCAAGAAGATAATGCTCCTTGTCATAAGTCTAAGCTTGCAGAAGAGTGGAAGAAGCGTCAGAACTTCCCAGTGATGGTATGGCCGCCGAACAGTCCAGATCTCAGCCCCATAGAGAATTTATGGGCATATCTTACCAGAAAAGTGAAGGCCAGAGTCCCCTCTCCAAAAAATCTTAATGAGCTGGAGAGGGCTATTCATATAGAATGGAAGAATATTTCGGCTGACGTTTGCAAGACACATTGCATGTCAATGCCTAATCGCTTACATGAGATGAAGAAGGCTCTCGTGGAGGGTCAACACATTATTAATTTTTTTAATAAATTTACTTTTTATTTTTTTAAGAGCCATATCTTAGTATATATATGTTTTCAAACATGGGGTGTTAAGTGAATATAGACAAACTAGTGTAAAAATGTTAAAGAAGTTGATGCCTTGATTTGGCGGAATCTTAAAATTTTATTCAGTACTGATATGGGTCTGTATATGATTAATATTTTTTTACCGGTTATTAAATAATAATAAAAAAGCTGTATCATAAAACGCTCACTAACTGTAGTAAGCCCTTTTTTTCTAAGTATCTGGCGAAGCTTAATATGCATATTGTTTCTATCTTGAAATATCTGCAAAATATCGATCTCATCATGCACAATAAACCTATTATTAAAATGCAAAATGTACATACAAAGGCAAAAGCACCAAAACATCATTCTATTATATATACATATATTAAAAACAATGATTTTTATAGCATCATAAAAGTGTATATTCTGTCCAACTGGTGTGTAGCATCTTTATGACTATAGAAATATAAAATATGAAAATTGTTAAGATGTGCTTTGATGTATATAACTTCTTTTATGCTGTAATAGCACAGTAATATAGTATTGGGTACAATCAATATTGCTTTTCGCGCTATGGTAAAAAAGGGTGATTTTAGTTGGGATTTTATCAAAAAAAAGAATTAGGAGTTTTTAAGAATAGGTTTAGGATGCTATTTTTCTTTAACAAGTGACACTTTCCTTTTTTCCCTTAATGTTTGAATTATAATAGCAAATAAATACGGGCGATTGAAATTGAAACATAAAGATATCTTTTCAATACCCTGACCTTGCACCACCGTTTTTTATATAGCTCTTCTAGAAACATGCTTTTATTATAGTCCTAAGGCACTTAAACACGCATCCCCATAAAACACAAGAAATAATGGAGTAGTTTTCCAATATACTCGAAAAATGTAATGGGTTACCAAAATCACATTTTAGATATACTTAGTGGTAGCTAGGTTAAAAAGATGTCTTCTTATTGTTCATGATGCTTTTTTGGATCTTATTTTTATTCTCCGAGTTTTTTTTAGTCTCTTAGTGCTTGTTTCGAAAATTAATTCTCCAAAGTTCTTTCTCTTGGTCTCATAGTATTTTTAGCTTTATTAACACAAGGTAAACTCGTTGGAATTGTGTTATCACATCACGGATGAGTGTGTACCAGAGATTCACACCAAAACCATGATCCCCTTCCTATGATCTATGGCCAATCTTTAACAAAGTCATGTCTTTCAACAGACCTGGGCTGGTAAACTTAGATTAAGTTAAAAGAGTAGGAATAGAAAAGTGAAAGCTTATTGTAATACTACTTTAAAAGTCTATCGCATGCTATATTTATTGTTTAAGAGCGACAGTATTGACAGTGATTAAAGATTTACTTTAACACTTTAAGAGAAAATTGAGAGTACTAAAAAATTTACGTTTGAGAATACAATTAAAACTACCCCCGTAGTTACCTTTTTTTCTCTGTACATTAGTCTGGGAAATATAGCCAAATATTAGCTCATAATGAAACTTACTATTAAATTAATAGCTTATGTTATAGAAGTTGGCGATTATCAAACTACAAAAGGCGCCATGGTAATGAATCCCTGCTTGCATATAATAAATTTTACCAATATATATCAAGACAACCATATAAACTTCAGATATTAGTCTTATTATACTCAGATTCATATATTCTCTAAAGTTATGAATTTGAATCAAATGTAAATATAGTTGGTCTAGTCAACGGTTTAAAACCAATTATGTCTATAGAGTTAATGAATCATACACTTATACATATGCTCTAATTTTTAACTCTCAAATATAATGCAAGATATAGTAATATTTAACTTTTTTATTAAAAGAAAAAATAGTTACAGTGTATCTAATTTTGAGATGTTGATACTTTGAATATAGCAAACGAATGTCATTAGTAATTTGACTTTTTACTATATATATGTACACTATTATATTCTTTTAAAAAATTTGATTTATCATAACTATTGATGCATATGCTTATATGCATGGTAGCTATCAGAAAACAGCAATATTTTATTGTGCCTAAACTCTGACTTACCAGCTCTTTATGGTTTATTTATTAAAATTAACACTGACCAACTATGATGTTATTGTACTTCCATATTCAAAGAACAAAACGTTCGATAATAAAATTTACTGTATAGAGTAAAAATAAAAACAGTTCAAATTAAATAGTGCCGATTTCAATCTAGGTTGTTCTTCCAATGTTATAACAGCAAATATTGCTCAAACCCATTAAGAATTGTAAGCGAGAATAAAAGAATAAACAGATAGATAACTTTTATTGAATAAAGTATTACTTTCTTTTATATCTTTTCTAAACTTACTCAGTCATTAGAAGTACCCGCTCTCCCTTCTATTATACTTTTTTTTAGCAAAAAAGAATCACTTCGGTCGGATTTCTCTAAAGAACTCTGTGTAATAGTCCCCTTTATCGGCTGACAAGAAATTACCAGACATTATTTTGATGAATCCATAAAATCTGAAGATAGTTAACCACATTATTTCTTTATGCGCAATATTAGTTTAGAAAAATATATAAGACAGTGTAATTCATATAAATAAAAATTATATTTCAATTTACGTATACTCCTTGATCCCCAGTGGGTTTGACCTTTTGACTTTGCTAAAATAAAAGGAAGACCATCCCAGATCAGGAACGACAATAGTAAAAGGAAGACCAACCCGGATGGGGAACGACAAAATCTGCTAAAAAAGAAGTACTGCGCGGACCGGGAATCGAACCCGGGCCCTTCGCGTGGCAGGCGAAGATTATACCACTTAACCATCCGCGCTTCATATATTTTCCAGACGTGTACAATATATAATAACAATATACAAACACAACAAATTAATACAATTTAAATCATTATATGTTATTAAAACAAGTGTTATGATCTAAATATAATTTTTCAGATATAAAAAATATATAAAAGTAATAGATTTGTTAGCTGATCAATATAAAAATTCTTTTAAACTATACACAATTTGTTTATATTTATAAAGAAAAGATGTCTCTATAAGAAAACACTATCTACTCTTATTATTATATCTCTGTTGTGGTAGTTGAAGTTGAAGAAGTTTTTAAAAGGAAGAATTGAAGATTTGAGATTAGGAACGAAGATTCGTGAGAACTTGTGTAGGTTTTGTTTATTGAGAAAGATTTGGTATCAAAGTTTGATCAGGTTCCTATACTGAACTACTACTGCTATTTATATTTGTTGTGGTAGTTGAAGTTGAAGAAGTTTTTAAGAGGAAGAATTCAAGATTTGAAATTAGGAACGAAGATTCGTGAGAACTTGTGTAGGTTTTGTTTATTGAGAAAGATTTTGTATCAAAGTTTGACCAGGTTCCTACCCTGAACTACTACTGCTATTTATATTGTTTTGGATTGGGAAAATTATATGACTGGGGTCAGGTAATCGATCCTATCTGAGCCTTAATCAGAGCAACGTGATCTTGGGATAATTAATGTATGATTAATTATATAAATGTGTGTAGTCCCAATGAAGTATTAACATCGAAAGTAAATGTGCTTATGAGTTATAATTATACTTATAATAATCCACTGATGTATCCCATATTATGGTGATATCATCATATGAAATATAATCACTATCATGCATGCTAAACCTGTGTGTTAAATAATAAAGTAATCGGTAGACACCTTTGACTGGAATAGCTGAGGCCTTATATTATTTCCTTCAGACTTATTCTCAATTACAGCAGTAGTCAATACTCATTTACAACAATATTGTTTTGGATTGGGAAAATTATATGACTGGGTTCAGGTAATTGATCCTATCTGAGCCTTAATCAGAGCAACGTGATCTTGAGCTAATTAATGTATGATTAATTATATAAATGTGTGTAGTCCCAATGAAGTATTAACATCGAAAGTAAATGTGTTTATGAGTTATAATTATGCTTATAATAATCCACTGATGTATCCTATATTATGGTGATATCATCATATGAAATATAATCACTATCATACATGCTAAACCTGTGTGTTAAATAATAAAGTAATCGGTAGACACCTTTGACTAGAATAGCTGAGGCCTTATATTATTTCCTTTAGACTTATTCTCAATTACAGCAGTAGTCAATACTCATTTACAACATATATATTTATAAGTAAGACAAAGAATTATTTGAGATTTTTTAAGAAAAAAATTATTATTATGCTTGATTGAAATTTGATAAGACTCAATGAGAATGAGTAGTAATAACTAGACAAACAATATGATAAGTAGTAAATATCTTTAAAAGAATCATATTTTATCTTATTATATTAAACAGAGCATAACAGAACAAAGATATATATATTTGGCATTGAACTATAAAAGAAAGAAAAAATGATAAGTAAAATGATAAAAATATAAGAAAAAGAGAAAGAAAGAAGATAATCAATAATATATATTATTAAAAAAAATATTAAAAGAAAAGACTTTGTATTAAGATTTGATTTGACTCTGACAAAATGCAAGTAGTAAAAAGTAATACTCTAAAAGATGCTACCCATCATCATTTTGAAACTTAATACTTTGAGCCTTATTGAGTTGGAAAAGAAGTTGTCTAAATGTAGATCAAGTGGTTGAGATGTGCTTAAAAATCAAACAAAAGGTAGAAAGTAAATCTGTACAGCTTATTGTCTTTACTAGCAAGTGAATTTTAAATATGATATAAAGAATATGATGAATTATATAGTTGTGGTGATCCAGACACTCGGATGTTGAATTTATCACATATAAGAACATATTCATATTGGGATAGTGTAGTAGCTATCATCTTGTCAGTATAATATATATATAAACGATTAAGTAATCAGCCCAATAATTATTACAGTTAGTACTGTAGATAATATCTTAAAGATTGTTAAGATAATTATATCATACTGCCGGGTAAACTGTGTCAGATCGATATGGAGCTAATTTAGTAGGAAGTCCTAAAGCTCTAGTATAAAAGAGAAAAGAATAGCTAAGAGCTAAAGAAGTACAATTTATGACTTGATGTCATAATTGTAACACCGACACTAGTTAAGCAGTAAATACACTCTAATAACCAAATATAGTAAAGGAAGAAAGCCTTAAGAAACTAAGACGTAATGACAAGAGCAGATTGTGTTTTCTTATAAAAAGGGACACTTTTTATTTATGAATAAAAAAAACTTATATACAGTCTCAAAGTATTTCTATACGTCTCTATTATTAAATATTTTATTTTTCTATTGTTTCGTACCTGAAATACCACAATAGTATTAGTTAAAAGTTATTGTTGTAAATGAGTATTGACTACTGCTGTAATTGAGAATAAGTCTGAAGGAAATAATATAAGGCCTCAGCTATTCCAGTCAAAGGTGTCTACCGATTACTTTATTATTTAACACACAGGTTTAGCATGCATGATAGTGATTATATTTCATATGATGATATCACCATAATATGGGATACATCAGTGGATTATTATAAGCATAATTATAACTCATAAACACATTTACTTTCGATGTTAATACTTCATTGGGACTACACACATTTATATAATTAATCATACATTAATTATCCCAAGATCACGTTGCTCTGATTAAGGCTCAGATAGGATCGATTACCTGACCCCAGTCATATAATTTTCCCAATCCAAAACAATATAAATAGCAGTAGTAGTTCAGTGTAGGAACCTGGTCAAACTTTGATACAAAATCTTTCTCAATAAACAAAACCTACACAAGTTCTCACGAATCTTCGTTCCTAATTTCAAATCTTGAATTCTTCCTCTTAAAAACTTCTTCAACTTCAACCACCACAACAGTTATTATTTATTTTATGAACCCAAAATGACAAAACATATTCCTACTACTGTAAAGAACATCCAATTGATCTCAGTTATTGGACCAATCAGAATCCCTTCCGACCATATTGTTATTAGACCAATCAAATCATTGCATCCGTTTTCTTAGAGAGAATACTCATAGCACCAATCACATAATTATCCCTCACAATTAGCAGACATAAATATTTGTATAAATACTTGTAGAGCTTGATCATAGAAAAATCAAGCGAACAACTTCTTTAATAAAGAAATATATCTAAATTTCTCTCTCTGTTTTCTCTGTCCTTGTTTCTGTCCAGATTGGTTCCTGACAACTACTCTCTGCTGACCCAATTTATGCACAAATGCTGTTCTTAATAGCACAATTGATGTTATTACTTCAATTGACACACTAACTCCTGAAATAGCTGTTTTTACAGCTCCTGAAACTCAAGTTTTTGTGACTCTAACAAAGCATGTTCATACTTTGTTGGCAGCCAATAGTGTGTCAATGCAATCCTTGTAAGCATATACAAAATAAGTGTCAGATGCAATGACTTATTTGCAGAATGATCTGTATTTTTCCAACATGAAAAATGTCTTTTTGAAGAACTCAGTCCTTGACCTTGCCATACTTATAAGCGCATATTACAGTAGTAAAAAACTTTATTATCTCACTAAATAGATATCATTTGGTTCAAGTGCCCTACAACTATTGACCTTGCAGCATGACTACAAGTCCCAGAAAGAAATCTCATTTTTTTTTACAAAAAAGAGCACACTCGTTTTTTATTCAATAAAACAAACTGAACATTATTATTGCTGTCAAAAATAAAAAAGACAACAATGGTGGGAATTTAGACTACTACTCCACAAATAATAATACCCTACGCCATAGATAAAATTAGAGCATTTTTGCAGTGAGAGAGACTGATAAAATTGAGGGTGATCAAAAGTCCAAAGGCAACAAAGAGATAAGAGAAATCGGTAGAGTCCCTGCCTTTCGCAATAATGTTTAAAATTACCCTGATATCAGCATTGATAAAACTGTCCTACGTATTTTGGAGAAGCAAGACCGGAAACTGGAAAGGCAAGCCATGTATACGAAGGAGCAAAATGCTTCCTACAATAAGACTCTTTTTTGTTACAGTAGTTTGTATAATAAAAGTTCTCTTCGTCTGGGAAGGTTAGAAATATAACAATATAGCTTTCTATATAACATCTATTGTATTTATAATTGATAATTTTTCTTTATTTTTATTAGCCTAAAGCTAGACTAAGCTAGATAAGTTGTTCAAAAGAGTATTAATATCATAGATGGTATCTCTTGGCTGCTGTTTGCGCATGAGTCCAGTAATGTACTCATCAATAGTCGGTGGAGCAAGCCAAAAAGTTGATCTAGTCGCCAAAATGTTTAGGCACGTATGCATATTCTTGAAGATGGTTGATAGAATATATATCATGACCGGTTTTGGGCTTCCCTTGATCTTCATAGCATGGCAATATTTACAGTATTTAAAGTATCTCCCAATCTTACGAAACTTTTTTTCTACTTGTATTCTAGTATGTGTCATTTTATTATTAATACATTTCGTAATGGCTACATAAAAAACCCAATTGTTAAAAAAAAAAAAAGTCATGACTCAAAAGTGAAAAAGCAATATTTTAAGTAACTCACAATTCGCTTGTATCTCGCTCAGATTAAATGGTCTATATACCTGCCCGGAATTCTTATAAAATTCACTATCGTAAAGAACATACGCTGGATTAACCTTTCTTTCTGAGCTTAACGCGGCAATATGAAAGAGGAAACGATCCAGTGTCTTGGAATCTTCAAACTTCTTTTCATTGCGGGTAGGGCCAATGAAAGGACCTAGAAGAATACTGGTTATACCATCAGGTGTGACGATTGCCTTATATTTAAGAGTATGAACATGCTGTTCAAATAATAAGGTAAGTATATTTTTTATAGACACTTTGTTAAATAAGCTTTAATTAAAAGTAAATAAATAGTTTACTTTCAATCCATTGTGTAGAATATTCTGTTTGTCTTTGGCAGTTGGTCGACATATTTTCTGCATACTTTTATCAACAAAGCCAACAATATGCATGTAAGATGTGGCTACAGAATCATATGTTTAATTTATCAAAGGCATATTAGAGATTTACAAAAGTTAGTAATGTTGATAGAAAATATAATTATATTAAATTACATATACTTACATTCTTTGCAGATTGCTTTTGCAAATCTCTTGCAATTATTTGCAGAGAATTAGCGAGTGTCAAGCTCAAGTCCATGCTTGAACTTGTCCAAGAGCATAACCGAGAACCCATTGAAAATAGAGGACATATTTCCTCTTGACATCCCCCAAAACATTTCCATGGTAGAATATTGCTGCGGGGAGGCATATCTGTATAACATAAGAGCAAAGGCGAATTCCCGTGTTACACATATATCATATGTTGTAGATCGCCTGAAGCTCAACGTGGAAGGTAACTTCATTAAAGCACATATATGTTTTATCTAGTATATGGATATATAAATAAGAAAGCAAGCACTGATTAATGTTTATTCTATCAACAAAAAATCAAGTACTCTAAAAGGTAAACTACCTCTGCAAAGGTAAAACGAAACTTGCTTTTAGATTTGGCATCAGGAAAGGTCGAAGGATCCAAGCGCTTGTACGCAGTTCTCCTTCTTTTGGGTATAGGAGATCGATATCTTTTGGGGATAGAAGTTTTATTCATTCTGGGGCTAGAGGATCTACCACCGTAAAGAGAAAGATAGTCAGTATCTTAAATATCGGGATTAATCATCTTTAAAGTGTATTTTGTTCAACAAAGTAAGGGCAAGGTAGAAAGATATGGATATAGCTATTTTTGCCAATTAATAATTTTTCACAACTGTTTTCGGGGCTTTTATTTTTATTTTTTTATTTTTGACTGAGTGTCCCTAATCATTAATCTCTAGCAGTCCTGGAATTCTTATATCACACCAGGGTTGTCTAATGCTACAAAATTTATGCGTATTAATCTTGAGTAAAAAAAATCTAACTCCTGCTCTTTACAATAGATTGATGGTCAAGCATAGCTAACAAACTAGCGAAATACTCTTGTTTTTGTGTGGAAAATCCTACTGCTAATTACCATGTTTACTAATTACTGACTTTGACATGCAAAATTATGTGTTTTGCCTATATAATTTTACCAAAAAAAAGTAGACTCCAGCCAGCGAGTTCATTGAAACTTGTAGATATTTTCTTGGACTCAGTTTACTCCACAAGTAATTGCTACCACATATACAACGGAGCAGACATTTAGTACTTCCTCCCTTCCTACACCTCTTTGTTCATATACGAGGCTCAAAATATGATTAGCATACTTGAACCTTTTATTTCGTATAACATACAAGTTGGTACGTTGGGTATATATCTACTATTCAGTAGGGGTTCAACGGAAGGTATTCCGGTTCGTCTACGCGCATCTTTAAACATTAATATCGCTGGGTAAGGAGTAACCTATAGTGGTGGTGGTGGTGGTGGTGGTGGTGGTGGTGGTGTTGACCAGGATCTTTGGTACGAGGCCGAGGTCTGCACACATAATAGCTTATAGAATATGTAGGCTTAAAGGCATTATCTTATTTTTTTTTTAGCGATCGGTTAGTCGTCCTTCACCTTGGTGGGTTGATCCAACAGATGTTGTATGAGTGAGATATATCTGGACCACTTTGTTACACTTTTAGTCACTCTCCCAGAACAGGTCTTGTAATACT
Organism: Phycomyces blakesleeanus NRRL 1555(-); assembly: GCF_001638985.1. NCBI lineage: Eukaryota > Fungi > Mucoromycota > Mucoromycetes > Mucorales > Phycomycetaceae > Phycomyces > Phycomyces blakesleeanus. The sequence goes on along the minus strand of NW_017265137.1, from coordinate 482,344 downwards.
TAATTACATTATTTGGTTAACCAGGTAAGTATCTTTCTAGCTCTATATACCTTTACTAAGACATATTTTGAAACACAAGAACAAGATATAAAACACTAATGAGTTTTGCTAGATGATCATGTAAAATATATCGACTAAATGCCTTTTATTTAATAAACTAGCCAACAAATCTATAGTTAAATCGGTATAAAAGTAAAGTTAACAAAATAATAGAACATAATTAGTTTGCATAAGTATGGATATCTTCAGGCCAAATTACAAAAGTTTAACTTATTCATAGGGGTTTTCTTCAAGGATGTTACACGGAGTAAAGTAGCCAACAATAAATATACACACATAAAATAAAATAAAAAATCAGTCTCAGCTGTCTAATCAAGAGAGAAGCATGACGATTGTCTTTTTTTTTTAAACAGTCACATTAAAATAAAATTGAATTTGGCCAAAAAAAAATAAATTGCATAAAAAAGTATATCTTGTTAAAGAACTATTCACTTATGTCTGCTTACGAAGGATTTGTCGCTGTTCACAAGTATCAGCTTGCCTCTATTCCCGAGGAGCTTTGGCAGGTACATAAAACCACAAAGAAACTTCCCCTATACCTATTGTGCCATACTCTAGAAGCCTTTAACCCGTGAACATACTTTACTGACCTTTTGCACTCGCGTCCTTGTCTTACTTTTCCTTACATTTTTGACCAGCCCCTCTTCATGAAGCTTGGAGAAGATTACCTTGACGCAGGTAAACTACTACTGCTAATAATAATAAAAACGCAAATAAAATTCATCGAGTGAGGGAGGTCTTTGAAGAGGTCTCTCGAGCAAATGAATATTTTAATGCAAGGGACTCAATAAATAATAATATATATATTTGGTTTATAAGGAAACTTTGTCGAGCTTCACCAAGGAGATATTGTACCCGGATATTCTGTACATACTAAAAAGGATGTTACGCTAAAGAAGCACAGGTAAATAAATATATAAATAAATAAAAATACCAAATAATAATATTATAGAGTATGAATGATGAGTAAAGAGGAAAGAGGAAGAGGGTTCGTTTCAATAAGTTTATTATAGGGATTAAGATAGGAACAGTAACATCGTACAGATACATTATGATTATATATATTTAATCGAACCATTGATTCTATAGTGACATATTCTTGATTGATCATGCATGGACTACTACTCCCAAAGAGGCCAAGCAACAGTTGAGAGACAACGAGACTCTTTTGGACCGTATGGAAAGTATCATGGACATTGAAAAGGAAGAGTTGGCCGACGACGAAGAAGAAGACGAAGTCGAACATGACGATGAGGTCGTAAAGATGGTGGCTGAGCAAGCTGATGTTTCTTACGGAGAAGCCAAGAAGGCATTGGAAGAAGAAAATTATGAAGTTCTCAATGCAATTATGGTATTGTATCGTAATTTTTTTAAACGTGTAGTATTACACAATTGCATAAGAACTAACGATATATATATATATGTCTATTCAATATTAGAAATTGACTATGGATGAAGAACATAAGAAAGAGGCCGATCGTCTGCAGGAACAAGTTATTAACCAGATCTTGGGCAAGTATACAAAAAAAACATAATAAACAAGGTTGAGTGTATCAAAAAAAGCTAACATCAAGAATAAATACATAATTACATGCGGGGATATACAGCAAGTGGAAGACCCCAGGAAAAGGAAGAAGAGGAACGCAAAGAAAAGGAAGAAGCTCACAAGAAGAGATTAGAAGAACTTTTGGAGCGACGTGTTGAAAGAGTGTACTGTCAAATGTGGTCTTACCTCCAGACATACTCCTTCTCTGTCTTGCAGCAAGATGGCGAACCAAAGGCCCAGACCGCCTGGTGTAAGTTATATCTTACTGAACACTACTTGATATTATTGTTATTAAACAGACGATCTTGAGCTAATTTATTTTTGTTATTCGTACTTAGACGCCTGTGATGAGGTAAATATTTTAGAGTACACACACTTAAATTGGCTATATACTATTTATCTACAAACCACAAATTATTTACTTTCGATTACTTTTATTATTATTATTATTATTATTATTATTATTATTATTATTATTCGTAGGTTGGATCGGCCCTTTGCCATTCTTCTGATCCTTCCGTTGTCTGCGTTCCTTTCATTTTCTCTCGCGGAGCAAGCGGTATGATCCCTTACAGTGTCATGTTCCCAATTAAAGACATCAAGGCCGGCGAGCCATTGACATGCGACTTGCTTCCCAAGAATCTCGAGCGCCCTATTGATCGCAAGGCTTATCTTTTGGCTTTCCAGCAGCGTCTTTTGGCTGATGAAGACGTACAAAAGATTACCAAGGAGTTGGTTGATTCCTACAAGGCTTATCAGACCAGCTTGGAAGCTACCCAGCCTCCCAAGTCTTCAAAGATTACCAACTCTGAAGAATCTGTCAAGGCTTTACTCTCCCATCCTGCCGAAAAGGCAAAAGAACCCGTCAAGGTAGCCTCGACCACACCGTTTGTCTGTGACAACTTAAAGTTGGCAAATACCAAACTTGTCACAGATGAAGATAAGGCAGATATTATCTGGAGAAGCCAAGATTTCATGGAATGGGATAGCCTAAAAGAGCACCAAACAATCAATCAGTTCCCAAATGAATTTTGTTTGACCTTTAAGCAGAACTTGGCTGCTTTGATCCAGTAAGTGAATATATACATATATAAGAAGAATAATTCAATCAAATGGATCAAAACTTTGCATGGGTGTATTTGTGTTATACTAATACGATCGATTAATCAGAAAAACTTATGGCTCACCTGAATGGGTTCCACGCACCTACAATCTGGTGACTCAACTTGGCGAAGTTGTTGGAAACTACCTCAATGTGAGTCCATGAGCTTACAATGTTTGCTGCTCTGGGATTGTATATAGGCTTTTACTAACCCACTTTAAATTCTAGAACGAGGAAAGCAAATCGGACAACTTGTGGATTCTCAAGCCATGGTATATAATATTTTTTCTTTGATAAAATACTCTCAACATTGTGATCTCACGAAACATTTTTGTGTTGTGTTAGGAACCTTGCTCGTGGTATCGATATCAGCATCAATCGCTCTCTTCCCGAGTTAATCAGAACCCATGATTCTGCTGTACCAATGATTGCTCAGAAATACTTGACCAAGCCATGCCTTTACAACGGCAAGAAGTTTGATTTAAGATACATTGTACTCTTGCGCCAAATTGAACCCACCATGATTGCCTGTGTTTATAACATGTTCTGGATTCGTTTGGCCAACAAAAAGTTCAACTTGGGTAAATTATATATTTTTGTTGTTACTGTTTTAATACAAACACACGAAACGACACGACACGACATGAAAGATAACTTTGGTACTAAAAACATAATCTAATCTTCATATTTGTACTCTTTGTTGCAATATTAGACGATTTGGATGATTATGAGCGTCAGTTCACAGTCATGAATTACTCAAAATATGAGATGACTCAACTTGATTACAAGAGCTTCATTTACCACATGGAGAAAGAGAATAACATTAAGTGGGCCGATGTTCAGAATGATATCAACCAAGCTATGAAAGGCAATTATAAAGAATATTTTTTTTTCTGTTTCTATTTGGAACAAATTGTTAGGAAAGTAAAGCATTTATTTAACAAAAAAAAACATTTTATAAAATCATAAAGACGTTCTGGCTGCTGCTGCTACACAGCCCCAACCTTTGGGATTGGTTCCTGATAAAAAGCCCGGATTCGATGCATTCAGCATGTATGGCTTTGATGTGATGCTCACAGATGATTTTAAGCCAAAAATTATCGAGGTCAACTTTTCTCCTGATTGTACAAGAGCTTGCAAGGTAAATCTAAAGCAATATATATATTTGTATTTGTATTACATAGCTGCACTACTACTATTATTATTATTAGTATTATTAGTATTTTTATAGAATTAAATGATACATACAAAATGCATATATGAGATGAGATATCAATACTTAATACTTTATTTCAAATCTTTATTAGTATGACCCCGACTTTGTCAACAACATCATTTCTGTAGTAGACAGTCGTGCCGGTGACGCAGAAAAGGGATTAAAGTCATTTACTGTACTTTAAAGAAAGTACTTCATGAAAATATTCATATACACACACACACACACACACACAAAGAAGAGATAAGGAAGTACATCCTAAGCTGTAAATAATGATAGAATGAACAGAGCATATGTAGTCAAGGCTTAAATATTGTTATTATTGTTTTCATCAATCTTTAAGATAAATACATTTTTTAATGATGTTTATTTTGTGCGAATGTAAAACTAAAGTAAAGTGAGCCATATGTGCATGAAAAAAAAAGAAGACAGAAAGAAAGACAAAGAAAAAAAAATAGAGATAAAGACAAGACTGGACATGCTTATGCGAACATATCTGAAATATCATGGGCTGAAGTTGATGAGCCAGTGTTTTTGTTCTCTTGAGACTCATCTTCCATAGGTTCACCATCAACATCGTCATCTTCCATAGGTTCGCCATCTACATCATCATCTTCCATAGGCTCACCGTCCACATCATCATCACCCATAGGTTCACCATCCACATCTTCAGTATATTTACCGCCAATGTTATCATCATCTTGCACCCTCATTGTTGTTGTGTTTGTTTCTGCAGTCTCTATCGCTTCTTGAATATAAGCTGTTTCCGCTGCTACTGGTAATGACGGTAGAGCTTCTGCGTCTGCTGATACTGTCTTTGCTTGTGTCTTTTGTGCAGTTGCTGCTGTATCAGATGTGATTGTCGATTTTACTCCTTCATCTGGCTCTGAACTGAGACCGGTGGTGGTGCCTTGACTAGCAAGTGACATGGATCCAAAGTCTTGTGATGCTGTAGTATGTGTGGATGCTTCAGGTGCAACAGTCTGTTCACTGCCTTGTATAGATTTCTTCATAAAGAGTGTACTCAACTTTTCAATGTAATGCTGAGGAAATACCATCCAGTTCTCCCAAACACCCAAAACAGTACTAATATGGCGCTATTTTTTTTTTTAAAAAAAACAAGAAACATTATAAGCATTGTTAAAAAAAAGGGGGAGATAATGAGAGGAGAAGTATTTTACCCTGACTTGTTCAGCCTTTAAACGAGCTGTCATGGAACGATATACTTGATTGAGATGTTCAAATACTGGTGGCAAACGTGTCTCAAAGCTAACAAATGCCCCATATATATATAATATTCGGTGAGATTGATGAATCATGTTTTGAAGAGAAAAAGAAAAGAAAAAGGTACAGATCTATGTGTATATATAATTCTTTCTTACCTTTGTCGATACTTCCATGCATTAGGAACATGTACACTGCTGTTGTGTAAAATATCAGAAACAAGGAAAAGTCGCGCGAGTTTTGTTGAGATAGGCGTTTCAGGTATCACCAATGATTTACAAACAGTTTCAACAACCTTATATATATTATGATCAATATTTTGTATCTATTTGGATTAAATTATATATGTATATGTATATATTTACCTCTTCAGCAGCATCAGCATGATCGATTGCAAAGGCCATTGTACGAGCAATGGTACCTCTTTGAAAAGATACTTGACGAAGCATCATTTCCAACCTTTGACGTGCAATCTTTCCGAGTACACCCTTGGGGATATTTTCCCGAACAGATTCTTTTTCTTCATCATCCGAATCCAACATCATTTCATTCATGCCCTAAATACAGATTCCCAACAAGTGTTAGAAGGAGGAGAGCATGCAGAGTTTTAACTAGACACTGCCCACCAACACACACACACACACACACACACACATCTATGTATTTATGTTACCTCATCGTCAAATGGTACATCTGGAGGAACCCACCAGACACCTCCTTTGTACATCTGAAAAGGCTCTGAGCGCCATTGTGATTTTGTATCTCCTTGGAGCATTGAATACAGTTTCCAGCGGTAGTAAATATGATCTTCCGACTAGAATCCAAATTCAACGTTGTAAATTATACATTAAATGACTAGTACTGCTTTATATTCTTCAAAAGAAACTTACGTTGAAGTCGAATAAAAAACGGAATTTTGGATTCTCTTTTTCTTTTTCCATGATCGCAGCCTTTCAAAAGAGATAAAGAGATAAGTACATCAAAGAAGTTAATGTGCTAATAGAATCTTTATTTTATCGCAGGAAAATAATAATTACCTCTATTGGCTGTCCATGTTCTAATACACGTTCGATTGTTCGGTGGATAATTTTAACTTGCTGAATGTTAGTTGGTTTGACCACCTTGACCTCAGCCCGTGGTTGAGAAGTCTAAAGAACATTATTACATATTGTAAGAATAAGACACATTCTACACATAAATATGACCTATATATGTATTTACTTACCCCTCCACCTTGTGCATTAGCAACCTGTGCATTAAATGGTAACCCAGTTGGTAACGCCTTTTTGCTCTCGTTCAAAACTGATTACACAAAAGATACGTCAGAAAGTTGCCAATTTTTTCTTTGAATATCAGATACTATAAGAATTGGAAGCATACCAAATATCGGTTGTGCTGGCATAGGAACAGCCTTTCCCCATCCAACGTTCATTGCGTAGTTGTGAAAGTCCTTTCCGTCCATGTGCTTCAATGCCTGCTCTGCATCCTTACGCGACATAAAGCTCACAAATCCACAGTTTCGATTCCGTTCTTTTTCTTCGGTTGTACGCGGCCACATAATTTTGACAGATGCAATAGGACCAAATTTACCAAATCCTTGGCAAATCGCGAGTTCATCAACCTATTAAGATAAATATGAATATGAATATGAGCGAGATGTAGAGTTTGTTATTAAATTAATTGATTATATATATATATTCAGAGGTTATTTAAAGGTTATATATTTTTTTGGGCCACTTACTGTAGGATTGATATTACCGATGTAAAGGTTTGTGGTCATGGAGTCTCCAGTGTCAAATGAACCAACACTAGGTTCATGATCTGAGTAGGTTAAATGTGAGTTTGACATACATACATATATATATATATATACAAATAATTCGGATAGTGCTTTTTGACGACATTTACCTTCCTGTGCTACTGATCCACTACCTCCTCTGGAAACTAAGCAGCAGCAATGCATACATGTATATTTGTTTAGAAACCAACCGAGACATAGCTTGGATCTGCTTTGTTCTTCTGCTTTTATATATATTTTTACCCGTCACCACATGAGAAGAGGTTGATTTGCCATATCTTGAACGCAACTTGTCTTGTCGGTCTTCTTGTCCTCTAGATACACATACAAACATGTATATCAACATCTCATAATAAATATTTCTCAATACCGTTCTTTCTTTCTCTATATAGTTATTATTAATTTTTACTTTTTAATTTCTTCCAAAAAAGTATCCAAGTTCCTTTTCTTTTGTGCTTTGGCTTCTTTTAATGCGATCATCTACGTAGATTTACAAACATCGTTAATCAGTTATTCATTTGTTAGATATATATATATGATCCACACAGCATGCAAATACACCAGGAATTATTATACATCCCCCCAAAAAAACAATAATAATGAATTAATTACATCTTCTTCTTCATCGTCGTCTTCTTGAGATAATACAGGTACTCTCATTTTAGGTTTCGGTCCTTCTCCAGCTTTGACGAAAGGCATTGGTTTATAAGGTTGTTTTGTGGTTGTTGAAGATGGTTGCGATTGATTTTGGTAATTATTGCTGTGATTCTGATTGTGATTGTGATTGTGGTTATGATTGTGGTTATGGTTATGGCTATGTTGTTGTTGCTGTTGGGAAGGAGGAGGAGGAGCCGAATGTGTTGACGATGCCGGAGGTTTAGAATAACTCGTTGGTTCATATCTCAAAGGAAGGTTATCGGCAGGCATCACTTTATCTCCTTTTAACAATGTATTGCTCTTGATAAACGTCTTTGTGCCGAGACTATAGTCCTGTGGCTCTTCAAACGAAGCTACAAAATCTGCGTACACTTTGGCAGCTTCCTCAGTTTCTTGCTTAATATTTAACAAGTCATGTACATACAAAAATACGAGTTAGATTTTTCTTTTTTTTTAAAAAAAGAGAGAGTATCTAATGTATTGACAAGAAGATTATTTGATTATATAGTATATGCTATCCTTATCCTTATTATTATTATTACTATTATTATTTTCTTTTTTTGCTGTATACCTTTTTCTTCATTTCAGCTTCTTCTTTTCGTTTCTGAAATGGAGTCTTTTTGTTACTTCCAACAGTAAATGCTTGAAGTTTACTGGCAGGAATGGGCTATGTGGACGAGTGAGTGAGTGAGTGAGTGAGTTAATTGAGCTTTAGGTTGTTATTTTGGACTGAAAGATAGAGTACCTTTAGTGGCCTCCATGATTCCTCTGGACTTTCTGATCTTTCTCTTCTTTCGCGATCATCCATTGAAAAAGAAAAATAATAAAAAAACAAGTGCTATAACAAATTGCTGTAAAAATGCGGAGTCTTTGTGAACGATCAGGAGAAAGTAAGCCTAGCTGTAGAACCGTCACAAGTGACCGGTCAAGATGCACATTAGAAAACATTTAAAGACTTGAAGAAATGATTGATTGATTGATTTACTAATATATGTTTGTGAGCTGAGGTATGTAGATATATAAATACACAACAGTAACAAAGCAAAAAAAAAGGACTTTGTGGATAACTTGTACTCTAAGCATATTCAAGTTAATTTAGACCTGGAATTGTGCTGACAAGAGTGTAAATTGGTATATAGACATTTAGACTTGTTTTGGCCTTCCTTTTTGTTGTTGTATGCGTGTGCCTTTTTGTTAATCTTTGGAAGTGTTACAGGACCACAAATAGATATTGTGATTATATAGGTAGAAAAGTATATATACAAATAGAGATATTTTATAATACATCTTGGGGTTTCTTTTTCCTTTTTACCCTGTGAGATACGGAGAAACGGATTATCTCTTACCGGAGTCATATACGGGGTCTAAAATTTTCCGAATAATATATTCTGTTTCTTTTTTTTTTCTTGATTCATAATCCTCGATATACTGCCAATATTTTTACACTTGGATTTAATTTTCCATTTTTTTTTTACTGTATTTTTCATGTAAAATTATCACTCATTGTCATTAGCTGATTGATTACAATACCACTAAACTTCACAACCTAATTATCCAATCATCTCCTTGTCACTACACCTTCCATTAAACACAACCAGACAATATACATACAATATACATATGTAATTTATATCTTAATAGAACATATGCTACATATCTGGTTGGTTGGTTGGTTAGCTGGTTAGCTGGCACAAGGGAAAAAATGCAGATATAATCCTAGAGAGCGCAGTTGGAACATCGTTTTTTTTTTTAATTTTTTTATTTTAAATTATTATTTTTTCGTTGTCCCGTAAGATTCCAATCTTATTCCACCTCTTCTTCCCTTCTTTTTACTTTGAAAGCTGATCCCACTTAGGTCCCCATAATAACATGGCATTACAACCCTGTGTCCTATCAGATCGTCTTCATCTTGATCTGGTAGAAGCTGCCTACAACCCTCCAACATCTTACAATGCTGTTCTTCTACTTCATATCATACAGCTAAGGAGAAGAAAACCTCTCGATTTAGAGTCTATCGGTATGTATATATATAATTTATAATCAGACTATCTCAAGACATTATATAAATATAAATAAATGTAAATATAAATATAAATTGATCTTTAGAATACATAGCCAAGGCTCTGACAAATAACTGGCATGATAAATCAAAGGATCCTTGTTACATTCACGAAGTCGTCCTGTTTATCAAAGAATTGACCGAAGCTACCTTTTCTCCTGAACACACTCTGGATGAGGCACTTTATATTGCAGCTCGATCGCCTTATTCAAAAGGACTGCCAGTTATCTGCCCAGCTACAACAACCGCTTATGCTGTACACTTTATTGCCAATTTAAAAAAGGTAAGAGCAAATTGATAAAGATTATTTTAATTACAAGGCACTAATCGCTTGTTACATATATATATATATATATTTATATATTTATCTATATGTATGTGCACACACACACACACACACACAAACACACATAAACACATACACACATACACACAAATAAAAATACACGTATTTATATACATCAAACACATCAAACATTTTTTATACATATATAAATTTGTAGAGATGCCAAAGAGCCAATAAATATATCACTTGTATCAAACGCCTATTCTTAATCGCTTATATCATGGCTGCAAAATACATTCAAGTCAACCTACTCAGCGTTATTTGTATACCTGCTCTAATCGAAAACCTCAATACAAATATTGCCAACGAATGCTTTGGTCAAAGCAAAGAAAAGTACTGGGACAAATTGAATCGATGTGAACCAATCTGGTCTATTCAAATCCCTTCAGCTGCCTTACACCCGATCGCATGTCCCATTTTCACCGAGACAGTCCAAAGTTGGATCCAAAAATCACCTCCTCGTGTGGCAGAGTACATAAAAAATAACGCCATACTTTCTGTCAATGGTATCCACCCCAAAACCTTATGCTACATGAGCCTGGAGTTCTTGCATTTACTCGATTACCGCCTTCATGTCGGACAAAGCCCTCTACAACTCTGGCCATGGCTAGGATCATTTATCTATCCATACATACCCCCGGGAATCACTGTAAATTAAAACCTAATACCCACTTTCGTTTATATATTTTCCTTATTATTATTTTATTAAATAATATTACTATTCTTAATTCTTAATTCTTAATTCTTAATTCTTAGCTTATATGTAATTCATATAATTCCTTGCCATATTTTAATGTAATATCTACCTTTATTTTATTTTATCTCTATCTGTTTTTGTTTGTTTCATATTATGTATTTGAAATATATGTATTAAATATCAATTATTACTAATCAAATAGTCTTATTTTTTTTTTATTGTATATAGATATATATATTAAGCTACATATCATCCATAGTAGGCCGGGTATTTTATGTGTTTGGAATCTTAATACTTTATATTTGAATTAATATTTAAAAAAATAAGGGTAAAGAAGAGGAGGAGGAAGCAGACAGTCTAATTAATTAATATGTATATATACTTTGGTCGATTGATAAGTTTTATAGCATTATTTATTTATCAATGAATTTACTAGCTTCAATTATACTATATATAATAAAAACATCTGATGTATTTATGCATTTATTGTGTGGATATTTACTACTGGTGCCAAGATCAGGGCACAAGAGCAGCAATGACCGTGAGCCAAGATACAAGCTTTTGAAACTCATTGTGGGATATTTTTAAAGACGCATAAATATATAACAGCTCTTTATTCAAAGTACTAATAATAATATAAACAATAGAACAATGAGCATTGTAGATCTCTATGTTGAAATCATCGTTTCTCCCCCCCTTTTTTTTTTAAATTTTGTCACATTTTACTAGAGATCTTTACTCACTAAAGAAACACAATACAAACCCCCCCCCCCTCGGCAAAGCCTTTTATAGATTTTGCCTTGCATCAAGCTTATTATAGTAATTATATCCTGTACACGACATTAGCGTGAGACAATCAGAAATGTATAAATAAAATAAAATAAAATAAAATAAAGGGTAAGAAAACCATAAAAGCTGTAATATCAGCCACACATAAGTTCAAACACCTTTTCTTTTCTTCAAATAATTATTACTGTTTTATCAAATAGATCAAGAGCCAAAAGAATCAAATGAAAAATACTAATAGAATATTAACCATTGATGTATTACTTCACTAAAGAAAGAAAGAAAGAAAGAAAGGAAAGCATGCTAGTAACAAGGCCTAGGGTCGTAGAAAAGAAAGAAGGGCATTATTTAAAAGCACCAAAAAAAGAGAGAAATAGTTTCACGACTTAATTTTATTGGAAGAATTGCACATTCCACTTTTAAACGAGGTAAAATTGAGTACATTTGAAATCACTATACATTTTTAAAAGAAAAAACTCTTACTCGTTTCTTTGCTATTACTGCTATTGATGCTGTTGGATAAGTACACAAGAGCCTGGATAAAGACGCCCATTTGTAAGCTTGCCCAAAATAAGCTATCTCAAGCGGATCAAACCCGAATCTAATACCGACACAAGAAGATAATAAAGAAAAAGTAGTATACAAAAAAGGAAGAGGGATCTACAGCTGTATAGCAACAGGATCGGGAACCCAGATTATTGGGGTATATAAAGCAGTGATCGGTCATCAAATAATAAAAAAACATATTTGTAAGCCTAGTTTATGATCAAGATACTTTGTGAGCCCTGAAAAAATAAACAAAGTTATTTCAGGCCATGTATTTAAGCAAAAACAAGGTCTATCTCTATATAAAATATAGCATATAAAAATATTCAAGGTTATTTATCAAAGATATATGCTATATTAATTATAAAAGCCAGACATGGTGTCTGAAATGTGGCAATTAGTTTTAGAGAAATCATATACTTGATACGTCTTTTTTTTTAGAGGTAATAACATTATAGTATTAATATCATATAATAAAGTCCAGCTTTTACTTTCACATCTAAAAAAATAAATAATCGTGTATTAATGTCGTAGAAAAAATATGTGTATAGAGGCAAGCGTGTTTAGGAAAGAGTGGTTATAAGTAAATCGGCACAGACCACCTTTAGGTTGACGGATAAAATACGGAGCCGTTATTATATAGAAATGAAGAAACCCCGTTGAAATTCTAGTATTTCCAGTCGATCAAGTCAAAAAGTCGGTAGCTTCAGATAGAAGAAAATAAAGCCCGGATACTGAAGCTTCATTATTTTAACTAGAGAACATCAAGGTAAATGTGGCACACTTGGGTAAAACCTTAATTTTTATTCAGTTATTATATATATATATTGTAGCAAAGAAATAATCCATTTCTATTTATTAAATCACAATCAATTAAAGTTTACTTGTCTCAGGCAGCCTGGATTTGTTTTCTTATCAAACCTGTTAGCTCAAATAAAAGAAAGATAGCATAATCAACTAGTAACTCTAATTACTATATATCTGTTAAGCCGGACTATACTGTAACTCTTTTTTTTTCTGAGTGATAGCAGACAGTAAAAGAAGCAAATCGATACAATGTGTGGTGGGTACCCTACAAACAAGACTGAAATACATTTTACAGAAGCAACAACAAAAAAAAATCCCCCCACTAAATATCATTTGTTGATGAATTAGAAAAAATTCATTTTCTCAGGAACAGTTACACACCGGCCACACAGACACTCCATGCGTACACAATAATAGTCAACTATTATAAACCAAGAATTCTAATTACAAAGATACTTTTAATATCTATATGTGAAGAACGGACATTATTATTTCTTCTTTCTTCAGTAAGTAACACTCTCACAGTATCAGTTTTTTCCTTGATATACTAGCAGCTAAGCTTCCTATACCTAAATTATCACATTACTTTTTTTTGAAAATAAACAAGAAATCAGCTACATAAAAAGAGAGACATTATTAACATGTTTTGTAAGGAGATCAAGAGATTAAACATTTACATATCACAGCCAAATTATACGAATCAGGCAAAAACAATATACTATACATTCAACGTGTTCTATGTAATTATAACCTTCAGAGTCCAATACTCATACCATTGGCACTGGTCAGTTGAGTGTTCTTCTATTGGAGATACTGTACTATAGTATGATACGATATAGAAAGTAACAAAACAGCAAAAAAAACATTGTTCCTTTAGTATTTAGTTGGGAATAATACACTATGAATACAAAAAAGAGGCAATTCTGATAGCAATTTTGAAAAAATAATAATAATATAAGTATTATCTTCTTCAAAGTCGCCCTCTGAATCGCCACTCGTTTCCACATAGTGCTACAAATAAACAAAAAATGATTATCATCATAAGCATATATATTTAAGTATACGGAGTCAATACTTAATCGCAGGACAGTACTCTTGCCATTTATATATATATACATATTATAACTAGTCATATTAAGATATATTTGAGAATAAATTGCTTTCGAATACGAATAATATGTGTAAAATTCTTCAATAGAATCAATGCTACTCACATTTGTTTTTTTATAAGTAATATCGCAAAATATATTTTTCATTTTTCTATTTTGCTTCAGTTAAAATATACATGTTCAAATAGAAAATGTACAATTACAGATCATCTCTTTGACCGGTAGAGCTATATGAGTCAACACATGCGACTTCTAAGAACTCCCGAGCACTTAACACTCTCCACTTTGATAACACCATATTCACCTCAGAAATCTTTCCCACATAGTCTCAATAATTGTACTCAATAGATAGTGTCGTTAAATGTTCTGAACTCGCCAGAAAAATGTAAACATTTATAAGTTACTATATTTGACAATCGACATCTGAAACAGACCCAAAGTTGCCTGTTTCAGAACCAGGATTCTTTTAAAATTTGGAAAATTTGTCCAACTTTGAATTTGCAAGAGTTATGCTATTTTCTCTTATTAAATAAGACAAAGCTTATAGGGAATACATGTATGTATGTCTTATCTATTCTGTGCATAATTTACAGCTACTGTAAATATATTTTTATGGAGATTTAGCTAATTTATTCAATGTATTATGGAGGAAATATGAACAGAATATGCCAGGAAAACTATGTGAGACATGATTTGTCCTTATTTCTTTTTTTTTGGGAGCAATAGTTCAGAATATTTAACGCCACTATCTGGTTTAGCATAGTGTGCACATTTAGTACAATTTGGGAAGAGTATTTTTGATACATTTTCGACAATACTACATTTGTTCTAAACCAAATAGTAGCATCTGCAACGATCAATATTATATGCCTTATAGCTAAAGCTACCTTGGTAACCTTGTAACTCTAGCTAGATTTAGATAATTTCTTTGATTCAAAAAAACAAATACAGTGTATATATACACTCGAGTGTAATAGGTCATTGGACGGTCTTCTAATTTTCAAAATTATTTTTCAAGCATATTATGGACGATATTTTCTTTTCAATAATGTTGATAATAAAATGTGCTCAGAATAAAGCAAAACTTAGAGAAAACATAGTTTATTATATATATATTTAAGAGAAAAGGTATGAGCTCTAGTAATGAGTTGTGTCACCACCTCTCTCGATTACTTCTTTAAGCCTATCTGGCATGCTGGCTACCAAAGTTTCCAGAACTTGAAGTGGTATCTCCAACCATGTCTTGTGGATTACCGCTTCAAGTTCTTCCACATTGGTTACTTGTGCTCTATTCTTGCGAAGTTTCCTCGCAAGATGAGCCCAAATATGCTCGATAGGATTAAGATCTGGGCTCTGGGCAGGCCAAAAATCAAAGCTATCTATTAGACACCTCTCTTTTTTATACCATGTGGCATAAGCGCCCGTGTGGCATGGTGCACCATCCTCTTGGAACAAAAACTGTTTGTTATTATCCCTGGACAGTTCCTCGTACCAGGGAAGAAAGTACTGAACCAAACAGTCGATGTACTTGTCTTGATCGATGTTTCCTTTCAATGTTACCAAGGGGCCAAGACCCCACCCCAGAAACAACCCCAAATCATGACGGAACCCTTACCAAACTTGTATGTTTGGACAATATGGTTCTTGTCAAACCTCTCGCCAGTCTTTCTGATGACTCTGACTCTTCCATCATTGCCAACTACCATGAATCTGGACTCGTCTGACCAGACAACTGACTTCCACTGCTCAACAGTCCAATTCACTTTGTCAAGGCACCAGTTCAGCCTGTTTTCCTTCTGTTTCTCGGTCAACCCTGGCTTGCGAGCTGCTGAGTGAGAACTAAAGCCAAGAAGTTCCATGTTCTTACGGAATGTAGTCATGCAGATAGATATTCCCACATCGACTAATCTCTGATGCTGAGCCGCAATTGACACGAATGGCTCACTACGAAATGAGCGCACCATCGCAGATTGTGTTCTCTTTGTAACCTTTGGTTCCCTTCCTAGACATGTCAAGGGCTTGGAAACACCTTTATCTCTGAAGGCTTTCACTACATTTCCAACAGTGCTCTTCGGAATGTCAAGGACTTTAGAGATTTCTTCATATGTAGCGTCCTTCTCCCATTGACCTATAATTCGGCCCCTAATGAACGCATCTAGCTCTTGTCTTTTGGGTTTTGTGATTCTAGAAGTTGGTGGAGTCATTTTGTGCTTTTGTTTTATTTGTTTAAGAGTTTTTAGTGGTTTTACAAAGAAAAGAGTATTTTGATAATGCATAAAAAAAATCAAAAAATCAAAAAATCTGTGACCGTCTAATGACCTATTACACTCGAGTGTATATGTCAACACTGGCCTAAAAAGCTTATAAAGTGCGATGATAAGATCAGCGGTATACATCAACTACTACTACTGGAACACGAGATCTTTTTAAACAATCTTATAATTACTATGCTTATCAATCACTGTACATACACTTCCCTAAAGTTTTTACCTTGGTAGTAAATAACTTTATCTATCTTTCTTACTATAGTCGAGACGAGATATAGTTTTGATTATCAAAGCTATTGCTATTAGCCTCATCACTTAAAGAAATAAGTATTTAAAATAAAATATAACTATAGAAGATACTTCTCGAGTACTGCTATACCATCTTTAGAGAGGTAATGGTTATATACTTTAACAAAATGCAGTAATTCTTAGAAATGAGAATATACCAGAATTTTAGACGATTGTGAAGTTTATTCTGCAAATAAGCTAGTTGAATACATATAGACTCCATGTCTAGTTATGCACCAATAATCTCGCTGGTACAATAAAATATTAAGCATAGTAAATAAATAGATATATATATGTATATATTCGAATAAAAATTACCTATTTTACGTATACAAATATTTAATTATATATGTAATCTAAAAAATAGTACATTAATGAAATAAAACCAATTTTAAGATATATACTATGCTTCTTTTTGGGTTGCCTCACCATTTTCTATAAAATTTATGTCATAGCATCATTCATAAATATATAGCCAAAGAGAAAATATTATAATTTTCATTTCATTATACAGTCAAATTATATTGAGCAACCTCTTCTATTACAAAATGACATTTTTTGTAAAATTATCAATCTTGTAACATTTTTATAAGCTAGAAAATATTAATATTTTCCACACTATAACATATCTAATATTCTTAATCATTTTGCAATAGCTGAGAGGTTTAAAGCCTTAAATATAATAATATTAAATTCCATAAAATTAAATTAGAGAGCACACGTATATATATAGAGAGAAAGAGAGAAAGAGAAAATGCCAAATTCTTAGTTCACCACTTTGTCAAAAAAAACAACAACAAAAGTGGATCCATCCCCCCCAGGACGAAGACCTGATTTGACGGCGAAGAGGAAAAAGGAGTTAGTTGCTCTCTTTACAAGAAAGAGTGATATGGAAAACAGAGGCAAGGTCAGGCAGCGCTGCACGTCAGCATACACCATTCCAAACTAACAGATGTTCTCAGAATAATACTTTCCGCACCACATTGCGCATATACACAACCAACTCGTCTGGACACTTGCGCAGGAAACTGCCAGTGAGATACGCCAATAAAGACCGTAAAGCACAGTACAAGAGATTATTCGTGCATTCTCTCTTGTAGGTCCAGAATAAAGAAACGTAAGCTTGCCTAGGAACGAAACGCCCAGAGAGTCGACACTAGCAAAATAAGTATACTTTGTACTTGCATTTTTGGTGGAACAATACTTACCGGAAATTTTCATGTCCGAGACGGATACTTTGGCGAGAGAGAATGTCAAATTCTTAGTTCACCACTTTGCCAAAAAAAAAAAACAACAAAGGTGGATCCATCCCCCCCAGGACGAAGACCTGATTTGACAGCGAGGAGGAAAAAGGAGTTGGTTGCTCTCTCTCCAGGAAAGAGTGGTATGGAAAACAGAGGCAAGTTCAAGCAGCGCTGCACGTTAGCATACACCATTCCGAGCCAACGGATGTTTTCTAGATCAACGGTTTCCACACCGCATCGCACATAATCACAACCAACTCGTCTGGACACTTGCGCAGGAAGCTGCCAGTGAGATATGCCAATAAAGACAGTAAAACACAGTACAAAAGATCATTCGTGCATTCACTCTTGTAGGTCCAGAATAAAGAAAGCTAATCCGATCTGGGAACTAAACGCCCAGACAAGAGATTCAAAGTAGAGTAAGTATATATGTTATGGTTTTGACCGTGTGAGTGTGTGAAATAATATTTGTCTCCAGCCGCCAATACTATGAGATTAGCGACTTTTTTTACCAGATAAACGGAAATAGCAGTAAAGAAAAATCCTTTACCAATAAACAGCAGAAATCTGGGGAAGGTTTTTTAGAAGGATTTTTTCAATAATATATCAATGTAAAAATAAAATACGGAGAATAAGTATTAGAGCTGGTGTAAAAGAAGAAAAAACTTTTTTCAAAAATTCTTGTAAAAAAAAAAACTTACCAAATAGTATCGGAAAGATAATACTTTAGAAACAGCAAGAAGTACACATATATCAATAAAGTTTGACTAATATATGTATGTTATACTTATAAAGATAGATGTCAGTAAATTTTGAAAAGAAAGATATTTTATATAGAGAAAATAAAAGAAATATATTACCAAAAACTTCTTGTGCCAAAGATATATGCTGCAAAGACTGACGGAGATATATTGAGAGATACTCTCAAAGTAGAAATAGAAGATAAACAGAGAGAGATGCAGAGAGAGATGCAAAGAGAGAGATATACAGAGAGGTATATAGAGAGGTATACAGAGAGAGATCCAGAGAGAGAGATGCAGATAGGTATCCAGAGAGGTATACAGAGAGAGATCCAGAGAGGTATACAGAGAGAGATCCAGAGAGGTATACAGAGAGAGATCCAGAGAGGTATACAGAGAGAGAAATAGACCGAGAGTTAGTTCAAAGATAAGAGAGAGATAGAGAGATGAGGTTTGGCCAAGTTATTGTTGCTGTTTATATAGACAATTATTTAAAAAAAAATTAAAGAAAAAAAAAGAAAAACGTGGTCACTGTACCGTGGTTTTTTTGTGGTGATGTGTGCAAAGACAGATCATTCCTTAAAATGTTATAGAATACAATAGAGTAATAAAGTACCTAGCACTTCCTTGAATACTCTTGAAAATAATTATTACAAAAATTACTTAGATGGAGAGTATCTGTTTATTTCCCCTCGAAAGAAATATATGAATTTTTTGATATTACTCTTACGAGTAATGTGCTATGTTGTAATGTATTGTACTGTAAAAAATAGAAGATATACTCGCATCATTCTTCATATTAATTATATATCGGTGGATTATATAAGTATTATATCTGAGAACGGTAGCCAAGTACTCAAGCATTATCTTGTATAATGTATTGTACATATACACTTTGTTAAACAATAAGATAAATAACAATATCTTTGGCAAGCTAAATTATACCTCATTTTAGATAAGGTAATAATACATGAGATTATTACTATCAAAATAAATATTATATGGTATTTAGGGTACGAAAACTGATAGGCATAGTAATTATAAGAGATTTTCATGTAAAAAAAAAAGCGCGATCCGGCAGTAATAGTTAATACATACAGCTGCAATGTTAACAACACTTTATCAGCTTTGTATATGAGTGCTGTCTCACATATATATCGCTTCTACAGGCAATTCCACCGATTAAAGAGGTGCTTTATAAAAAAAAGTTGAATAATATCTATGCGAGCTTACATTTAATAAAAAAACGGAAAACAAAGAGTTCTTTTACAACGTTCTTTATATTACGTAAAAAGAGCTCATATATTAGCGTTTTTATTTTTGAATTAAGTATCAATTATTTGCACCTCTAGCCAATATTATAGGGATAGCTATTGATTTATATTTGATAGAAGGCAGGTGTAGACATAAATGTCAATATTTATACTCTGTCATTAAGTAATATCTTTTGTACTCGGCTAATAAGCGTATATAAAAAATGTCTTATGGATAGACTTGAGAATGCAGCTCGCACTCTATTGGTAGAAATACTTCTTGGGGCTACAATCACATAAAAAGAAGATACTTTGTACTCTGAAAACAGTTGTAAAACTGTTAAAGATTAGAGAATATATCCAATTTAGATTTTTATATCAATACTAGTAGTTAAAGTTTTTAAATATCAAATGGAAGACACCTACTATTAATTTTTCATTAGACATGAGTATATAAGTAACGAATGATATATTGACTGCGTTAAAACCTATCGGGTAAATTTACATAATTCTCTTGTACTTGTAATGCTCAGCATTTGATTATTAACTATGGAGCATTCTAGATGTCAGAATATACCCCACGTTATATTTAATTGAATGTACAAGAAGATTATGACATTATTATTATTAAGAAAATAGTCGATTTTTTAGTAAATTCTTAACTGGTGCTAGGCTTTTTTTATCACAAGTGTATATATAACAGTAATAAGTTATCACTGATATGGAGCGAGCTGCATTCTCAAGTCTATCCATAAGACATTTTTTATATACGCTTATTAGCCGAGTACAAAAGATATTACTTAATGACAGAGTATAAATATTGACATTTATGTCTACACCTGCCTTCTATCAAATATAAATCAATAGCTATCCCTATAATATTGGCTAGAGGTGCAAATAATTGATACTTAATTCAAAAATAAAAACGCTAATATATGAGCTCTTTTTACGTAATATAAAGAACGTTGTAAAAGAACTCTTTGTTTTCCGTTTTTTTATTAAATGTAAGCTCGCATAGATATTATTCAACTTTTTTTTATAAAGCACCTCTTTAATCGGTGGAATTGCCTGTAGAAGCGATATATATGTGAGACAGCACTCATATACAAAGCTGATAAAGTGTTGTTAACATTGCAGCTGTATGTATTAACTATTACTGCCGGATCGCGCTTTTTTTTTTACATGAAAATCTCTTATAATTACTATGCCTATCAGTTTTCGTACCCTAAATACCATATAATATTTATTTTGATAGTAATAATCTCATGTATTATTACCTTATCTAAAATGAGGTATAATTTAGCTTGCCAAAGATATTGTTATTTATCTTATTGTTTAACAAAGTGTATATGTACAATACATTATACAAGATAATGCTTGAGTACTTGGCTACCGTTCTCAGATATAATACTTATATAATCCACCGATATATAATTAATATGAAGAATGATGCGAGTATATCTTCTATTTTTTACAGTACAATACATTACAACATAGCACATTACTCGTAAGAGTAATATCAAAAAATTCATATATTTCTTTCGAG
>NW_017265137.1:416022-459998 GCF_001638985.1 Phycomyces blakesleeanus NRRL 1555(-) | reverse complement strand
ACGAGTTGGTTGTGATTATGTGCGATGCGGTGTGGAAACCGTTGATCTAGAGAACATCCGTTGGCTCGGAATGGTGTATGCTAACGTGCAGCGCTGCTTGAACTTGCCTCTGTTTTCCATACCACTCTTTCCTGGAGAGAGAGCAACCAACTCCTTTTTCCTCCTCGCTGTCAAATCAGGTCTTCGTCCTGGGGGGGATGGATCCACCTTTGTTGTTTTTTTTTTTTGGCAAAGTGGTGAACTAAGAATTTGACATTCTCTCTCGCCAAAGTATCCGTCTCGGACATGAAAATTTCCGGTAAGTATTGTTCCACCAAAAATGCAAGTACAAAGTATACTTATTTTGCTAGTGTCGACTCTCTGGGCGTTTCGTTCCTAGGCAAGCTTACGTTTCTTTATTCTGGACCTACAAGAGAGAATGCACGAATAATCTCTTGTACTGTGCTTTACGGTCTTTATTGGCGTATCTCACTGGCAGTTTCCTGCGCAAGTGTCCAGACGAGTTGGTTGTGTATATGCGCAATGTGGTGCGGAAAGTATTATTCTGAGAACATCTGTTAGTTTGGAATGGTGTATGCTGACGTGCAGCGCTGCCTGACCTTGCCTCTGTTTTCCATATCACTCTTTCTTGTAAAGAGAGTAACTAACTCCTTTTTCCCCTTCGCCGTCAAATCAGGTCTTCGTCCTGAGGGGGATGGATCCACTTTTGCTATATATATTTTTTGGCAAAATGGTGAACTAAGAATTTGATATTTTATCTTTTCACATATTTTCTTTAATTTAGTCATTTAATAAATTGGTAATAAAGAAGTAAAGTTCTTATGATTTGACATATATTTCAGTTTCTTGATATTTTCTTTTACAATTTTTAAATGACCAACAAGTATATATTATTGACAGTAAATACTTAGTAAGCTTGTTGATATCAATGGAAAACTATGTATTACATTATACGTATATAGTATTTTTATCTATATACGTATTGATAATTATGGCAATAGTATAGAACAAAGCTGATAAGTTTGTAGCTAATATGAACTTATATATATTTATATCTATACATAACTTGACTTTATTTGTTCTATAGATTGGCACTATCTTTTTTTTTTTGAAACTTATGTATATAATGCAAGTTAAATTAATATTTTTTAGAAGTAATTTCGACATTCAAATCTAAAACCCTGGCTTTCTCTAGTATTAAAACACTATTAAATTAAAAGCAAAGCAAAGCAAAAGGAATAAGCTTTAAAAAAAAGAAATATTATATTACTTAATAAAGATAAAATGATATTATCATTTTATGGTATTTCTCTTTGTAAAGTATAAATTTTGCCAAAGTATTGCTTCATCTGTCTGTAAGTATAATCACTAAAACAACCTTAAGTGCATATCTAAATGAGACACTATGCCCTGTTATTATAGAATCATCATTACTATGGTATACACGCTACAATTAAGTAGATTATAGACTCCACGACAAGACTCTGGTTTATTCTCGGTAATAAACGTGGGAAGTTAACAATCCCATAAACTTTTACATACCAAGTGCATGTACACTACACAATTATACAGTATAAGCCAATAATTACATAACAGAAATATGAATTACAAGGGATTTGAATAATAGTATATACAATTCTTTGTCGTTTTAGCTCTTTAATTAATAATACTCTTACAGTATCTACTTTTCTCAATATTGAGATATTAGCTCATAAAGAATCTCAAATACCTCAGAGCAATCCTTACTATAATTCTCAGTTTCAGAGTCATCTGACAGGCTGTATTTAGTGCGCTTAAGTGCATAATTGCTCTCAAGAAAGCAATTGCAGATATGTTTAGATATATTGCATTTTTCATATATAAGAGACTTGCACTCAGGGCAATAAGAGAATATGTGATCAAGCTTGTGATAAGAGCCACAATACAGTACTATATTGGATCAAGTGGCATATATATTATGATCATTCCAAAACCAGATAGAATCAGTCAAAGAAATAATCGGTGTATTTGGAGGACTGTTTGAGAAGCGTATGAGAGCCTAGGCCTGGCCACTAGACAATCATTGTGACAATTGTATAGCCTATCTCGAGATATATGCCATAGCTTTTGATAATTCTATGTACGGTTCTTATAGCTTTTATATTATCCTACATCAGAACCTTAGAGAGAAAGGTCTTGGTCAGTTCTACATTTGGTCCAAGAGATGGGAAACCATAAGTACTTTTGTCTTTAATCTTGATGCCTCCATTGGCATATTTTAAAGCTTCTTGTTCGCTCGTAATTACGATTTCTACCATTGTGGGGCTTCAAATTTTCTGAACAATCACCATAGTAGCATTATTAACTTATTTAAGTGAGACATCAACAGCTGTGATTTCATAAATTGATGTGTGTTTACACCTTGACGTTGGATGGAGAGTCAGCAATGATTCAATGCTCATTACAAAATACTTTCCAATTCGTTTCTATTTAAGTAATGCCCGCAAGATAGTTTGTACTGAGATGGAGATGATTAGCAGGCGGAAGTTTGAACTCGTACATGT
Organism: Phycomyces blakesleeanus NRRL 1555(-); assembly: GCF_001638985.1. Classification (NCBI taxonomy): domain Eukaryota; kingdom Fungi; phylum Mucoromycota; class Mucoromycetes; order Mucorales; family Phycomycetaceae; genus Phycomyces; species Phycomyces blakesleeanus. Next base: position 457,455 of record NW_017265137.1, on the reverse strand, counting down.
TAAACATGCCTGCCATGAGAACGACAATGTGTTAGGGTCTTTTGTAGCATTATTGGTCAAGAACAAGCAGTAAGCGGTCCATTAACTGTATTTGTACAATTAAAAAATATTTTTACTATTTTGAAATATTTTTATAGTTAGCTTATGCTCTATTGATTATAATATATACGAAATTGGAACTAGCTTGCTGCTAGTAATATGTCTCTGTGAGATTCGAACTCACGCTCTTCCAACCAAGGTTGGAAAAACACCTGTCAAGCCAACTAAAAATTTAACTATAGACCGAGACGGGGGGAAGAAATCGAAAGACAAGGGCGAACTTCACTTTTTTAGGCAACGAAGACCGTATAAAGTTTGGAGACCCCGCCTTTTTCGTTTGGGATGAACGAGATTTTACCGTTCTAGAATTGGCATTATCAGGGTGTCTTTGCTTACGACTGCCTAGACAGTAATAAGCGAAAGACAGTATATGGTGTCAAGTACAAAATTGTACGGAGAACGAGTAACATTGTTTCCAGTACAGAGTAATGACTTAAAGGCGTTCAGTCAAAAACTCATTGAACAAGCACATCTTCGCAAAAACAGGATCAGAACACCGATCACGAGAGAGTGGAGGCTTGAATAAAGTAATTTATCTTGCGAAAAAAAACTCCATTTGCTGTTACAATATCGGTTACCAGCTAGCAAGAAGTAGACCAGTACATCATGACAGTCGGACCAAACTCTATACTGACTCTTCTACTTGGGCTAAATAGGCGTCCCAACTTGTTAAATCAGTCATACCCCAGACACTTGGATGCCTATCGCACGGGTTGAGTTGGTTTTATTATAGGTCAACTGCGTCGCTAGAACGTTCGGCTGTCAACCCATAGAAAACCAGTCTATCTGATCGTCTTTGAACCTCAACATCTGACATCAACGGGGAGGAGAGTATAGGGGGCTCGCCCTCAGTCCGTTTGGCTTGTCATAGAGAGTGGTGGTATTTCATTGGCGCCCGGCGGCTCCCACCTATGCTACACCTCTCTATGACGGATTGACCACGTTGTACCAAATGTCAGAATAGAGGAGACCAGAGTAAACCGGTGTTTCTTGCTAGCCGTTCCCAGAGCCATTAACTGGGTGTGGTTTGGTTGGCCGCTTTGGTTTTCACCGCAACGACATCACTAGAGGCTTTCTTGACAAGCTGCTGTCAAGGCTGACCCTTTCGGGCCAGACTTTATTTTTACTATTAACTGCGCGATGTTAGTAAGAGTTCCAATGAAATAAGGGTATATTTTTTATTTTGTGATTACTTACATTCACTTCTTGAGAAAATACATTTAGGTAAATGTCAAAAGTAACATTACTACAAATTACATTAATAAATTCATCGTAATTAGCATAACATGTGTGAAATGTACTTTCTTTAATGATTTTGTTACTTACATGAATATTTCTCTGTGTTGTGTTTATGAGAAAGGCGAGTTTTCTTTCCCTCGCACTGAAGAGCCATTTTTCTATACGCGTATGAGTGAATACGCGAGATATGACGTAAACAATAATCGCCCAATAGAATAATTCCACATATTTGCATGTGATGTCTATGTGGCTTATTATTTATATTTAGATATTCTATGTGTCAACCCTTTGAGAAGCAGGCTTTCTGCATGAAGAAGAACAATAAAGTAGTGAAGCTTTCTGTCAGTAAAGAAGAACCCAAAAGGGAAATTTAAAGGTAGTACTCAGGTACCAGCAAGTTTAAGGGCCTATTAAAGACGAGCTTAAAACATATAAAAAGAAGTTCTGTGGCCTTGTGCTTCTATTGTGTAGCCAGTCCCATCTTCCCATTTTACGTAACAGAAACAACGACAGAATTAGCAGCAGAAGAAACTACCAGAATATTGTATCAGTATATATCTTAGAGCTGTAGGATATAACTTGTATGATTTCCAAGCAGAATGTTTTCATCGAGCTGGTTATACCTCTTTATCTCATATTTAAGTCCCGGGTCGTGAAGTTAATCTGTAATATAAAAAAAAAGTGATCCAGTTTGCTTTTTACAAAAGCCAAGATTTCACAATGAATTGTTTTTCAACATTATAATCCGTTTGGTTAAAATGCTAAAAACCTCAATAGAGGAGGTGTTATCTAATGGAAAAAGTGTGACTGTTAAAAAATAAAGATTGGACAAACCCAGTAAAAAACAAAGCACTCCGGCAGCAGTTGTGGAAACTTATCAATTGATGAGAACATCATACTGTGTCAAATATAAGAAAAATAAATCCTCATAAATTTCAATCTTTTTTTTAAAATAAATTCGACCTTTAAAGATCGAATAAATTAATTACATATACAATAGACACTCCTGGCTACCCTATACCTTAATTTGAGAGTGAGATAATAAGCTCGATTTTGAGGAAATAATTAATGGAAAATGTTAGTGGAAAATTAGGAAATTCGTAATTTTCCACACATTTTCCACTAAATCGCGTCAACCGAGAAAAACGTATAACAATCATTGGAAATTACATCGCCGTTTCAATTGAAAACGGATAAAATATTCAATTTTCCACTAGATAACACCTTCTCTAATATATAATCACACATATTTTCTCAAAATCTGTGGGGTTAATCCTGATGTATTTGTGCTGATGTTTCAAATATCTTGCCAAAAGTATACAAGCGCTTCTTCTTTTCTACAAAATTCCAAACTCTTGAAATCAAATAAAAAGCTATTATAAAGTACAAGGCAAACTGGTTATTATTATTTTTTAAAAATCATTTCAATCTTTAAATTCAAAACTCTAAAGCTTCTAAGTATTTAAAGCAAAACAAAAAGAGCAAGCTTAAATAGAAAGAGATATATTGATACCAAGCAATGTTTTTCTCCTTTAAAAAATAATACCATCATTTTATAGTATTTCTCTTTGTAAATTATAGTCTTTACTGGAGTAACTACTTTATTTATCTGTAGATAGAATTACCAATACAACCTTAACTGTATATATCAATGAAGCACCTGGACTTTATTGCTGTAGAACCAGTATTATGTCTGACAGCTAATCAATCTTGCTCGCAACCAACTTGACATTGTCCTTGACTAAGCTGAAGGTGTAGCTAGACTTTTTTCTGATCAAGTCCTTAGCAAAAACTTTAGTATCTTATTTTTTTTCTATTGAATATATCAGATATATATATATATATATATTGCTTTCTTTTTTTTCCATTTTCCTTACTACCTAATATTGTTTTGAGATATACGTGAGTTTCTCTCCTAGTAGCTGCTGGGTCCCTTTTGTTCCTACTTGTACAAGCACATGCAAAAAAAAGAACGTTTTCTTATGCCCTTTAACTATACAAAAAATCTTATTTGATAATAAAACATGCTTAATATGACATGACTGTATAAAATAATTCTGGGCAATCAAGTACCCTTTTCAATGATACTCTTTTTCTATATATATATATATATTTTCAAAAAAGAGGATGAGTATATTTTACTTCTTTAGTAGGCTCATTGTTTAAGCTTTTTATCTTATTTATTTATTGTCGTTAAACTATGATAAATAGTATGAAAGGATATCTTTTATAATTCTTTTTACGTTTTCGTGGTATTGAAATGGCTATACGTAGTATAAAAATTTGGCTCCACAACTGTCAGGATTCCTAAATCCTATATTTCAATTTACACCCAATATATATTTTAGTCAACTTTCTGTTTTCCTCTTTTTTTCACCCTTCTCAAATTTCATGCGTATTATCATTAAACCTAGCTTAGCCAACGATCACTATTTTGGTATTAAATCAATGGTATTTTATATTTATCTTTTATCTAGCTATTTCTTCAGTTGGTTTTATTTTTATAATGAACAAAGAGTTACGTATCAGTATAATTGTACATCGACATAATCGACTCAAAATAAAAGAGTACTATTTAAAAGAGTACTCGATTATCTATCCTTGATATGTAAGCATTTAATTTAATCTCTTAACTAAGGCCATTTTTTTTTATAAATAAAGATTTGTATTTCTCTTCATAAATCATTGTAACCATACCTGTTAAGAATTTGGACTATTTATTAATTTATAACAGCGTATTTCTTTTGGTTAATGAGATTCTCAAAACAGTTAGGCTTTGATGAGTCAAGGAATAGGTCAACCGGATAAACGATTGATAAAAATACACTGATCTTTGTGGTATGAGCTAAACCTCCCTCTAACACATAATCTCACATTTTTTTTATAATATTTTTTTTTAAAAAAAACCAAATATTGGTATTGGTATTTGTATTTGTATTTGTATTTGTATTTGTATTTGTATTTGTATTTGTATTTTTATTTTATTTTTATATATTTCTTATTTAAGGATTTTGATCCTTTGGCTTATAACCAAGGCATCCAGGTGCATTCCATTTGACCCATCTTTTGTGGATTACTGGCTTGTGAAATCAAGTCAATAACATTCTGATTTGTTGGTTTATTAGCATTGATGGTCTAGTGTTAGATAAATATATGATTAGTTTTTTGTTTGTTTGTAAGTTTAATATATAGTATATATATTCTTACATTCTCACGCTCTGCCTTGCATGACAAGAATTGCGCTTTTGTCATTATTTGCAGAACGTTATTGTTGACTCTCTCACGGAACTGAACATCAGTAACAGATCGGTGGTTGGCCATATGCCAGGTAACCAACTCATCTCTTACAAACAAACTCAGATATTGATCTAACTCAAGTTCTGGTTCAGTAAGGCTGCGTGCTGTGGCCATGAGACAGCTAGTAAATAATCCTTCTATTCCAACAGGTGTAATAAACTCTTGGATATTTGGTGTGAAGCGGAATGGGATAGCTTCACCATTCCCAAACATAGGATTGGCTTGATTCCAGCCTGAATAAATCAATCTTTAGTAAACAATAAATTGCGATATATAGGCTGCAATATTTTTACCTGGCAAAAGTTCAGTCATCAAAACATTGCCTGTACTGCGTGATATAGCAATCTTATGGGGTGTACGGTGACCAACACTGAAAATATAGGTCATAAATGTTGCTGTGGCATATTGCGATGTAAATTGTTTGCGCAGCATCCAATAATCGGTATAAGAGTCCATTGTGTTCAACATGTACTAAACCACCAAATAGAAATGTAAGGGTATAGTCCGTGAACATATATTGGACTTACCTTGCTCAATATATTAGGAGGCACCATTGTGTTCGCTATCTCATCATTAATCTCCATTCTCAGGTTTATCAACTCGGTCTTTTGATTAAAAACCTATCAACAGCTCTTAGAAACCAATGTGTGTAGCTATCCAGATTTCTTAACTTACATCTTTCTTTGTGTTTACATTATTCTTAAATTTCTCTACGAAATATACTAATGGATCGTCTTTATGCATATGAACCTCATCACAGTGGTCTTCGTATATGTCATAAAGTGTGCAATATGATGGATCGTCTTGCACCATGCGTACATTGGGAGCAAGGGGTACAATTGCAGGGAGATGGAAAGAGAGGTTTCGCATTCGGCTTTCCTTGCGTCTCTCCAAGACACTGTTCAGAATACGGAAGAGCTGCATTAACCGCTCTTCCCGACGGAACTGGCGTGCAGCTGGATTCTGAATAACAAAAGGATGTAGCGTGCCATCATTACCTCTGATAGTCAATCTTCTGTAGCAATTGCCGTAGTTTCGAACTACTTCAACCTCGGGCAAGAATCGATCGATACGTAAAAAGTCATTGGCATTGTCCTTGAGCTGTTCCAAAGTGTTAGTGATTAAAAGCTTGATTTACTTTACTTTTATTTTATTTTTAATTCCAGAAATATTTCTTACCAAAAGGTATTGTCCAGGAATCTCTACATCATCAAATCGAGAGTGATGGAATTCAGCAAGATAGCTAGAAGAAGCTTCCAATTTTTGCTTTCTTGGTCGAGCATCCAACATGGCTTCAAACTTATCACGCCACAATCGAAGTTTGGCAACATACTCTTCCAAATTCAATTTCGTCTTTGCAAAGTCATTTACAAATGCCGTCTTCATGTGGCCAGGATATAGACTATCTGCAAATCGAACAATGTTTGATACAGTGGCCTGGGCAAGCTGAAGTGCATCTCCAGGATTTGTCAGGCGAGTTAAAAGTTGCTTTTGTTTATTTTATTTTACAAAAAAAAAAGAGAGATAGCATTAGCATTATACTTGATCTAAGATCAATATATTAAATTAATTCTTACCTGTGCACCTTCGTTGTAGAGTGCTACAACTAGTCTATACATATCTTCATCTGCTTGAGGCTTAAATTTAAGCTGAATTTGGTCCACCATGGTTTCCATTGAAAGGGCAAGCAAAGGATAACCAGTCTTTAACATTGCCATAATCTCATCCAAAGGATGGGCTGTCAATGAACCCATTCCCAGGTTAGCAGGAAGAGGTCCCTTGGGCATCCCTGGTGCCGATCCTGGAGTTGACCCGGGTGTTATTCCATGTGTTGATCCTGGCGCTGATCCAGGCATTGCTCCAGGTGTTACTCCAGGTGGTGGTGCATTTGTCTGATGAGGTACATGAGATAAATGAGGTCCATGAGGTCCATGCGCTCCATGAACTACGTGAGCTGATTGAGGTGCATGAACTACATGAGGTGCGCTATGGCCGGGTTGACTTTGACTCTGTTCGGGAGTATTATTTGCCTCATTAGATCGTGACGCATTGGCTTCCTATTGAAACATTAAATGGATCAATAAATATGATACAAGTTATTATATGTTAAAACTGTTGTATTTACCCCCATATGTGTATCTTCCTCCTTCATTTTTGTTTCGCCATGCTTAGCCTCGCCCATTGACACATCTTCATTTTTGAGAGCATCCGAAGGATTTCTGGCTCTAGAAGAGTTTTCTGCCTCTGGCCCATCAACATCCATTGCTTCTGTTTTAGTCTGGATATTTTTCGCCTCTGAGTCTTCTATCAACCCAGCATTATGTTTAGATTAATCATTGCATTTTTCTCATATGTTGTACCTGGCTCTTCTTTCACTTGAACCTGTCCACCATCATTGTTTTTCGTAGGCGTAGCAGTAGACGGTGTTGATTCGTTCGCTTGTTCTCCTCCCATTGAGTTTCCTTGACCCTGTGTATCCACCGTCGGATTGGCTGGTGTAGCCATACGCTTCATTACATCTTCCTTTGCAGTACGCAGCTGGAAGTGTAAAGCCTGTCATTCGATATATAACAGTAAAATAAAATATAAAAAAAAAACAATTTAGTAAACTTCATTAACTAATTATTCAATGGGTCCAAACCCATTTCTATTTTTTCTTATTCTTCATAATTTCTTTTTACCTGAGGATACTGCTTGGCAATGCGTATCAATATTGCACGCGCGTGTCTTGCTTCTTTATGTTGCAGTGCAGTCAAAAGCTGGGGAATAAAGGTAATCCAGTACCACACTGGCCAGTCTCCTTTGTATCCCTCAAAGGCACGCGAAATCGTTCCGCTCTGATCATCAAGACTAAGTAGCCAGAGAACACGCAAAAGATACTTTCGTGCCTTTGCATTCTTGTAAATTCCTGCAGCTTGCAAATAACAGCTTACTGCGTTATTAGCCCAGCTAAGATCTTTAGGAAGTTCTTTGAATCTTCTGTCATTGTAGCGGCCCCATTCTGCCCACGCACGTGGCAAAGAAAGTTCAATCTGCACAGCATTTACAAATGCTTCATTTGCTTCGTTACTTTGATTTAACTTGGCAAGGAACATTCCCTTGAGAGTGAAGAACTCGGCCTTTTGTTGGTTGGTGAAATACATTAAATTGGTGTTATTGATCACATCCAATCCAGCTGTCATCTCGGATTGATTTTGGTAATAGCATTTAGCTTGCTCTCGTAACTTCAAAAATGCTTCTTGAATTTCAATGTTTGGTAATGTATAAATCTTTGTGAGATAATTGATACAGACATCGTAAAGCTGATGTTTTCGAGCAACGTGAGCAAATCTGTTGATTATCCAAGCTGTTTCATGATAGCCTCGGTAAGCAAATGAGTTTCCACTTCCAGAATTTGCTGGTCCATGCTGTGGCTGAAGTAAAGGAATAAGAGGCAGGTATGTACGGTTGATTGCACTAAATATGTGCTGTCTCCAAGCTACCAAATCGCTCCACACATTTATGTCATCCCATGTGTTTGGTAATCTCTCACGCCATGTACCCAAGATACTTCTCAACTCTGCCGATTGTTGCTCAAGATTTTGTGCAGTAGTGCTTGCTAGACTCTCGAATATTTTACTTGCTTCTTGAAGTTCAAGATACTGTTGGAATATCTGAAGTAGTGGCAAATGACTTTGGGATACAATTGGTGGTAAGGAGTGCCATTTTCGCAATGATAATTGTACACCTTCTTCGCAGATACGAGTAAATTCAACTAGTCTCTCCTCACTTGTGTGTGACTTGATAAGGGAAAGGAATCCCTCGAACACCTTGTGACGCGGTGTAGGTGTATCGGCCACTTGGTGTAAAGACTGTTCAAGAAGCTCACGTTCAGCAGTCCAGTCAGATAAGCGCCAGGCACACTCGAGTAAAAGGTTTATGTTGCCGTCGTGCTTTGCCAAGTCCGTCAGAATATCCCACTGCTGTAACTTCTGAGTGCATGCAATCCAATGGTCTTCCCACAGCATGTACTCTGACTCGGTGAATGGAAGAACCCCACTGCGTGCCTTGATTTGGGCATTTTCGTACATATTTTGGGCTTGCATCCACATCCCACTCTGTTCACACGATACTGCTACATTGGTTTCGCTGTAAGTGCTTCTTCGTCTCCATAATCCATAAAACATGTCTTGTTCACTTAAGCTTGAGTACATATCTGCCAATGCATCAAGAGTACGTTCTCTATTGTTCTGATCATCTTTGGAAGACTCGGCGATTCTTCCGGTTGTGGCCGTTTGTTGAAGAATTTCAATAGCAGTATGCCAGGCATTGTGCGCCTTTCCGAGATACTTGACCAAATGAGGTGGTAGTTTAATTATAACAGTCGTGCGTGCAATACCCGTCAAAAGAGCCTGAATCACATTGGGTCTCTTCTCTGTCTGCTTGTTGTGGTAATCTTTGGACAGCAAATTAATAATAACCTTGGTTAGGTCGTGGCGTTCGGTACTTGTTAGGGTAGACCAACACATTGGGAAAAGTTCTACCCAAAGGTTAAATGTGGTGTCTGCATCGAGGTATTGTAATTGTCGGGAAGAGCCAACCAAGTTGTTCATATCATAGTCGCGCAATTCTTTCAAAAACTCCTGGTGGCTTTCGATTAAGCTATTGACTGTAGAAGGCACTTCTGTATCTCCGGATTCTTCAGGACTGACGATGTTTCGGATAGATTTGACTTTTAGGGTATGTGGAGATGACACACGTGTGTTAACTTTTACAACTCCCAGCAAGAGATCAAGTGCTTGGTGAAGCCAGAAAGTGTTGGATAGGAAATCCCAATTTTGGACACCAAGGATGTAATTCAAACGGCTGTAAAGAGATCGGCCAACACTGCGATCGAACACTCGCATGAACTCTGTTCTAATCTGAGGGTTTTCACTGCGAGTTCCGAGTAAGAAGGCTTGTTCGAGGCGTACAGTAAGTTCAGACCGAGCAAAGTTTGGATCACTGTAGATCTCGATGACCAACTTGAGAAAATCTTCAGTGAGTTTGGGATCACCGCGACCTTCAAAAGTCATCATTTTCACAAGCATTCCGGCCTTTTCTTTGATGGTTGGGAAGGTCTCTGTCTTGCTCAAGGTCCATTCGCTGATCATTTCCAAAATAGCTCTCAAAAGTTGAACGTCTGGAGACTTTTCAATAAGCTGGATCATGCATGTTAAGAACCAGCGACGTTGGTCACCCAGGTGAGAAATACGTTTACGGAGCAGATTTAGACCAATAATCAAAAGGTTCACGTGAGAATCTTGTCCAACTGTAGAAGACACATGGGAAGGAACTGTGTGCTCCTTAGTCAACTTTTGAAGCATCTTGATTAGACCGGGTACAAATGGGTCCAAGTGCTCACTTCTGCTACTGCAGGCTGCTTGGAGAAGTTTTAGGACAGCAAACGTATTGTTCAGATTGGTGATACCATCTGTAATAATAGAATCGACCAAAGAAACAAATCCAGTCACATCAGAAGTTTGTGCTTCTTGCTCAGCACTGTCTGCTCTAGTTGTTTCATGAATAGCCTTGAAAATACGGACAAGTGCAGGGTAGAGGGCAGTTTGAACTCTGGCGTGATCGGACTTGATGCTTGTTTCCAATAGACGATAAAGCTGGCTCATATTAACAATGAACCATTCAGAAGGCTTGTGGTTTATGTCAATAGTAAGGATTTCGAGTGCGCTACAGACACTTGGCAATATCATATCTGTCATCTCCTTGACTGTCAAAGTACGTTCAAGATGCGAGAACTTGATGTGAACATCAGGCCACAATGTGGGAGTAAGTAATTCTCTGATCAAATCGATTGTGCGTTGAACCAGTCTGCGCTGAATTTGATCTGTTGCCATGTAAAGAGCACATGCCAGACGGACCAGATACCCAGTTAGGTTCTCACGCAGAGCAAGACTGGGTGCATAGTCTTTCCCTGTAGGTAAACTCTCCAGAGTCATACTCTTCAACTCTCCGGTCGCGTCTTCAATTTGAGACTTCTTTCGTGGTCCATCCATTGATGTATCCGCTTTTCTTTTCTCTGGAGACTGAGTTCCTGGCTCTTGCTCTGGGTTCTGGGCAGAAAGTCGCGCCCTCTCCCATTTGAGAATTAGCTCTGACAATTCGACGGTGAGCAACTTGTGTTCGGGCGTTGCATTCGGAAGGAGTCCAAGCTTAGGAAGTGCGTTGACGATCTGAGGCAAAAAGTGCTCGCGGTAGTCATAAAAGAGGTCTGGATGGCGTACCAATAGTTGGTAGACATTGACAAGTTGAGATATACTGTGGGTATCTTCCACTACCACCTTGCGTGTGAGACGAACCCAGGTTGGCATCCTTTCTGCTCCTTGCAAAGGCACCCGCTTAGGAAGAACTGGGGCAAGAATATCGAGACCTTGTTTTACCAGTACACGAGCCTCTGACAAGTGAGCGCGTAAAAGAGCAGCATATATCTGGATTGCAATCTTGCTTGGACTATCGTATGTAGCGATAAAGCGGGAAATAAGCACATATGCCGCCTGCTTACTTGTTGCATCTTCTAAACGAAGGTGGTTCCAACCAAATTTGATGACTTCTTTGCGTAGATCTGTCAAAAGTTGAGGTGCATACTGAATAAGCATAGCTGTCATCTGGAGCATTTCAATCCTGAGAGAATCTTCGGTGTACTGGTTTTCTTCTGAAGTCTCGGACATAAAATAGGCCCAAACCTTGACCTCGAGTTGCTCTAGCATTTTTGTATCAAAAATCTCAGCCGGTCCATTGTCCTTGCGCACAAGAGCCACCAAGAGTGCTGGATTGATTACGTGACGCAGGGTCATCATCTTGAGATAAGATGAAATCGAATTATCCGAGTAGCGCTGTAAAAATGCATCAAGCAATTTGCGCTTTCTTGCAGGGGTGTACTTTAGTGCCACCTCTTCTAAGAAATAGGCTCTTAAGAAAGACAGATCAACAGCAGAGTCTTGAGCAAACATGGAGACAAGTTCAAAGATCAGCTCAATATCGTCAGGGTGAGATTTCAGATGGGTAATGAAAATACGGGCCAAGTAGAGAGACTCGCGTGTTACAAGTGTACCCTGACCATCTTCCTTTTTCATTCTCTCGAAACGAGTGGATGATCTCCAGAGATTGAGAAGGCAATCCATGACTTGGGGTTGAGAAGCAAGCCAGTTTGAATCGTACATAACAATTTCACGAACTATCAAGACACCTTGGTAATGCATAGATAAGCTATCGGGTATCTGGAAGGTCCGGTGAATTAACTCTGTAGATTGCTTTGCGACCTCATCACGGAGCTGAGATGCACATTCAGTACTTAAGATGTCAACAAAAAGACGGCTGCAACGAGGGTTATTGAGCTTCTCGTAAAAGTACTTGATTGTCTCTGTTGGATAACGGTTAAGATATTTTATCAAGTTGGGTCTAAAAGGACTCGATATAGTTCGTCGCAAGTGTTCCTCCATGTCCAATACAACAGTGACAAGATCATCCAAGAATATGTGCGCTGCAGCGGGTAAGAGATGGAAAATGTTGAGGATAGCCACAATGATCTTGACTTCATGGTTTTCGCTTAGCGATTTTCCAGCAGCTTCTTGCAGAACCTTTGGCTCGGCCCATTGTTTAAGATGGTCCAAAAGTTTTTTACCAATCTCGACCTTGAAGTAATTGGTTAAAAGCTCCAATAGACGAGCTAGACCTTCAAGTCCGGCTACGTTCAAAGTCTTGTGGTTCGACAACGTAGTAAGGATAGGGCGTAATCCCTGCTGCAAAAGTTCTTTGGGGAGCTTATGTTGTTGCGCAAGAACCTGCTTGAGTCCTCTGTGGGCAGCTTCGACTACTTCGGCAGATTTTGAATAAAGTGACTTGAAGAAAACCTGGATAATACGTGCACGTGTGTGGGTTTGGCGCTGGTTGGAAAAGTCGGAACATGCCATCGCAGCCGATAAAAGTTTGATACACACGATACGCAGGTTCATTAGGGAATTTGCATTCTTGTATTGCGAGCTACGGCTCACTAGAGCTTGATCTTCGGCGTCCGCGAGCGCAAGAGCTTCGTGGAGTAGTCGAATCAATTCGTCATTGAATTCCAAAAATGGAGGACGAAGTGTCAGGCAGTACGTTATAGCATCGATGTGTCCGATCTGCATGGCAAACGGTAAGGCACGCAACGGCTTTGCAAAAATTGGGGCTACAAGACGCTCTCTAACAGGAGTAAGAAGCTCGGTAACTTCATTACCGGTCAAATCGGCCAAAAGTTGGAAAGAAGATTGAATGGTCTCGCGCACCGTACTATTGGAATTTGACAGCTCACTAAGCAGGAGAGCGATAAGGTTCTGGAACTTTTGTTGAATTTCTGGAGATTCATCATCCTCAGGCCGGTTGCAGACCTTGAGAACGTGCGAAAGGGTCTGAGTGGCCTCTGCTGTGTTGACGTTAGCCATTTCTGGTGCAGCATCCTTGAGTACAAATAGAAGAGAGCGAATAAAATCAAGTTCATGTTCACGCATCCAACGAGTCCCCATATCAAGCTGCGAGCTCATGATAGAGATACCAAGACAGCCACCGCGTTTCTTATACCACTCTTGTTTATAACAGCAAGAACAGAACTGAGAAGCAAATACACGGAAAATAGGCAAGTGCCAGACGTGCTCTTTTCCGCCCATAACGCTTGAGGCAGTCTGGAAGCAGATCTGAAGAGCTTCTTCTGCTCTTTTGCGAAGTCTTAGGTCTTCAGATGCAATAACCTTGACTATGGCCTCTACCAGCAGTGTTGTGTTGAGATTTTGTACTGCCAGGCGTTCGTCCATCATATCCGACAGAGGTTTGTTTCCGCTTTCCTTTGCCTCCATGGCCTCACCGATGTGTAGCAAAGTGAAATGGCGACAAATGTTGCGGAAGAATGGCCAGGCATCGTCGGCTAACTCGGGGATAGTTGAGGCTCTCATGATCGACACAAGAATTGTGCGAAGAGCGTCTTCTTGGGCAACACGCTTAGAAAGGTATTTTGTGTAGCCGTTCCCAGAAAGCCGTTTTGGCTTCATGCCATTTTCCTTCAAAGCTGATCCAACTACTGTGTTTTCTCCTTCTGATAGTGGTTTATCTTTACCCTTATCTGCTTTTGGTATACCACTGTTGACCAGCTGCTGTTTGATCCGCTGACAAAGAGATTGAGCCAAGTCATCCGGTCCATCTTCAAGTTCCAGCATGAGTGCAATATTGGCTTTGAGGAATTCGTATGCATGTTTTTTGTAAAACAAATCAACGTCGGTCTGCTCGAGTGTACGAACTGCAACTTCGAGAGATTTGTCAAGTGAGAGGGTGTGGGGTGTGGTACTGGGATCAAATATAACTTCGACGGATACTCCACTGTCGATTCTTTGGTTGAAGGCCAGCTTCGGGGGGCTCTTGAGCATACGTCGATTGCGACCACCAAGCTTACCAAGAATCTTCATGGCTGTGTGGCTGTGTTGTTGGTTGTAAGGTAGTGGTTTAAGATGACTCCAAAGAGCATCCATGAGCTCCTTCATGACGGGTGCCATGATGTGGTCAAGAAATTCTGGGTTCAGATTATCATTGCAAAGCTCCATTGTTCGAAGACCTTGCGAAACTAGTTCTTGATCAGCCTGAAGAGCAATGACAAGTGGACGCATCAGGTAAGGTAGATACGGAAGTAATGTACTCAAACGAACAGGGACAGCCAAGCATAGCTCAACAAACAGATTACGCATCTCTGGTTTGTGTGCAAGGGTTAAGAGGGAATTGAGATTTTCGAGAAGGACTTGCAACAGGGGGGAGACTTCCTTGTATAGCAGCTCAAATCGACCTCCACCAATACTCTTGAACAAGGCTCTCAATAGCAAAAAGTAGTTTGCAGGTTCTTTTGCTTTGGTGGCCAGTTTGAAGCAACCCATTACCAAGTTACTTAAATAAGGCTGTAAGATGGCCTCATTTGTGTCTGGGAACAAGTTGACTGCCATAAAAGCCAATCGGAAGAGATGGAGCATGACTGCTGAATAATGCATGTCTTCTTCTCCAAGACGATCAATTCGATCGACCAAGAAGCGAATGAGAATCCCCACAAATCCTTGGGATGTGATTTCATTGAAGAGGAAAGATTGTGCGATGTGAAGTAGAGTAGTGTTGATGAGCATCCTGTTGAAAAAGAATTCCATTTGGGATGCAAATATTTCTTGGAATACGGCAGGATCCAGGAGAGTGAATACGATGGAGAAGAGGTCAAGTATCTCTTTCTCATTGGGTATCTGTGTTCCCAGTTTTAGGGTTAATTCATTGGATCCTATCGAACTCTCATTTTTTTCGGATTGGTTTGCAGCGGTGTGATTTGGGGGTGAGCCGTCAGCTGCGTAGTGATCGACATTGTAATATTCAAAGCACATCAGACCTTCTCTGAACATTCTCAAAAAAATCTCAATATCGTCTTGGCTGAATCCTCTCCCAAACTGATTGAAAGCCTGTGGATTGACATCAGGGCCTGGCATTGGATTACAATATCGCAAACCAATAAACAAGGGCTTTAAACCAATTGCAAGATTTTTAAAGAGGAATCGCCCATCTAAGTAAAAGAGTACAATTGACAGACACATATGATTAATAAAGTAGTCCCAGCTAATCATTAATCCCATACCTTTAATTCCATCCTGTGCTGTGTCTGGTAAAAATGCTGCTGTGTGAATTGATCTTGAGCGATCGAAATTGAAATCGTCTTCTTCAACTGCGTTTTCATCTTCTGCTTGCTGTTTCTTTTTCTTGTAATGCTTCACACAAGCATCAAATTGGATATTTAATGCAGCAAACTTGCTAGCAAATGCATCGAGTATCCGCATCAGCAGCTCTCGTCCTATTAAATATATATATATATATAAGCTCCAAAAAATACAAATACTTAATTTGTATATTATCTAATTAAGTCGAATAATATTTTTTTTTACCCTCTGCTTTGTTGGTAATTTTCATTATACAATCCATCAAGTTGAGTAGTAACTTTCCACACATTGTTTGGATACTCGGCGCCAGTGAGGCATCGTGAAGGTTTCGCGAATATATGTACACGGTTCGAGAAAGCTGTGCCGGAGTAAGTTCAGATCGGACATGATGAATTAAATCAGCCAGCATACTATAGGCTAGAGGTCTGTGCGTTGAGATTAGCGTTAGTTAAAAAAAATTACATATTAAAATCCTCAATATAAATATATCAAAAATAGAAATAGAAATAGAAAAGAAAAGGACTATGGGTGATTTATTATTCTTATTCTTTTTATTGATTTTATTAACATTATTTGCATTTACCTCAGTGACTCATAGGAAGTAACTCCAGTACCTATTAATACTTTTTCATTTAATAGTAAGTCGATTTTTGGAACAAAGGATGATCGTAATTCGGTCGAGAGGATGTGCCTTGTTGCAACGAGCAATTCCTAATAATTGGTTTGGTGATCCGGGGAATCGAACAACAAGAACAGCAACAAGAAGAGCATAAAAGAAGAAAGGAAGATCTTATTGTAATACTTAAACTATATAATTTATTTTATTGTATTGTATTGTAATGCATTTTATTTTTTACCTTTCGTGTTCCTGAAGATTCGGGTGGACATTCACGCAATAAGCGTAATACAAAATCTGGGATTTGATTCTGGTATGGTCTTAGAAGTGGAGTATAGCTACGCAGTATGTAAGCCAAGAAAGACATTGTCTAATTTTATATATTTGTTATATATTTAAGGCTGTTAGAAAATGAGTCCACAAAAAAATTGATATAATCTAGCAACATCCTCACCTTGACTTGAGCAACAATAAAATCGCAATATACACTTCTGTTTTTGATTTCTGGACTGACACCCACAAATACTTCTCCTTTAGCTCTTGCTGCATTAGCTGCTTCAACTTGTGGTTTTGCTTGCAGACTCAATGTCTAATCACTCGTTTAATATATCATTCCATCCAATTGATTGATATGCATATATGTATATATCACAATCTTACTTCAAAAATCAAAGGTAGAAATTTCATAATATTTTCTTGTGCCAGTCGTCGATGAGATTGAAAAAGGAGAACAACTATGATTGGGCATTCAGTGAGAACCTTGAAACTAAAAAGACTCTTTGGGAGTATTTTTGATGGTGTTTCTGGGGTGTCTGCTGCCGGTGACATTGGACGAGGTGATGTAGCTGAAAGTGGATTAGGACCGGGCTATTATTATTGTTATTATTATTATTATTTTTAAAAAAAAATAGTCAGAGGTTGGGTCGGCCGAGTTATATGATACACATACTGTTGCAGATCCAGCTGGTGTACTTGGAGCGTCAAAGGCGTCTTTAACTGTTTGTTCCATATTACAAAAGATTTCTTGGACAATCTCAAGAAAAGGCTGAACTTGATCTTCAACTACGTTTTTATAGGTTCTGTGCAAGTCAATGATAATTTTGACACAAACTACGGCGTTGTCTTCATTTTCTACTCGCATTAAATACATCAGGGTTTTGCATATGTCAGACGCAAAATCCTTGAGTGCTTCTGTTTGTGGCAATCTAAATATAATCTCGAGGATGATGTTTCGTAATTTCTATAGATCATGATGTTTCAATGGCTTGTGTCGATCGAATGGTAAATTCTGTATAACTGACCTGTTCAGGTGCATTGCTCACAAAAACTGGTGTACCGTTTTGTAAGATATCCAAGAATACCGGAATAAGAGTTGACAGGAAACGTGGGTACTCGAGTGTTTGAAAGACTTCGACTTGATCACGCAGTTCATTCGCAATCGTCACTTTGAGGCTGATTGCTATTGTAGTGACATAGTAATGTCAGATAGGTGTGTGTGTGTACGTGTGGCGATCGTCCGCAGCTATCTTACCCAGATTAGGATCGCCTAGTCTGTGTGCGTATACTTGTAATGTAGTCATGGTCGTCCTAGAAGAAGGTGGAGTGGCAGCGGCCCTTGTGAATGATGAATGAGGATGGAAGACCGTTGCCACGTTGGACAAAAATATAAGAAATAAAGGGCAAAATGCACGGTCGAGGTAATAGAAGCTAAGGAACGCGCACAAAACAGGGAAACCTAAAAGGTCGTTCTGGAAAGCCGTTTGACTCGGAAAATTCGAGGTCACGTGCTCTGTGACGATCATAGCGGACTGTGAACTACTTTCGCATGCGCAGAATGGATTCAGTAGAATGTTGAAATCCTGATCCAAGGCACAGAAAACATACACGCATACATACATATATACACACATCTCTATTATTATTCTTTACCTTGGGCTAGATATCCCCTTGTTCTTTTTCTTCTCTTTCTTTCTTTCTCTCTTCTTCTTTCATTTCTCACATACACCCACACTTTCCCTCTACGGCTATATTCCTTCTACTTCTATTTTGCTTAGATTTTGTTACCATTACAATAATTAAAACAAAAAGCAAAAAAAAAATAAGTTCTTCTTCAAGATGTTTAAAAAAGAACAAATGGACGCCTACCAAGGGGTATCAATTGATCACAAAGGTACACCATACAAGCAACAGATACATCGCTATTACTGTCCACCTAGTGTCACACAGCATAATCCTCTGTAAGCTAATTTTTTTTGATATTGTTCATCAAGTCCCTCTCTAATAATATTAACAACAGAAATTCCATGCAGAGGTTCGAATTTCAAAATGGCAAGAGCCCTTTATTATTATAATAAGTTTTCAGAGTAGATATATTCATATAGTCCCTCTCTCCTCTCCCTTTTCTTTTTATATATTTCTGTGTATATATATATATATATATAATTTTGTATGTATGTATTAACGTTTTTAGTTTGAGTTTTTTATAGATCAACAGAAAAAACCAAGGTCATGTACAAGGATTTTCTGCTGTGGGTGTCTTGGGTGTCTTCCTACCTGGACTCGGTGGATATGTTGTTTTCTGTTTTTGTGTATCATTGGTCTTGCAATCATAGCCGGTGTTTTGGTTGCATTGTTCAAGGTGCCTGTGATCCAGTTCAACGGACCTACAGACGATCCAAACGGCCTTGCTCCTTTTGAACAAAGTCTTGACAGTTCGTCTTTTATTATTCGAACAGGTCTCAAGATTGGAGTAGTAAATCCGAATATTGAAAGTGCATATTTTGAGGCAATCAAAGCAGTAGTAAGTGATTTCAAGTTAGACTTTGTAGAAATCTTTTCTCTCTATCTCTCTCTCTTTTGGTGTGGATGTATATGGGTGTAGACTTTTTGTTTCTTATTCTTCTTGGTTAGGCTTATTATCCCACTTCCCCTGATATTCCGGTTGGAGGAGGTGTTGTTGAGAAATTAAAGATTGATGCCCAGGGAACTACGAATTTTACGTTTCCATTTCATGTCCAATACGACGCAGCACAAGACAGTGATCAGAGAATGCTAATGGATATATCAAGTAAATGTGGTCTTTTGGGTGGTCCAAAACAGAACATAGTTATTCTTTATGACTTGACACCTACAATTCGTGTTTTGAGTGTCCCATTTTCATTCACTATTCGTGACAAGGTTAACCTCCCATGCCCTATTAAGGTAAGGTTTTGAAATCGACCAGATAATTTTGGTTTTCTGTTAAAGAACAAGAAACACACATATATATATAATAGCGAGTTATTCTTTTGCTTGTTTGTTTGATTACTTATTTGTTTATTTTTATTAGGATGGCCAATTACATACACCTGGTCATTAAATTTGTACATTAAATCATCCAAACAAATCTGGGGATAGGATGGATTAGCACATCATTTAAGATTCATCCGCCTTGTTGTTCATAGTAACTACTCTTTATATATATATATATCTGGTGAAACTTTTAATTTTTATTGAATATACACACAAGCAATATAATTCACTGTTATAATTATAATTATTATTACTATTATTCTTTAAAAGATCTTATACATTGATATATATAGCATCTCAATATTTTCAAATGGAATTTACATTATTGATCATTTACAAGCTTATTTAACAATATTGACGGTCATAAAGTACAAGACAGAATGAAACGATACGAGGCAATATTGGACAAGATGAGACAAAATTCCATATGAATAAGTATTATTCCAGCTATATTGTTTTTCTATGCTTTTGAAACACAACTATATTTTATCGCATTTTCTCTTTCTTAAAAAAGAGCTGTTATTTAGCTTGTACATACTAAATACTCGGTATTCAATTCAGTGAAATATTTAGTAACCAGCTTGTATGATCAGTATTTAGATATTATGGTAATAATAGAAGCTAAATTTTCTGCCTATTGGATATAAAAGGGGGAGGAACTGAGAAGGTGTGCGGGTACCTTGTGCTTGTATAATTTCTTTTGTGTGTATGTGTGTTTGACTGATTTCATCAAGTACTCCTAAACCTATTCTGTTTTTGGTGTGGTGTATTTATATCTTTGAATTTGATCTTAACTTGTGAGTGCATATGTTTCTGTATTGCCAATGCACACAAATGTATCTATTTAGATGATTACTATTTCGCATATGTATATAAAAGATATAAATAACCTTTTTCTATATACAAATATTGTTTAGTAATTTACGTAGATGGTTATTTGATACATATCAAGAAATAACAATTAGTGCAATTTGTACTTTATATTTCGTATTTTTTGTATCCTATTGCACTATATCCAATCTTATTGTATTCTACGCCCTATCAAATTACGAGGCTGCCGACATAGTACTTTATCTATATCTATCTTATGCCCTCTCTGAAAGCTTCTTTGTACAGACTATCTATATGCGAGGCTTAGGGGGAAATCTAAAGAAGAATAAGAGATGTTCTGTACACTGCTCTTGGGAATAGAGCTCTTGTTATCATACTTTGATGTATACAACTACTCTGATAAGTAGAATAAAATGAAACCTCGTTGTTTCTATTACAATTACAAATATTATATACGTATGTATTTCATATCTCTTATGTCTTGGGGAATATTTAACCAATGTTTCTGTATGTATATAATTCTCACAGTGTGTAAATAACAATGTTGAACAACATCCCTAATCCCCCGAGGTGGCATCTAATAAGGTTTGAACTTTCTTCCTTATTTCTTGTATCACTAACACAGATTGTCGTACTTGCAACAATTATATTTTATCTTTTTTTTTTATCATTTGAAATGCCGTCTACTAGTAAATCAGAATTTCAGTTGACAAGCGCGGTTCACAGCTGTCATTTTACAGATAAAATAGCTTATAAAATAAGAGAAAAGAAACCAGAAAATATCTTTATTTTTTTTTCTAATTCTCAATGTACTTGTGTTTAGGTGAGCATGCGTGTTTGTGTTTGTGCGCTTATGTATGTGGCTCCCGGTTCCTAAGCTGGTGACGCCATGTAAATACATTTATATATAAGGCATTCCACCGTGTCAAAAAAAAGGCTGCCTACGAAACAAATAAGACCAATAAAAGTTCCTGTTTAGTGAATCTATATGATGTAGATGTTCTATAAACTGCAAGAATCAGATTTGCCTAATGGCAGTTTAGACTTAATTTTATCCGTCCATTTATCTGAAGAATTGGGGAAGAAAATGATGATGATAATGATACCAGAAGCATATATGTGTATAAATCATTACTTAACCACTACCGAATCCCACAAATGAGTTTGTAGTAGATAAACATTTTTACATCAAAATACAGAATTATATTAGGCACAGATAAACTCACCCACAGAAGAGCTTCAAGACCCTTCCCTCTCTCCTTCACTCCTTCTATCTAGTAACCTCTACCCCAACAAAATACAAAGACAGATATAAAGCTAGATAGATAGAAAGAGAGAAATCCCTATGTAACAAAATATAATATTATTTCTTTGCCTTGTAAAAAGAGGTTCAAATTCAAATTCAAATTCAAGTATTAAATTATTTAGCTAGCAAGATTGAATACAAAATCTTAGTAAAATAGAGTCAGTCAGTCAGCCAACCCGAGAATATAGAAAATATATATTACCCAGAGTGTGGAAATAGACTAAAGAAAATCCAACCAGATGGATTTAAAGAAAATGATAATAAAATTGTGTATTATGAATTATTTATTTTGAAAAGAATGGATTGGTTGATTGGCCTGCTATGCCGTGGGAAAATGAGACTGTCTTCTTGCCAGTAAGATTTATTTATTTTTATAAAATTAAAAAAAAAGAGACTTGGAAAATTCTTGATAATAATCTTTAAATAAGTATATATATATTTCCTCTTTCTTTCACTTTCACTCTCTTCCTTTCTTCCTTCCTCCCTTCCTTCTATTTCATTCTTTTATAAGATAAGATTTAATTGAACCGTTCAAGCAGCTATTTTCAACAAATAAATGCATGCCCTCAAGAGATTTCCCCGGCTTTTGGCTGCTCAACCGGCAAGATTAAGAATAATCAATCAATTTCCAAAGATCCTCCCCCGTGTCACACCTCGCTTGTACTCCACTGCTCCTGCCCAGAATACCTCTGCCCAGACTGCTCCAAGCACAGACCCTTCCACAGATCACCATGCGGTTGTATCCACCTTTGATCTATTCTCTATCGGTGTCGGCCCTTCCTCCTCTCATACCGTTGGTCCTATGCGGGCTGCAAAGATTTTTATCAACGATCTCAAGGATCACAAAGTACTTGAGCGTGTCCACACACTCCGCGTCGGTAAGACATAGATTTAGAAATCCCAGGTGCAACCAACAACCAACAACCAACCACACACAAAAGAAAATATTTTATTCGATCGTCAAAACTAATTATAGTTTTTTTTTGGTTGCTGCTGCTGTTGAATAAAAATACAAAAAGATATGTTTGGTTCATTGGCCTTGACAGGTAAAGGCCATGGAACACCAGAAGCAATTCTGATGGGCATTGAAGGTGAAACTCCAGACATGGTCGAAACCACGACCATCAAATCACGAGTAGAAGACATCCACACAAATAAATCCATCCGATTGGACGGCACCCACCGCATCAACTTTGATCCCGAGAAGCACTTGATCTTCAACTACTTCAAGGCACTACCCCAACACCCAAACGGACTGAGATTCTGCGCCTACGATGAGTCGGCAAACATGGTCGCCACAAATGAGTACTTTAGCATCGGCGGTGGATTTGTTGTTAATGCCGCAACACAGCTGGATCATGGTGAGAATGTGTACTATAAGCAAGACATTACCGATGAAACAAAGGAAACAAAATCCAAGGCCAAGGCTGTTGCCGAGGCCGAGGCCGTGGCTGAGCGTACACAGCAGGATATTGCCGTGGTTGCTTTGCCCTTCAAGAACTCTGAAGAACTGCTGGCTGTCTGCAAGAGAGAAAACATGACAATTGCTCAGGTTGTCTATGAAAACGAACTCAAGTGGTCTACACCTGAAGAAATCAGAGAAAAACTGCTTAGAATCTGGAACACTATGGATGAAAGTATTCGTAATGGTGTCATGGCATCTCCTCATGGTAAGAAACAAACAAAAAAAAAAGATAATTATCTGATTATAATTATTATTTGTATGTACTAATCAATATATATTTTTTTAATTCTATTGTGTATATAGACTATTTACCTGGTGGTCTCAACGTTCGTCGTCGTGCACCTGCTCTGTACAGCAAACTTCTCAAGGGACTCTATGGCCCAGTTGCTACTCAGCCCACATACAGCGACAACCAAATTCCCCTCCCTGGATCCATTCAACCTACCGGATCAGCACTCAATTCATCACAAGCATCCCCAGATACCCCGTTCCCCTTGTCACTCTCTGTACTTCCCAAACGTCAACGCAAGAGATTCTTCCTTCCAGGTAAACTTGGTTGATCATCAAAATATTATATAATGTGGATATTATGGGGGCGTATTTTATTTTCTTTTCTTTTCTTTTTACTACTTAAAATAAAATGAAGCAAAACAAGAAGAAGAAAACTCGCGGCTCTAATTCATACTCATACCTATACTCATCCTCATGTTCATGCTTCTGTTTTTTTTTCCTACCTTTTAGCTCTCGACTATCTTTCGGTTTATGCAATTGCTGTCAATGAAGAGAATGCATGTGGTGGTCGTGTCGTGACTGCACCTACTAATGGTGCTGCCGGTACAATTCCTTCTGTACTAAAATACTACCTCGAATTTATTTCCGAAAACCCTGAAAAAGATGTTATGGAATTCTTACTGACCACTTCAGCAATCGGTATGCTCTTCAAGCGAGGAGCCAGTATTTCTGGTGAGTTGTTGTTTGGGATAGACAATGTTTTATTTTATTTCTTTCAAAATAATAATAATAATAATAATAATTTATTAATTATTCTATCTATTGTTTTTTTTAAAAAAAAAATAATCTACAGCTGCCGAGGTTGGATGTCAAGGTGAAGTTGGCGTGGCTTGCTCCATGGCTGCTGCTGGATTTACGGCTGTCATGGGTGGGTCTGTTGACCAGGTAGAGAATGCGGCCGAGATTGGTATGGAACATAACCTGGGTCTGACCTGCGATCCTATTGGAGGCCTTGTCCAAGTGCCTTGTATTGAACGCAACGCCTTGGCAGCCGTAAAGGCCATTGCGGCTGCTCAGTTGGCATTGAACGGAGAAGGTGACCATCGTGTGTCACTCGATCAGGTCATTGAAACAATGCGACAGACCGGTCTTGACATGATGTCGAAATACAAGGAAACAAGTCAAGGTGGTTTGGCAGTTAATGTTCCTATGTGCTAAGCACACACATGCACGCACACGCAAAATCTCACCCAAATTACAAAAAAACCAAAGCTCATCAAAGCATATTATATATTTTATATATATGTTTCAACATTACTTTTGTACAATTCTTTTCTTTTTATTTTTCTTCATTCATTCATACAGTCATATATATATATATACTTTAAAAATATATAAAAAAAATTAAATATATATAAAAAAAGCAAAAAATAATAATATGTGGATAAGTATGATATGTATATATATATATATCAAAAATCTTGTCTTTTATTTGTTAACTCCAATAGTGAATGTTAATCAGTGTAGAATACACTGTTACTGAAAAAAAAATACCCAGCCTCTTTAATGTGTTTTAACTTAATTAAATATTATATATGTATACAGGCTTTTGAGCTCTTTCTTTCTTTTGACTTTGACAGTTTCATTTTGTGTATTAAACGCTATTTTTTTTTGGCTTTATAGAGCTAACAAACTATATTCATTATATCAAGTGAAAAGAAAATGTTAATGAGTGAATTTCCTTTGCAATAAGGGTGTTTCAATTGTTTTCAAGAATTTATACTTTTATAACCGGTGCTTTAATATGAAAAATTATTGGCTTTCGATGATTTGAAAATTCAGAGAACGCGATTTTTTTGATTTTTTTTTTTTTTTTAGCGACAAAAAAAAAAAGGAAAGTTATGCGATATTGGTTTCTTATTTGTTTTAATAGCCGATTAATTATAATACAGTAGCCGATAAAATATTGGTGCGTCCATGAAAGCGCAATAATTAGAGTACCGAAAATGCCCTTTTTTTTTTTTCACAATAACAAAACAAAAAAAAAGGTGCATTACCAAAAGTAGTATACCACGACAAGTTCTGACAAACACCAGTTCAGATACAAGATCTTTGTTCTTTCTTATTAGTTTTCTTTGAATTCTTTATATTCTTTATTCTCTTCTAATGATATTCAGATTGCTTAGTCAACAGTATTCATCTATATTATACATAGAAATTTTAGTCAGATAGTAGAATCAAGATAGATTTTACAAATGGGGTAGTGCTCTTGAAAGAAAGAAATAAAAAAAAATTAAAAAAAAAGATCAAATTATTTTTACGAGACACCAGAATCTTAATAGTAAGAATAAGAATCGGTGGTTCCAATCATAATGATATATTATTATTTTTTGTATTGAAACATTCACACACTTTCATGACAGTGCTTATTTCTATTTTATCTTTTTTTCTTCTTCTTCTTCTTCTTCTTTATTTCTTACTTTCAATAATGACAGGTTACGCAGGGCTGAGGAGAAGATGAAAAGAAAAGAAGAAGAAAAAGAATAGGGTACTACCAAGATCAGCAAAAAAAAGAAATACAAAAAAAAATTGTTAATATTGGGAAAAAAAAACGAAAAGATAGTATAGGGTACCCTTCATAAAGACAATAGAAAAATAGAGAGAGAAAAATATCAAAAGAAACTCAACTCAAGGTTATTTTTTTTCAGACTTTAACAATTAGCCTCTTCCCCCCCCCTCCCCCCCCCCCATCCTTACCGCCTCTTCTCCGAATACCGGGAATATTACAAAGAACAAAAAAAAACAAAGAAATTGGTTTTGTTTTACAACATTGACGAGAACAAAACCAAAACTCTGACATTAATATTAATGTCATTATCAAGAAAGTCATTAGTAGCCGCAGCAGCGTCAGGAGGATTGAGGACTCAATGGACACTAGAGATATATATATATATATATTTAAAAAAAAAAAGGAAAGCTCCCCATGCCCTTCATCTTTCTATTCCTCTTTTTCCTCCATTAATTTTGATTGGATAGAGAGCAAGAAAACCCCCAACTCATCCCAAGTAATTCAACAAGTTCTACTTTATGCATTTGATTGACCAAGTCAGCCAGTTAGTCAGTCAGTAACTATTGAGGTTGTGTACATTCTTAAGTTTATTACGAGTATTAATAGAGTCCAATGTATCACTTGGCTGAATAATATACATATATGTATATATATGTATATATAGGTTCTTCAAAAAAAAATGGCTCCTAAAAACGTCTTTTCTACATACTTCTTGAATGCTATAGACACATGAACTGCTTTGTTTAAATGCAATGATTAATAATTTGTATATTGTCTTTCTTCAAGTATATTCTTTGCTCAGCTGCCAAGATTAGTCGTGTGTTTGTAATAACATGTTGATAAATAATAATACATAAAGAGAAAGGACTGAGCATGGGTTCATAAGCACGATCCTCGTTATTATTATTATTTTATATATATATATATATATATATATATATCTTTGGTTACCTCGACAATGCTATAATTGTGCTTTGATTTGTGGCTCGTCTTGTTCAACCAGGCTCGCACTGACTCTTTTCTCCGGGACTTCCTTATACAAACACAGCACGGAATCTTTTGCTTTTGGTTAACAATTGCGATGATAATTGTGGGGTATTGGTATGAATACGGATTTAGGCATGAGTATAGGTATGGGTATTGACTATTGATGATACACACATACACAAGTTACATTCTCTTTAGAGAAGAATTCTGTAGTTATAGACATTCCCGCCTATTACTAATACTTCTTCTTCTTCGCTCTCTCTCTTTTTTAATTCTTTCTTCCAACTCTTATCTACTGTTTTTTTTTTTTTTGGTTTTTGTATTGTGCTTTTCTTTTTATGTGAAATACGGTTGCACCAATCAGTTGTCTAACCTGGACCATTTACAATACGGTTGAACTTTCTTCTTTTTATTATTCAAATT
The DNA here is from genome assembly GCF_001638985.1 of Phycomyces blakesleeanus NRRL 1555(-). Taxonomy (NCBI): domain Eukaryota; kingdom Fungi; phylum Mucoromycota; class Mucoromycetes; order Mucorales; family Phycomycetaceae; genus Phycomyces; species Phycomyces blakesleeanus. The sequence continues at coordinate 430,365 of NW_017265137.1, read as the reverse complement.
GTGTTCATGTACATTATATAGGAGAAAGATGAAGTAAGCGTTGATTGTCAAACACATTGGACTCCTAAAGGTAGACATGGTCAATAAGCAAACGAGTCTTTTATCATCATTGTAATGTATAAATATGTATAGATTACAAAGTATGTTTTCCATGATTGTTTCACATTCCTGCTTTTGATTATTCTGACACATTTTAACAACCAGGGTGCGTATTTTGTATGATAGTATTACAGTACCGATAAATAACAAAATGCTAATAAAAGTACATCTATATATCTATAAAGAAATAAAGACCTTCATCTACTATATACCATATACTCTATAGTATAAACTAAAGGCACTTAGATCCCCCCATTAAACATGTATCGTGCTTATCAAGACGACTACGCAACCAACAGGAATGAGTTTTAAAGTAATATAAATACGCAACTCATACAACTTACGCAATACATTGTGCCTTTATACTCTATTTGTATGTGTATGATATATGTATATCATATTAAAGAAGAAAGGCACAGGTGTTGTGTGCACTGGTTTTTATAAAAGAGTAACAAGACATGAATATTAAATCATTAATAATAACACCAATCACTAGACGTAAATGATATGATGCTACTCAGCAGTTACATGTTTTAAGAAGAAGAAAATAACAACAATGTTAACTTACGCACACGTACACACGCGCACACATGTGTATCTTTTACTTGTATTTTGGTCTGTCTGTGTCTATTAGATTCAGGTACAAAGACATTTTGGTTTATAATGATATTGTAAAGAATCTTAATATAAACTACTGCTGTGCTTCTAATTAGATTGTTACAAAGATAATATCGTATAGAATCTATTGGACAACTTTGTCTTCTTCTTTATTTATTAAATATACTAAAATATAATATAATATAAAGGGAGACACATTAAATCCACCTCTTTGGCTTTTGCACACCCCTTGAGGAGTCCATAAAATATAAAATAAAAAAAAAATACAATAATTTCCGCAGTCTTTTTTTTTTTTTTTCTTTTCTTTTAATTAATTTATTTCTTATTTTTTAACTTTTTCTCGACTTTCAAACTCCCGGTAACATTCTCCTTTTTAGGAAATTGCTTAATATAAAGTCATACTCTTTGTATTCTATTTTTAGATATAAGCAACAGTGTGTGAGAGTAAGAGATGGATATAGAAAGTGAAAAAGAGATGAAATAAATAAATAAAAAAAAATTGTACACAAAAATTACGTATATGTTAAAAAAAGAAAATTATACATCTATCAAGACCATCTTTGAAATCAAACCAAATCAAAATCCATCTTTGAAATCCTATCTAGATATCTCTTTCTCTATTCCATTATGGTACGAGCTGTTACACTCGAATGGCTTTGGTTTCCTACTTCTTTTGTAATATTATTTATATATCTGCACATAATTTTTATATCAAAAAAGAATAAAAGAAAAAAAGAGAGAGAAGGTCTGGAAATGTGGAAAATGTAATCATCCAGTACAATTGATGATTTGGTTTATTTATTGGCTTTTATTTTATTTTTATTTCCTTATAGTCTGTAAATGGAAAATTCCAACTACCGAAAGAAATAGCATTAAATATTGACCAATCATTTAAAGTTCAGATATCCTTTTTGTGTGTATATGTTTTATTTTTATTTTTTCGAAAAAAAAAAAGATCAAAATAAATTACATAGCTTTTAGAGGTTATTCTGAACACCCCCTTACTGGCTATAATCACCTTTCTTATTTATGACCTCAATTCTTCTAATACTTTAAATAATAACAATGGTGATGATAATAAGGAATTAATATTCAAAACAAGAACAAATCTCTATCCTAGTCGATCTATATACTTTAATTAGGAAACCTAATTATCTCTAGTATTGTTTTGTAAGCAAAGGTTTTGATTACAAACCAATTAATAATTAAGCAACAACAACAACAAAAAAGTAAGTCTTTGAATTTATTTTTTGATTTTATTTTTGGGGGTGGTGTACGAATGGAGATCTCTTCACGTATTGGACCTAATGATAATATGTTACTAGTCTTAATATTCGCTTTGTATTATTCTTCAGAGCCTTCAAATAATACTCGGTAGACGGGTAAATCACACCCTTCATAAAACAAATACAAACAAATATAGAAAAAGAAAACCAAATAAAAAGCTAAATTGGTTCATTTTATTTTATTTGTTTTTGCTTTCTTGAGATCTTTATTCGGATATACTTGGCATATACCTACTATGTATTTTTCTTTACTTTGTTGAAGATGAGCCAAAAACCGAACCGAACCAAATCAAGAAAATAATAATAATAATAAAAAGAAAAAAATCTCGAGAATGTTCTCTATAATTCTTTATCTTACGAATTCTATTTATTTCTTCCAATAGAATTTTATGTATTAGATATAGAACAAATTCTATACAATTCCTACTGTGTTCGGTTGATTTCTTGGTTAGACATGTACATATATGGATGACTTGGATAGTTTGTGTTATGATGTGGTGTAGCATAGCATAACATAGCATACAATAATGTTCCTACATATATTATATAATTTATTTATTTAAAGAATAAAATGGGGAAATCCAAGAAATGCTTGACCAAGAAGAAAATAAAGGTAACTTTCTATTACGCGTATTCTATAATTTATATGCATGGATATGTGTATGAATATGGGATGCACGCGTGTGTTGTTAGGTTGGGCGGAGTATTGTTGCTATGGATTTTAAAGTCCAAGGATGGTAATAATAATTGAAGAGAGGAAGAGCAAGTTTTTATAAAGTGCGCGGAACGAATATAGGATTGGAAAGGTATACGTAAGAATTCGGTTACTCGAATGATTGGTGATTCAAACCAAAGAAATCTATTTTTCTTTCATTTATTGAGCCTTAAATAAATAAAATAAAAAAAGTTCAAAAAGAAATATGACTCATTAAATTAGGTACAAAATTATCTACTCCAAAAATTGTACTTTGTAGAATTATGTTATTTGAAGAAAATATTCTTTTATTCACTCTGGACCACATCTCCATTTGTTACACTACTTACATATTATATACAGTCAAAAATGAGCAACACAAAAAAAAAATATATATATATAAAAAGTTTAACTGCGCCGCCACCTTTTTTTTTTTAAAAATAAAATAAAATAATATTAACGTTGCACGAAATTGGACTTTTTTTCTCACGGGGCCCAGCGGACAATCAAAAAGAATATAGAATACAAAATTTTATTTATTTATATGTATTGTTTAAAATTTGTATTGCTTTTTGACCAAGGCATCAAAGGATTCAACATTGACTGCGTAGGCACGGATGAAATCTGCTTCCATGTGGTGCATCTTGCTGCCAACCAGGACAAGGGAATGAAGGGGACCCCCGAAATCAACCTCGAGCAATTCACTCAATGAACCAGCCACAATCTGTTCGGTAGAGGTACCAATTCTTGCGCAACCAATGGCCAATGATTCAGGAGTACAGATACCCTGTTTACGGTTCTCCTCAATTTCAAGCAATTGCTCAACAGCCTGGTTTACAGTCATGTAACGTGGGGGTTCATAGATTTTACGACCTCTTTTTATATATATATATATAGTTTATATATATATATAATTAAATACATACATTCATTCATTGATTCATTCATTTATACATTCATTCATTCATACAAAGATAGATAGATTTATATATGTTTTATTATTTATTTATTTATTTATTTATTCATATTCATATTCACATTCTTTATTCTAAGCTAGCTGATTGGCTGACTATTATCTACATATCTACATATCTACTTATTGAATATTACATATATACATTAAAAAAAATAGAAAAAGATAATTTACCTTGCCATATTTTCGATACTCTGTTCCTTGACCTTGATATCTATAATACATATAGATTAAAAAAAAATTAATAATTAATAATTAATATATTTATATATTACCCAAAAGGCACAGGGTGTGCAATCCAATGTTGTGGTTCTCAATAATGCGGTCATAGAAACTGTCGGGGCGCCAGGTGTCAGTGAAAAAGACGATTGAAATTGTCTGACCAAAGTTGTAAAGCTGGAGTCCACAAGCACCAACGGCATTCATAATAGAAGCGTTGTGGATCACCTGAACAGGAATGTTCATCTCACGAGCACGAATGACAAGATCAGTATGTGTAGTAGCACTAAACAAAACCAAATATATATATTAGTATTATTGTTACCTACACAAAGAAAAAGAAACTCACCCATAGGGATCACCAACTACCAAAAAACTGACGTTGATTTTGTCTGCATTGGCAAGAATGGCATCACTTTCGGTTTCAACCATCTCACGATCAGCAATAACGACTTCTTTTCCATAGTAAGCTTCCTTTAAAAAGAAAGAAAGAATATTGTATGTAGTTAAGTAGAAAATAAGAAAGAAAGAAAAAAGGAAAAACAATTCAAATAATAGATGTATAGGTTTCTTGTTGATCCTACCAATTTTTCCTTTCCAACAGTCAGAATAGAGGTGTATGCTTCGAGATAGATACGTTCACTGCCTTTGACGGCCTGAAGACCCTTGACAGTGATATCTGTCTCGTCAGATAAACCTAATCCTACAATATAAAGCATTTCTTATAAAGCAAAAAAAAAAAAACAAAAAAAAATAATAATAATTATACTATGTAAGAGAGAGAGAGATTTGTGGCTTAAAATAATAATAACAATAATAAGACATGACAATCACTGTCTCGAAAGATGCTTTGTGGTATCGGCTGCCTAATTTGGAAATCTTTTCCTATTTTAAATGCCAGTGTATAAAAAAGTCTTATAGACACACATAATACACAGAAGAGATAAGTGAGATCTACGTTTGAACAATAAGAAAAAAAAATATATATAAAAAATTTTAAGCTATATCGCTTCCTCCCCCCCACTATAGATTACCTTAATATTTTGTCTTTCTGCATTTCTGCATTTCTTTCTGTAATTCTATCCGGCCATTCGTTTATCTATTTTATTATTTGTATTGGAGCTGTCAAAAACCGAAAAATGTACTCATTAAGCTTTTTTTATTTATTTTTTTATTCATTATTTGTTAATTGATATTATTATAAGAAGAAGAAGAAAAAAAAAAGGTGCTCTTTCATTTCATTTTTCTATATTAACTTTTTTTTTTTTGGTTTTTTTTGGGGGGTAGTTCTTTCTATATAATTATAGTAGTAATGGTAAAGAGGTAAAGAAAAGGAGGGGTAATAAAGGCATACATTCATACAATATATATGTAGATATATAGATATATACATTCTTTTTTTTTTCATAGCTATATAAATAAAGTTATAATTATTTGAAATAATTGGTATGGTTATGATTATGATTATGATTTTCATTATCGTTATAACAATGGCTTTAAATAAGAATCATAAGAATTTTATATAAAGAAGAAGAAAAGAAGAAGTATGTATATATCTATATATCTATTATGTGTATATATAATTTTTTTAAGAAAAAAGAAGGACATAAAGGAATGAATGAATGAATGAATGAATGAATGTAGTTTGTGTTTTTGAATAGAATTTGATTATATGATTTTTTTTTGTTCTTTTTCCTACTTTCTTTCTTTCTTTCTTTCTTTTTTTTTATGATAAAAAAATAAATAAATACCGCCTGTTAACCAAAGATCATTATTTTTTTTTGGAAAAGATTCTTCTTGTATAAAGATATATTTTAAGAAAATAAAAGATAGCAATGCAAAGAAGAAGCATGAGAGGGGTTTGTTAAAGAAATAATGAACAAGAAGCAAGAAGTAAGGAGTAAGGAACAAATGAGGAGGAGGAATAATAGTAGTAGTAGTAGTAAGTAGTATTACCTAATAGAAATAGAAAATATAAAAGAGTAGAATAAAAATACAATAGAGGAGGAATATATGTATATATTATGTGTGTGTGTGAGAGAGAGAGGGAGATTTGATATAAAATATAGAAAGAAATGAACAGAAAGAAATAATAATAATAAAAAAAAAGAGCACCTTTTTTTTTTAGTTTTTTTTTGTTTTTTTATCCATTCATCTTTTTTTTGATTTTTTTTATATAAAAAGACTTCTTTAAACATCTTTTTGTACTTCTTTAAAGCAACACAAAAAAGAAGCAAGAGAAATCTTTTTGAAAAAAAAATTAAATCAGATAGATAGACAAATAAAGAAATAAAGAAAGGAAAAAAAAAGAGGTACGTCACTATACAATAAAGAAAGTAGGATAGACAAAATGTTTAAACACGGATACGTCTTTTGATGGTGGGAATACTGGACTGATGGTGATGGTGAAGATCGTCGGTATCTTGAAGCTTTCGCTTAAGAGTAGGTTCAGGAGGAGAAGGAAGACCACTGGTACCAGTGGTAGGACACGATGAAGAAATGTTGGAAATTGCACCACAAACTGATGCATTGGTCTCAACTGGAGTGGCCATACCATGATGGAATGAAGTGGGCTCACTGGCAGCAATTGCAGCTGTTTTGTTGAGTCCAAGTCCAAGGCCAAGACCGAGACCGAGGCCAAGACAATTCAAGGCTGCTTCTTGTTCGGGAGATTGGGTTGGGGTGTAGGTAGGTGTTGCTAGCGACAAGGAATTGGGTGAGAGTCCAACAATTGCCGATCCAGAGACATGTCCGTTCTTGGTCTTGATATTTGTTGTTGTTGTCGTCGTCGTTGTCGTAGTGGTGGTTGTAGGTGCACATTTCTTTTGGTTGGTCGATGACAATGGCTGCATCTTGAGATGATTCTGGAGCATGTCCATCCACTGGTCGTAGGTGTCTTTCTTAACATAAAGACGATAGTCCAAAAGCTGGAGCATCACTTGTTCGGCGTGATTGATCTCGTGCACGGCCAGACCGCTAACTTTGCTCCATGCAGAGTTTTTGTAGGTCTTGTCGTGAAGGAACTTGTGTGCGCAAATAAGAGAAGCTAAAAACATGCGTCTGCCACAGGCCATGTAGACATCGTCGCTTTCGTGTCTGGCGTGAACTCTGGGACGTACTCTGAACAGGTAAAAGATTGCAAGTTGCAGGGTAGAGTGGGTGGTACGAGAATGTTTGAGGATATGGTGGAGGAAGGTATTAAGGTTTGCGATAGGGCGATGAGCAGCCCCAGTTGAGGGGGTACGAATAGCATTGGGCCAAATTGAGGCAATTGCCTGAACAGTCACGTCTACAAATAGAAATCAAGACAAGGTGATTATTATTATTATTTTCATTCATTCATTCATTCATTCATTTAAATATATTAAGTACTTTAAAATTATATGTATAATTATTTAATTGTATTGTTCTTTAGGGTGCGATAAAGAAAAATATATAACCATAACCATACTCATTATAGATAACGCACATATATACACACACACACACACACATACACAAAGACAAAGGCATGGAGATATGGACAATGATGCAGTGCTTCTCTTGTATGTGTGTGTGTGTGTGTGTGTGTGTGTGTGTTTGTAATTTTTCAGGTGTAGGTTGTGGGTTGTATTATTGTGTGGCTAGTTGATGCTTACCGACAAGAGCGTTGACGTAGATACGTTGGTGTTCATGATATTGTTCCTGATATTGTTGCTTCTGCTGTTGGGTTTGGGGTTGGGTCTGCTTCGGCTGCTCTTGCTGCTGTTGCTGAGGATATTGCTGGTTGTTCATGATACTGTTGTTTTTGGCTTGATACTGTTGATACTCCTGCTGCTGCTGCTGCTGCTGCTGTTGTTGTTGTTGCTGGCACTGATACTGGTCATGATAATGTTGATGATGAAGAGGCTGTTGTTGTTGTTGAATGGGATATGGGGTTTGTTGATCAAGCACACGTTTGTCACTATGGGTAGGTTCAGGAGTAGGAAGCATAGTCGTGGTGGTGTGGTTGATCAAGAGTGAAACCAAGAGAGGGTTGGAAGGGTATTTATGGGAATGGTTCGCACCAATAGGATGCGCAGCAACACTCGTAGCAAGTGTGACTGCTTGCGCAGCTGATGTAAAAAGAGTCATTTGTGTATCTTTGGGGGGTGTGAGTAAGAAAGAGAAAGTGTGCGTATGTGTTTGTGTGTGGGTGAGCGGTTTTGTGAAAGGGATCGTGTAGTTCAAAATTTAAGGTGTATTTAGTGGACTTGGTTGTAATGGGGGGTGCGGATTGGTGTTCTTTTATATTTATATAATACAATATTATATATAAATATATGTATGTATATATTTAGGGTCGGAACTAATACTACAAATGGGATTTTTTTGCTGTGCGTTTTGCTGTGCGTTTTTGTATTTTTTTTTCTTTTCTTTTCTTTTCTTTTTTTTTTACTGCGTAAAAATAATAAGAAAATAAAAATTATAAAAAGATATATAGATTTTGAAAGAGTGAATTGAATTATTATTATTATTATTTACTTTTTACGGAATATTTTGGCAATGAAGCCAAGAGTATTTTTAGGCGATAATGGAAAACATGTACAAATATGGGAGAGGGAAGAAGTATAAAATAAGAAATAAAAAGAAAAAAAAAAGAAAAAAGAAGGTTGTTAAGTAAGATATGGAAAAGGTACAAAGATAAAAGGAGTTCGTTTTTTGCTATTGGTCTTTAGAAGAAGAAGGAAATTTTTTTTTAGATGTAGATTGATAGGTGCAGGCAAGAGACTAGAAGAAAGAGAAAGGGAAAGAAAACAGGTAAGCAAGCAAACAAGCGAGTGAGCGAGCAAGCAAACAAAAAAATTAAAATAAAAAATAGGGAACGAATCGGAAAAGCAATAAAAATTATCCATTATGATGCTTTTCTCTTAGCTTGTGTGAGTCACCATAACCCTTTTTTTTTTTTATTTTTTTTCCTATGGTTTGGAAATCACAAAATCCATTTAGAATCAGAATGTTAATTTCTTATTCGTTCAAACCCCCTCCTTTTTTTTTTCTATTATTATTAGAATATAAATTATATAAAATAAAATTCTTAGTAAGAAAATTAATTGGCACTCTGGAATTAGCTGATGGTATTATTGTGGCGTGCTTCTTGCACCAGATAAAATTATCTTCTACCCTTGCAATCTAATATGTATTTCTATATACATCTATAATCTCAATACAATATCTTAAGCTTGGCAATCAATTCCTCTTTTCTTTTTTTTTTTTTATAAAGGAGATATTCATATTTATGTTCAATCCGCAGCAAAGCAAATATTACACTATTACATTGAACATATCTTTAAAGCTTATATTTTATTTTATTTTTGAAAAAGAGTGTTTCAATTAGAGTCGTTTTTATTTTATTTTATTTTTTCACTTTATGTTTGTATTTACAGTTGGACTCTTTTTTTATTATTATTATTATTTATTTTATTTCTATTATCTTTATAGGTTAGTTACCAATTATTTTGTCATCTTGTCATATTGTTTGACTTACAAACAATAAAGTAAATAGGGACTTGGGTGTATATAAGGGTGTACAGTCAGAAAAAGAAAAGAAAAAAAAAGAAAGTATAAGAAAACCTTGGGTTACACACTGTACCAGATTCCTTACTTGTGACAATTTGTGACAAATGAAGATTTAATCATTCATTGGATTCTCACTGTAAGAAATGGTAGGATTTATAATTCCGACTCGTAACTTCTGCTATTTAAAAATCAGAATTTAAAAGATCGATCACGTAACTTGTGCAGCCAATCGAATGTAACTTTTTTTTTTTTTTTTTTTTTTTAGCCTATTAGTTTTAACTTTCTGCCAAATACGACTTACGGGATTTCAGATTATTTTTGCATCTAATCCAATCAGATATTCTAAATATGGGAGTTTTGTGTCTCTTTTAGGTATCTCTATTCTTCTTATAATTGGTTTAACAAATGCATGATATTTTATTGATCAAAATTAATAAAAATATATAAAGAAGTACTGATTTATATGATATTAGTAACAGTTCAATCTACAAAATTTGCTATCAAGTATACACATATATCTATTGTTTCTAATAAAGTATGCGAGTAATCTTTATATATTTTTAAATAAATTAATTACATACACAATAGACATTCCTGGATATCCCATCCCTTGTTTTTGAAAAAAAAGAGAGAGAGAGAGAATAGGCTTGATTTTTGAAGAAATGCTTAACGGACAAATGACATGGAAATTTTAAGGATTTCTTAATTTTCCACTTCATTTGTCCATTAAATCGCATCGACCAAGAAAAATGTATAAAACAATCACTGGAAATTAAATCTCCGTTAAAAATGAATATGAATGAAAGAAATTTATTTTCCCACCAGATAACGCGTGGTCTAATATCAGGGGGTGGTCAAATGAATATTGTATATATATATAGCTTTTTAAAAGTAAAAAAAATGATAATAATTAATATTAAATGTATAATGTTTATTGGTTTTTAATAATATTAACAATTCTTTGGGTATATTGAAATCCTAATAAAATAATTTTTTTAATTTTTTTTTAATGCTAAATAATAATAACATATTTCTTGCGTTTAGAATTACACAAGAATGCATATTTGTTGTATCGCCACTTAAATACCAAGTTGAATGTAAAATACGTATTTTAAAAAAGTAATCTCCTATTAAATCCTAGACTTCTGGGTTATCGTACTTTTGAAAATAGAAGGATACGCATAATTGCGCTTTTTTTGCGAGCGGTGCTTATACTGAGTGTGTCTGTGGTTTTAAATGATATTAAATGATAATTATTTCGAATTGCTTCTAATAATAGATTTATTATTTTTGTGTGTTTGTGATTTTTAATTTAAATATCTGATATCGAAAAAAAAAATCACAAACACAAAGGAGAAAAGCCATGTATGCTTTTTATTTTTTGAGATATCTGTCTGTCTAGTGAATATCAATACTAATTTATATTTATAATACTACAAAATATGCTTTAAATACTTTTGCCAAGAATTAGCATTTTTATTATTATTATTATTATTTTTATATATAATATAATATAATATATGTTATGGCTAATAGCAATTATGTTAGTTTATCAATAAAACGCCCTTTAATAAAGATTGCTGATTATTGTTTATTGATTTATTACACTATTAATTTTAAAGAAGTGACGCTGATACTGATGCTTGATCTTAATTTATTTTTATAATATAAAAAAAAAAGAAAAACTTCTTAATTGCTAGCAGCAATCACGTCACAGGTAGTGTGAATAATGCAGCGAACCATTTTATTTTTATTTTATTTAATCAATTCAATAGCAATAATACCAGTAATTGATTTAGCATTTTTTTTTATATATTTTATTTGACCTTCTAGGTTTCATAACCAAATGCACCAGATCCCCCGTATCGGATGTTATATTTGATTTGATTTGATTTGATTTTATTATCAACTGTTATAGTGTATAAAATGAATGAATGAATGAATGAATGAATGAATAAATAAAAGTAAAATTGTACATACTACTACTTTTTTTTTTTCTATTCCTAGTCCACACCAAATTTGTACAATATATAATAAAGATTCTTAATATTGCCTCCTTTTAGAACCACAGCTACAATTTTCAGCTACCGTTACATAAGTTACAGTTACGGTTACTATAAGTTTACTACAGCAGTAAGAACAAACAGTAACAACTATTCACAACTCAAAAGGTAAAAAGGCATCATTACTAAATGTATTTCTTAGCTTACCATACATTCCACCTACTTGACCAAAGGATTTACAAATATCAAGATAAATCACTCACTCACTGTTTATTCAATTCAATTTATTGACTCCTTGCAGACGTTGTACGACAAAAGCAGTCAAGACATTTTAGAAAAGGGTGTGGAATCTAAAATGGTCTAGTTATCTTTTATTTTCTTTTTTTTTTCTTTCTTTCTTTCTCTTTCTTTCTTACTTACTTACTTTGACTCATCTTGCTTCATTCTCATATATAAATATATCTCTTGTCCTTTCTCTCTCTTTTTTTTTGTTTGTCTTGGGTATACTTACATCTCCTTACCTCTTTATATAATATATATATATACATTCTCAATCTCATTACAAATTACAAATTACAAATTACAAATTACCAATCAATAAATCTTTTTTTTTTTTAATAGAAATTATATAATCATCAAGGATGGAAGATAACAATGCTCTCAATGGCCCTACACCTTGCACAGCTGGCTGCGGTTTCTATGGAAGCAAGATTTACAACCAGATGTGCTCTAAATGCTTTAAAGAACAAGAAGCACAAAATAAGCAAGGTTAGATAATCTCAATTGCTTTCTTTTTAAAAAGATACCAAAAGTAGAAGAAAAAGAGAAAAGAAGGACAATAAAACTAATTATTATTATTATTATTCATTTACCTCTTGTTTCATTTTATATTATACATTGTATATACATACATAAATACATCTTTACCTTTACCTTTACCTTTACCTTTATATTCATACTTATGTCTATGCTTTATTTGTTGTATATTTTTATTTATTTATTTATTATATATCAATAATAAATATCAATAATCAATATCCTTAAAAAAAAACATCAACAACATCAACAACATCAACAACATCAACCACACAGGTCAAGTAGAATTGCCTAATGCCAAAGAGATGAATGCTTTGTTGGGATCATCGGAAGTTATTCCATTGCCAGCTAAAAAGGAAAAGGAAACAGAACCGACTTCTAAACCGGTTGAAGCCAAAGACAAAGACAAAGACAAAGCCAAAGCCAACACCGATGCCAAAGAAAAAGACAAAGACAAAGACACAGACACAGACAAAGATACGACCAAAGATACAGTCAAAGTCAAAGAAGGTGCAGAACAAGAAAAAGAAAAAGAACCCAGTCCGGTCCAGAAGTCAAAGGGACGTTGCTTCATTTGTCGCCTCAAGGTAAAAACAATATATACAGAATTTTATCAATTTCTTTCTTTCTTTGTTTGTTTGTTTGTTTTGGCTGGTGTTGTATGTGTATGTATAGAGTGTAGACGCACGCACTCTTATAGCATCACACTACAAACGCATATAAAGAAAAGAAAGAGATATGTGTGTCTTTAAAGAAGTCCAAAAGTGTGCATATGAATGATATCAAGACAATTGTCATGAGTATAATCACAACAATAACAATAATAAGCAAACCAATCTATTTACTAATATGTATATGTATATTATATGTCTGTGTGTTTGTTGTTTCAAATGACTGTAGATTCCTCTGGCCAAACAACTGAGTAACAAGTGCCGTTGTGAATATGTGTTTTGTGATTCTCATCGTTTCCCAGATAAGCACAACTGTGAATTTGATCATGCCTCAATGGACAAGGGTAATTTTTACTTTACTTTATTGTTATTATGGGATGTATTACTAAATATATATAATAATAATAATAATGTACGTAATCATTATCAATTGTATTGTATTTTATAGGTATTCTTGCCAAAAACAACCCAAAGCTCAATGACAGGCCGCGTGGAGGAAGATCTTTCCAACGTCTTGATAGTCTTTAAAAGACATCAAGTCTAAGAACACGAACAAACAACAATAATAACGATGATGAATTACAGCAGAACTCATCTTACACACACACATATATATATATATATATATATTACACACATTACACACATTACACAGACAGGCAGGCAGGCAATCAAGCAAGCAGGCAAGCAGGCAAGCAGGCAGAGAGATAGATAGAAACATACAGAATCCCTCTCTATCTCACTCTTTATCTCTTTCTTTATCCCCTTTACCTTTACTTTTTTTTGTTTCCCCCCCCCCCCCCCCCTTTCTCCCAAATCCAAATCACACATCCCCTTTTCACCTACCCCCTTTCCTATATTTTTTTTACACAAGAAATCATAAAGCACATTTTTTAAACAAGCTTCATTATCGAAACAACTCTATGTGGGTGTATGTCTATTAACAGTGAGAAATAAGTGGTAAAATAGACAGATATATAGGTTAATTGATATATAATATATCTATAGAAATAAAATAAAAAGGTACAGAAAAATAATAACAAGAGAAACCATTTAGTATAGCCCAGGACAGGACAGGGCAGTGCAGTATAGTAATGCTTGGTTGCGAATGAATTTAGCATCAAATTACAGTTTGGCATATGCTTTGTACCCCACCAGATGCAAAGAATACATCTATAAAATCAATGCCAAAATGAATATGAGTATAACACCCGGCTTACCTTGGTTTGTCGCCCCCCTTCCTCTGCCCTACACTACACTATCCTGATATACCCCGCTATGCCCTGCTCTATTCTGTTTTGTTCTCTTACCTCCAAAGTTTCGTTTTTATTTTAGGTACTAATTTTTATCTATTTGTCTAATTATTCTTTTGATGCTTAGACTTTTTATATATATATAGGTACCCGGTTTTGGTTTTTAGCTTTAG
>NW_017265137.1:280325-415922 GCF_001638985.1 Phycomyces blakesleeanus NRRL 1555(-) | reverse complement strand
TTTTTTTTTTTTTTTTTTTTTTCCCCCCTTTACCCCCTTTACACAGACAGGCGGGCGGGCAATCAAGCAAGCAGGCAAGCGGGCAAGCGGGCGGGGGGTTAGATAGAAACTTCCGGAATCCCTCTCTATCCCACTCTTTATCTCTTTCTTTATCCCCTTTACCTTTATTTTTTTTTGTTTCCCCCCCCCCCCCCCCCTTTCTCCCAAATCCAAATCACACATCCCCTTTTCACCTACCCCCTTTCCTATATTTTTTTTACACAAGAAATCATAAAGCACATTTTTTAAACAAGCTTCATTATCGAAACAACTCTATGTGGGTGTATGTCTATTAACAGTGAGAAATAAGTGGTAAAATAGACAGATATATAGGTTAATTGATATATAATATATCTATAGAAATAAAATAAAAAGGTACAGAAAAATAATAACAAGAGAAACCATTTAGTATAGCCCAGGACAGGACAGGGCAGTGCAGTATAGTAATGCTTGGTTGCGAATGAATTTAGCATCAAATTACAGTTTGGCATATGCTTTGTACCCCACCAGATGCAAAGAATACATCTATAAAATCAATGCCAAAATGAATATGAGTATAACACCCGGCTTACCTTGGTTTGTCGCCCCCCTTCCTCTGCCCTACACTACACTATCCTGATATACCCCGCTATGCCCTGCTCTATTCTGTTTTGTTCTCTTACCTCCAAAGTTTCGTTTTTATTTTAGGTACTAATTTTTATCTATTTGTCTAATTATTCTTTTGATGCTTAGACTTTTTATATATATATAGGTACCCGGTTTTGGTTTTTAGCTTTAGTTATGGTTATGGTTTCGGTTTTGTGCTCACCTACTGTCCAATAAACCCCACACACACACATATATATATATATATATACACAGATTTATGAGCACACGTACTTGGGATACTCATGTACCAAGATATATATAAGAACAAAGAAGAACAAAGAAGAAGAATAAAGAAGAATGGAAATAACAATAGTGGCAGTAGTGATAGAAATGGGTATATAATATATAATATATACATTTGTGGCAGCTGTCATGATATTCTTGGATCTTCAACTTCTTTAATCCTGTTCTGACAGCTTTCCTTTTCTTCCCTATTTGAACCAAGGAGAGGGCATAAATAATTTATTTTATTTTTTTTTTAAAAAAGAAAAGTAACTCAAGACTAAAATTTTCATATGTTATCCTCAACTAAGCTTTGCTAAGCTAAGCTAAGCAAAGCAAAGCAAAGCAAAGCAGATTAAAAGCTTGTCATTTGAACAAGTCAGTCAGTCAGTCAGTCAGTCAGTCAGTCCAGTAGTCAATTATATTGATATTTATAAGCAGGAAATAATAATATGTATATACTTTTCTTTTTGATTTAATGAATAGAGGTTCAGTTACAAATAATTCCATATATTTCGGTTTACAGACGCCCTTTTCTTTTCTTTTTCTTTTTAGTTTCTTTCTGTCAAATGAACAACAACGATAAATGCAATTATTCTCCTTGTTTCTTTACTTTACTTTTTCTTTCTTTTCTCCTCTCCTTTCTATATAATACTAATACTAATATTATAATATATATATATTTGTATAACCTGAACAAGGTAACCCTTTTAAATTTTATTTTTTTTCCCGTAGTGTTTTACCAATATTTTTCTGGGGTAATCTGGTTTCTTTTTGAATTGTTTTTATAGCTGTATATTAAAATATATGTAATATTTTTAAAAGAAAGACACACAGACAAAATTGATCGATTAAAAATATCTATCTATCTATCTATCTGAGAATGAAAAAGATGTATTTAGAGTATATAGAATGATGATAATGATGATGATGATGATGGTATAAATTTGGGTAGATGGGCCTGCTGTTATTAACAATTGACTTTATTCTTCTTTCACATCATTAAAATGGCTTATCAGACCTATCAGAATAAGCCTTCTTTTGTTTTATATATAAAAATACTAAATACCTACAACTATAATATTTATGTTAAAGAAGTGTAGATAAAAAATAAAATATATAGGTGGTTGTGTATTGCCTTGTTCAGAAGCCAACCCTCGGCTCGTCCGTCCCAACCAGGGTCTTTTAGCCTTCACGTGTTTGGGAGGGGGTGACACGACAGAATTTAGACAAATCACCAGACAAACCAGAATCCAATGGTCAAAAAAATAAAATTATTACTACTATACACCACATCTACCAATAGAATTTACCCCACAATATGGAGAAACCATACAAACAAACAAACCAAAAAAAAAAAAAAAGGTATAAAATCAATTCAATTCATTCCATCTTTTATTTTCCTTTTTTTTTTTTTTTTTTTTTTACTTTCTACATACAAAAATAAAGCCAAATTAAATTAAATTAAGCAAAAATATCGTATGCCATCTCTCTTTACCTTGACGCGTTTATCATATTCAAAGCTTGATCGTCCACACAGCAGTCTATTGACATTTGTCTTGGTTCGCAATACTCTCACTGCAGTCACTCTCATACCACCTCACCAATGGCACCTAGAAATCAAAGACAGCTATCTACAGAAATCAAAATCAGAACCAGAGTCAGAGTCAGAACCAGAGTCAGAACCAGAGGAATACGATGACCATGACCATGACCATGATCACGAAGAGTCTGAAGAGTCAGAGGAAGACGATATGCCTCCCTCACCAAAAGACAATGATCAATTCAACCAGATTCCATTCTACAAAAGAACTGGTCCTGCTTTCTTTATCCCATTCGACGACGAAGAAGATGAAGACGAAGATGAAGAAGACTGGCGACTGGATTCTTCTTGCTGGTCAACCAATTACTACCCAACCCCAGAATCATCCCCTTCATCTGTCCTGAGCTGGTCCTCCAACTGCATCTAGATTAAAAACATCATTTATTTATATGTTTTAGAAACACCAAAAAATAATAATAATAACCATATCCTATTCATCCTTACATCCTTACATCCTTACATACATATACACAACAAATCTCTCCCTACTTCCACCAACACATCTTGTAATTTTTTTTTAAAAAAAACAAATACATAATACACAAATAAAACAAAACTTCTTTATACAAATCATAAATTCTAGTTATGTTATTTACTGATTTATTCCAGTTTATTTTCAATAATATAATATAATTTTTTTTTGGAGTTTAATCAATGATGTGGTAAACACCCTTCTGGATCTGACCATCACCCTTCTCAAAGGGAAGATCAAACACAGCATTGCTACGGAAACGTCTCAAGTACTGAATAGCAACGTTCTCCAAAAGGGTAGGCTCCATGTAAAGGTCAGCAAAGGTCAAAGCACCAGGAGTAGGCTTGTCATCCATAGTCATCTAAAATAAAAATAAAATAAAATAAAACAAGTTATTATATTATATTATATTATATTGTATTATATTTTACTTACTCTTTGGATCAAATCAGGGCTGATCATCTGGTTGTAGGGGAGCTTGTCAAGGAAAGTAGCAGCCAACTTGGCCACAGGGGTAGGCACGTTGTAAGTAGGCAAAGGCTTCATGGAAATCTCACGAGCCAAGTTGAACACATCTTCAAAGGTATATTGCTTGGCACTACAATAATAACAGAATTATAAGAAACTCTTAATTGTTCCCAACAATATTTACATTCATATAATTCCTTTCTAGTTCTTTCTACCAAGAATTTCTTGATTCAAGGAGTAATAGATAAATCAATAAAGGTTAACTCACCCATAAAGTTCATAAGTCTTGCCCATGCTGGATTCAGCATTCAAGAGAACAGACAAGGCCTGGGCGACATCAAGCACCTACAAAAACAATTATATTATTAACGTTTGTTTGTTTGCTTCTTTTACTGCCATAATTTATATACATCTCCTTTGAAAGAAAGAAAAAAAAGAAAAAAAAAAGCCTTGGTTTACTTACAGCAACTGGCAAAATCTTGGTCTTGCTCTCGTTGACCCAGTATTGCCAACCATCGGCATCTAACCGAGAATAAAATATTGAAATTAAAAATTAACCCCAACAGAAAAAAAAAACATTCAAGATGAATTGATTTTTGTGCATGTTATATATAATCGAACCACATATCTAGCTATCTATCTATCTATCTGTAAAATCTATATACACGTCTTATTTATAGCCTTACCACCAATTCTGTTGAGAAAACGATCTTCATGGCCCCACATAATGGAAGGACGAACAATTGTGGCGTCAGGAATAACTTCACGTACAGCCTTCTCACCCAATGCCTAATATATACAAATATATACAAATATATATTTATATTTATATATATATATATATATTTCTCGTTCCATTTCCTTTATTGATACTACCACTACTGATTACATTACCTTGGTGCGGAGGAACTTGGAAGGAGAATCCTCGGAAGCATTGAGAGCAGAAACCTGAACAAAGCGAGCAACGCCAGCTTCAGCACAAGCCTCGGCCATCAAACGAGGGCCATTGACGTGAACATCTTCAAAAGTGTAGTTCCTTTTTTTTTTTTTTAAAAAAATAGTTTGTTAGTAATTAATCTAATTACTAAATATATCAAAGAAAATGTTGTGTAGAAAGGACTTGCTTTGTTTCGTAGTCACGACCGATCAAGTTATAAACAATATCAGAGTGACGGACACACTCCAACAACTGGTCCTTGTTCTTCAAGCTAAACTCCTAGTAAAATGTATGAATATAAATATTCCATTCCATTCCATTCCAATCCAGTTCGATTCGATTCGATTCGATTCGATCCAATTCTCTCTGTCTGTTTGTCTGTCTGCTTCTCTTTTCTTAAAATAAATAAATAAATAATAATAATTACCAAAGGGATAACCTGTCCAAGATCACCAGTAACCTTGAGATGTCTAGACTCATCGGGATCACGGTTGGCGACAATGACCTGAGTACCCTGCTTGGCTGTTCAATTGTATAAATATCACCGTTCAATTGACATTTACTATCATATATTTACTCACCAAGCTTGCTCACAACATAACGACCGAGAAAACCAGTGCAACCGAAAACAGTAGCAACTTGACCGTTGGTTGAAGAGCTGAAAAACAAAAATACGTATATATATATATATATTTTCACGTTTATTTTCACGCTTCTTTTTTCTATGTTCTCTCTTTCTTATATATATATATATATATATATATATGTATATGTATGTTTGTTCGTGTTTTCGTGTGTACGTCTGAGTGTCATTTTATTTTACTGTTTGCTGGTTTGTATAGTTGATGCATAGGTGCGTAGGTACGTGAATAAGTGCTGCTGTCTAGGCGTCTTGATTCGTGTTCGTTTTTATTTCTTTATCGTTGCTGTCACTGTCGTTGTTTTTTTCTCTCTCTCTCTCTTATAATCGTTGATATTTTTTGTATGTGTAAATAAACAAGAAACTCACCGACCACCGCGACCGTAACCAATCAAGGGCTTTCCAGTTTTCTTTCTCAAGGTCAAGTCGTGGAAAGCGCGCTTTTGTTTTATTTGGTTGTTGTTGTTGTTGTTGTTGTTGTTATTGATATATATTTTCATTTTATTTATTGGTGTTTTGTTTTTTTTCGAAATTGAAATCAATACATTGAACATTTTCATTCGCATTTTCATTTATTTATTATTCTAGGTTATTACTACTAGTAATCTTATCTGATTAAAAAAGTATTGAGAGAAAAAAAGAAGGGTATATTAGTTACCGATTGGATAGGAGCCATCTTGTTAGCCAGTTGAACACGGCTAGCCTCTGTTATTATTGATATTATCGTTTTTGTTGTTATGTTTTTTTTTAAAAAAAAAAAAAAAGGATAAGAAAATGAAAATAAGCGTAATGTATAAGTAAGTTTTCTGGGTTCATCAATGTATTAAACTATGGATTCCTTTTCTACTTTTATTTTATTTTATTTTTATTTTTGTTGTATTTTACGTTTCAATGCAGCATTGGCAAGCATAATGAAGTAAAGTTCAAAAGAGAGAGGGGTTAGAAAGAGAGAGGGGTAGTGAAAGAAGAAGAATAATAATAATAATAAAAAAAAATAATAAAAAAAATAATAAATTATTTAATAATATAGAGTATTATAAAAAAAATTGGCTTGTATAAAAAGCTTTGGGAGGGGGTATGGTTGGAGGATTTGTGGTATATTTTTATTCACTAGTTTTTTATATATATAATTAAGATTAAGATGATATATTTTCTAGCTTGACTTGACTTGCAAATTTCCTTGACACAAAAAAATAAATACTATATTTTTTATTTTTTATTATTTATTTTTTTAAACAAGTCTACTATTTGAACTAAAGGAATTTATATATTACAGCCATTAGTTCTGTCCTTATGCCTTTCTTCTTTATTGGTCTGTCAATTGGAAGCAAGTTGTAGTAATAAAAATAAATAAATAAATAAATAAATAATATGGTCTACGTCACAAGTGACATCGTCTGCTAATTCATTCTCCTTTTCTTTTTGTGTCCCAAAAGAAAGAAAGAAAAGTGTAATTGACTATGAATGGATATATTCACTCGCCCTATAAGCAAAATGTTTATATATATATAAAGTCATATTCAATTGGTATATTTTATATATAGATTTTATTATATATTTATATTTTATTTTATATATGTATGTACATATGTATGGCATGTAAGTGTGTATATATATATATTACTCTTTACGTTCCCAGACAGTGCCTTGCTCGGCAACTGGCTCCAAGTCAACCTGGATCAAGGCTTCCAAAACTGCCTTTCCGACCACTGGCTCAAGAAGAGCAACCACCTCGGGCTGAATAAATCCATTATTTACGCGGTCAGCGAATACCTGCATGCAACCAGCTGCACGGATGGGACTGGCGGGATCGCGCGCACAGGCGGCCAGATGGAAGAGCATCGAGGTCTCCATCTCGAGCGAGTCGGTATCGGGGTGCTTAGCCTGAGCGTCGGCAATCACACCTTCGTTGTCATCCCAGAAGGTAGGATCAATGCGTCCCTGAGCAGAGTAGAACGAACATCCATCGGCATTCAAACCTCCGACCACGACTGGTCCGACACTAGCTCCTTCTTCAACCAGAGGATGAATGGCGTCCTTCATCGAGCTGGCCAACAGATCGGTCATCTGCTTGTCGGCCGTAAAGACACCCGAGATCAGGTAAGGGGACTCCTTGGCCTTGGGATCAAGTGGCTCTTCGCAAAAGTAGTCGATGTTGCGGCGGATACAGTAACCAGCCCGGGGTACAACGATTGCTCCGGGTGGGGCATCCTTGTTCAGACTACCGCATGATCCGAATCGAATGATCGCAATAGGTCCCACAGTCACAGCTCTTGTCTCGCGCACAAAAAAGTCCATCATACAGTTACCCATGCCAATGGCCATAATGGACACCGGAACTCCCTTGTAGCGACCGGTGATGGTCAGAAACCCACGCTGGCTCTGCTTCACAAAGGTCGGGTGGCCGGCTTCTTCTTCAGAGTCGAGTTCCTTGGCAATAGCCCGGGCACGGACATGATCTCCCACGGTCAAGATACGGTTTGCAACGTCGCCGGTCTTGACACCAATGTGGTAGACGCGACCTTCACCGTCACGAGGGAAATTGGCATTGCTAAGGGTTTCCTTCATGATTTACTTGACGTGAGATAAATAAATAAAAAGTCAAAGCTTTATTAATTTACTCTTTTTTAAGAAAAAAAGAAGAAGAAGAAGAAGAGTGTAGGGTTATTTGGAGAAGGAAAGATGGAATAAAATAAAATAAAAAAATTTAAATTAAAGAAGAGAAATGGTATTTATATTTATAATTATATTCATACTTTTATACTAGCTAGTCTTTAAATAGCCTGTTTTTTTCTTTCTTGTATATATATATAAGTATATGCTTTATCTGTGTACACATTCTGTATCAGCAGTGGTGGGGGAGGTCCAATATATAAATATACAGTGAAAATGTTCAAAGAAATTTTAAATTTCAAATTTTAGGCTGTATAACCCTATCAGAGGTCACGGATTTTTTTTTGCTTTTTCTTTTATCACTATATTTCCAAGATTCTGTACAACTGTTACATGAATGCCTTTATATTTCTATATTTTTATCTTTTTTTTTATTATTATTTCAAGAATTCTATATTTCATTTTGATGATATAAAAGTATCAGCAAGTAGTTCAGTGTAGGCCATCTTTGTTGTATCTTAGAGGAAATTAAGCTTGAAGAAAAGGCGATCTTGACAATCTTTTGAACGATTTATTGTAACGTACGGTCGAAAAGGTTGTTTATGTTGCGCCCGTGCAGTAAATCCACATTTTCTCAATTTCTTTGGACTTTGCTGGGCTTTCGAGCAACGTTGGTGATATAAAAGAGTTTATCGGATAGCAACAAACAAGAAAACCATAAAGAGAATTATTGTCTATTATTATGAGACAATACTTTGGAGACGCTATAAATATATCCAACTGTTTTAACAAATGAAATAAAGATTTAAAGATACTGACTGAAAAGAACTTTACAAATTGACGTTCATTGATTTCTTTAGCATTTTCCCCCCCTTTTTATTATCATTATTATTTGTTTGAGGTCTTGGATCTCTTTTATTTCAACAGTTCAGAATGAATTCGTACATTAGTCAGTAAAACAAAAGTTAAAGACTAGAGAAGTGTGTCAAATCAAACGCGTCGACATTTTCAAAAAAAAATAATCTAAAAGTCTATATTTCCCTATATGTATAAAAACGTATCTATAAAATAAAATAAAATAAAAAGCTTTTTGAATGTGACTTTGTACGAGTGTACCCTCATCCACACCCGACTTTACACACACACACACATATATATATATATATATTTTATATATACAGCAACACCTAAAGAAAAAGAAGAAGAAGAAGAAAAAAAGAATTACTCTCACACATACACACGTACATAGTTTGTTATGGCCTTGTTTTCAAAAAGAGTATTGACGGGTACCCGGTCAAAAGCACTACAGCAATCCGGTTTGGATTCCTTTCTCAAGCAATCAATCCACAAAGATCCCACTTCATCAGTTTACCTCGGGACGATGTTTGAGATGCAGACAATGGAGGCCCTTCAGACGATCGGAATGGACTTGAGTCATGTCGGGGGTAAAGGAGATCGTGGGGTGGATCTATCTGGAGAGTGGCCACTCGCCTTATCTTCGACTTTTGCTGTACCTCGATTGATCGTTCAGTGCAAACGGCTTCAAAAGGGCTGCAGTCCTGATCATCTTCGGTCTCTGGTCGGTACGGTCGTCAACATGGCTCACCCGACCCAACCTACAATAGGTATCTTGGCTACCTTGGGCCACAGACCATTCACCAAGGAGCTGTCGGGCCACTTCTTATCCAGCCAGGTACCACTTGGACTAGCCATGGTGGATGAGAATTGTCTAAAATCGCTGGTATTTAATTTACCCGCCCAAGAAATACTTCAGGGTGTAGTTGTCACAACTCGGTACACGGCTGCAGGAGACCGGGTTCCGGTAGTTACATTTAAAGGACAAGTGATTGATATAGAGAACAAAATGTGTATATAAAAAAAATGAGAGAAAGAAAGAAAGAGAGAAAGAGAGAAAGATTAATTGGTTGATTAATTAATTACTTGTTAATTTGATCGATCGATCGGTCATTCAGTCAGTCAGTCAGTGAATCAATCAAAGTGTGAGTGAGTGAGTGGCATACAGATACACAGATATTGACAGAGAGTCAAACACAGTGTTAGAGAAAGAGAAAGGTTAATTTTGAAAGCTCTGTTTTGCGTACATAAAACAAAGTATACATTACATGTGAAAATATTAGTATAATTACATGTTTATTCTTTCAGACTTCAAAGGGTCGGATAATTTTTCTTTTGGGTGTATATGTATGTGTGAGTTTTGTGGGTTTGCGTGTTTTGTCTTTATCAGTGGGTCTTGGTCAAAACACAAAGGTCACACAGGCGCACATCCCTATGAATTCCATATGCACATGAAATTATTTATAAAACTAACCAAGAGGAAAAGAAAAGTCATGTAAAAAAGGTAGAATGACTTGCGGTAAAATTAATGAAATTATGATCAAAGTCAAGGGAATACCTGTAGTGCTTGTGTGTGTGTGTTCTGTTTGTACATTTGTAAATTTGTACATTTGTTTGTGTGTTTTCTTAGTGTAGGTTTGCACATGCTTGTACGAGGTAGCCAGCCCGTGGATGCTAGATCGACGACAGAGCCAATGATCACAACATTGTATTCCATATTTATTTCATTATTTCGTATTTTCTGGTTTTGTTATACTACAAATAACAGTAGTGCTATATATATAAATATAAATAAAAGTAATCATTCATTTCATCCTCTTCTTCTTTTCCTTCTTCTTCTTTTACTTCTTTATCCGCAATCGACTATGGATAACGAGCGTATATCATTACCACCCATTCAAGCAATTCTTCATGGTCAAGGTACATACTAGACAGCGCTATAAAGTAGCTGTCTTTCGATATATAGATATCTTTCTCTTTTATTTATTTTTGTATCTATACATCTAATATAAATAATATGTCATGATAATATAACAATAATAAAGACCAGATAGAAGAGCAACCGACTGGGCTGCCAAATGAACTACGGTTTCTGTGCCGGTCAGAACCTGGCCAAAGACGATCAGAAATAAAATCACATCAAATCCAAACCCAAACCCAAACCCAAACACAAGCACAAGCACAAAGCCAAAAGCAAAAGCAAAAACAAAAGCAAAATTTCCCAAATTCCTTATCTACACATTTCACACAACAACCACAACAAATATCACAGCAACCTCTTTATACTGAGCGAGCTCACCACGTACGCTCACACTCGCACTCGCACTCGCACTCCCATTCTCAAACTCAAACACATCTCACTCTTCCCTTCAATTCCCCCTCCAATTCCCACTCCCACCGTCGTACCGTATCTGCATCGGTCTCTCTCGATACCGCACTTGACACACCCATGTGGCAATCCCCACCGTCATCGCCCCAACACCGTTATCACTGTTCCCAATGTCCAAAGACTTTCACCCGACCGTCTTCTCTCAGGATCCATGTATTTTCTCACACCGGCGAAAAACCTCACGCATGTCCTCACAATGGCTGCGGACGTCGGTTCAGTGTCCAAAGCAACATGAGGCGACACCTTAGAGTGCACTATTGTCCCTCTAAGCCAGAAAGTACAAATATTCTACAAGAACCGTTTGACATCATATCGTCTCATCCCCAATCTTCCTCTTCTTCCTCTTCCTCTCCTTTGTCTGGCCCTTCTTCTCTCCCTCACCTTCCTCTTCTTTCCTCTTCCATTTATAATCCTAATCTCAATTCCAATTCTGATTCCAATTCTAATTTTACCACTGCTACTTCATGGTAAGAGAGAAAATTCAAAACACATTGTCAATAGAGGACCTTGTAAGATAAAGTAAAAAGGGACTGCAAATAAAATAAAAGAAAGAATAAGGAAAGAAAGAAAGAAACCAATAAAGTTTTAAAACAAAGATAAAAGCAAACTAAAATCGATATATATCATCCTTTGAGAAGAAGTATATTTTACACCACACTTCATTTAACTTTGCTTTACTTGCTTATACAAATATAAAGAAGATATCTTTTTACAAACGCATGTATATATATATATGTATGTGTGTGCGTGTGCCTGTTAAATATCATGTGTCAGTTTATGACCCAAAATAATAATATCAATAATGTTGTACCCTTTATTCTTTTATCTCCTTTTGCCTATTTTGAAGCTTTGCCACCAGGTATTTCTTTATATATATATATTTTGGAAGTTTATATAGATGGTCAATAGACAGCTGTGCACGGACATCCTAAGCCGCTACCCCAAAGCTGTCCACAAGCATCGTGTTGATCGTATTAACCCATTCTTGTGCGTGGCCCTCAGGATCATCAAACGTGTACGACTTTTGTGGCTTCAATATATAATCAAATTAATTATTTAATTTCTTAAATAAAACAAAAGCTTACCGTGTGAATACAAAATACAGATTTTCCTTTAAGCTCAGGTAACAACTGAGGGGTCCATCCAATCTCACAGCGTAACTTCCCACCAGATCCGTCTGCTTCTTTGCCTTCATCCATATACAACAAGCGTGGTCGGTTCGTCAAGATCAGGTATCGTTTTTTTGAAAAGAATCCAGGCCTGCGCACTACCTTTCCTGCCCTCAGAATTGATTCGTTTGGATACAAATGAGGCACCCTTTTTGTATTGTTGAGAAGTGTAGAGCAATATAGAGCAGCGTACAAGTAGTGTGATTTACATACATGCATATATATATATATTTGTATGTATACAAGCCAATAGAAAGAATAGTATATGTATATATGTATATATACAAGACAAAGAAGAAGAAGAAAAAAGAACAAAATAAAAACAAAACAAAAAATTCAATTCAATTTTATTCAATATTAAATATTGAACTTTTTTTTTCTTTAACAAATATATATAAATTAAATTAAATTAAATTAAATTAAATAATACTGATACTTATACTACTTATAATGCTAATAATATTACTAGCACTAATGATAATATTGATAGTAAAAAATAACATTGAAAAACAATAAACACCCACCCATCTACTCACATCTGCGTAGTGAGTAGTGCAGAGCGTGCAGAGCGTGTAATGTAGTGTAATGTGTCAAATATAGTGTGTAAAATGTAGATTATAAAGTACAAAATGTATAATGTAGAATGTAGAATATAGAATATAGAATGTAGAATGCAATATGTAATATGTAAGGTGTAGTGTAGATTTATAGACTGTAGATTGTAGAGTATAATGTGTACAAATATGTATTTACCATGGTGGATGAGACTGGCCTCCAAGACGCTCTGGGCTCATGCTACGTGTGGAGTCTGACCTGGCATTGCTTATTCCATGTCGTGAATCGTGACGAAGTGCTGCTGCCACAGGTGGTGGGTATGCTGTAGAACTTATCCTGGCAGAATCCAAAGATATGTTTACATTTTGATGATTGTTATTACTATTACTATTACTCTTACTATTGATATTATTATTACTGCTGCCGCTACTATTATTATTGATATTGTTATTATCATTGTGCTCATATTGCAGACGCGACGAATCACCGAATCGATCATATTGATTTCCAGGTGTAGGCATTGTTGCACTTTCTGTTATTTCTGTTGCTCCTACTGGAAGTACTCCTGTTCCGGCCGTTGTTTTTACTGTTGGTGGTAGTAAATTGGGCTCTTGATCGATGCGATTAGTATTAAACCAAGCTTCATCTTCGTCGTCGTCACCATCGTTGTCTTCATAATCTTCGTTCTCATCGTAATCCAATCCATTTTCCGCCCTTTGTCTTGCACGTAGCTCTGCCTGTCTGGCCATTTCTCTCTCCAATCTTTCGCGTAAAGGAGGAGCAGGGGATTCAAATAACGTGTCCCAGTCGATACCACAAAAGAATGGGTGTTGTCGAATCTCTTCTAGCCCACCCGTTTTTTCGGATCCAATACGTTCAGAAGGTTCGAGTACTAGCAGTCGTTGGATGAGATCGCGTGCATCGTCTGGAAAGTAGTCTGGAATTGTGTATTCGAGATTCTTGATGTTCTGGAAGATCAGATAGTCAGTCGGAGCCTTGAAGGGTGATTTTCCAGATAACATTTGAAAGAGTACACAGCCAAATGCCCACAAATCAGCTCTAGAAATAATAATAAGAAAAGGGAGAAAAGTGCATATTAGCTAACATAAAAATCCCTGTTTTTTTCTGATTTTTTGTTTTCTCTTGTTGTTATTGTGGTTGTATGTATTTCTTTACTCTTTAGAGGTACGCTCGCTGCGTAGTAATTCCGGAGACACATATTCAGCTGTACCAACAAACGAACGAGAACGGCCTAAGGAAAAATACAAGGAATTATATATATATTAGATCATATTTTACTACATGTATGTATATGTATAATAACAATACGATCTAAACAGGAGATTATATTACTTTGAGGTTTCTCTTCTGTGTTTTCTGTTCCATTGGAATCTTTATCTTCTTCTGCTTCTTCTTTAATACCGATCTTTGCTGATCCAAAATCTGTAATCTTGATGTGCATGTTGTCGTCGAGCAAGATACTGATAAATATATTTTAATGTAAAATATTATTAATAAATGTTATTGTGTGTTTTTGTTTTCTTAATCTTCTTCTATCACCACCACTACTCCTAGTAACTTACTTTTCAGGTTTAATATCACTAAATGAATCAGAATATATATATTTATATAAAAAAGAATTAATAATCACAATCATAATAATAATGATTTCTATTGCTTACCGATGAATAACATCTTTATTGTGGATATGCTCTAGAGCAGAGAGAATCTCGGCTGCATAAAACCTAGCCGTATCTACATCAAACGGAGCCAGCTGAAATATGGTTTTTGTTGTTGTTATTGTTTTGAATATCGGTTAACGACATTAATTATTCGAAAAAGAAGAGGGATCTAATAAGACTTACTCTTCTAATGTAGCTGTAGAGTTCTCCGTTCTTGGCCAAATCCAATACAAAGTCTATATATATATATATATATATATATATATATAAGTATTAAAGTTGTATGATTAGTCAATAGTTTAATTTACAATAGTAATAACAATATAACTTACACAGACTACGATGGTCTTTAAAAGTCCAATATAATTTGATGATTCCAGGATGGTTCATTCGACTCAGAGCATCACGTTCAATCATGACATATTTAACCTTGTCATTCTTTACAATGTGTGCCTTGTCAAGTTTCTTAATTGCGTAATATTTGCCAGTTCTTCTGTCTCGTCCAACAATTACCTATTAAAAACAAAAAACAAAAAACAAAAAAACAAGAGTTGTATATTTATACGTGTATTTATGCTTATGCTTATAATGATAAATAACATGTATGAAGCTTACAGTTGAATAGCTGCCTTCACCAAGAACATCTCCGTAATCAAAATCATTGACCGTGCGTCGGTGATGAAAGAGAGGATGAGAAGGATCATCAACATCAGCTACTGTTACAGGTTCTTGATGATGAACCGGTTCTAAAGGTGAATTAATAGTATCGGATGCCATTGGAATTATATTATTGATATTATTTGTATATATATATATATATATATTATATATAAATATATAAATATATTAATGGAAAGAGCCATACATAAATAAATTACATATAAATATATATGCGTGAAGAATTGAGTTTAAATCTGTTTATTTTCTTGTATATATTTTACTTAAAATTATAATAAGAAATTCTATTGTAATTTTTTTTATATTTATATAAAGATTATATCTATACTTGAAATTTGAAACAGAAAAAAAATGCATGTTTTTGTTTTTGTTTCTTTTTTTTTTAAAACAAAAAAAAAGCTGACAAAAGTTAAAAGTTGAACATCGAAAATTAAAATCACCATTAAAATTAGCACTAATTTCCAGTAGTGGCTATAGTTTGTAATTTATTTATCTCTATATAAAAACATCCCAAGATGTAGTATATTATACAGCAGCAAGCTTTAAATGATAGACAATAAGCACAAGAGATTTTGATTTGATTTTTTTTAAAATATATATATATATATATATATATTGCAATTTAAGTTTGTTAGAAATACATACATACAGATATAATATACATTGAAATAGGTAAATAATTGTAATAGTAAAAGTAATAATATATATAAAATATATATATATATATATAAAGGAAGAGGTTAAAGAGAAATTCTATGAGAGTGTATATGTGTAGATGTGTATTTTGATAATGATATTAATATTAATAGTAATGGTGGAGGAAAAGGGAAGGGAAGGGAAGAAAAGAAAAGAAATGTACAATATAATGAATGAATGATATTATTATTATTATTATTATTATTATAGACATTATAAGAATCATTAGTAACCAACACCAGACATAATACCATAGCCAAGTGTGAATACCAAGGCAGTAGATATAATACTGGTAGGAATACCCGTGATAATGAAATCCTTTGTGGTCAAATAAGGCTTTCCAGATGCATCTTCCTGCATAATAGCCGACATGTTTGGATAACCTGAGACCGGAAGACCCATACCTGCAGAACATGCCAGACCAGCTCCCATAACCAACAGGTTTGCGTGGGGAGTAGGCAGCTGCTGACCGACCTGCTGCACAATCGGTACAATGATCAGGGCAGCTACGGTGTGTGAAACGAATGTAGCAAACACCAGAATAAGAAGCGAAAAGATGGCCAGGATTGCAATAGGCTCCAGGTCCTGGATACCGTCCTTGATGCGCAGAGCAATGTCCTCCAATAGCCCGGACGAGGTGACCGCATAGCCAAGTGACATACCGCCCTGGGCAAGCACAACAACAGACCACAAGAATGCGTTCAGATCGTCCTTACCGAGGATCTTTGTGCCAAAGAAGACAAACAGTGGAATGGCTGCAATAATACCCGTGTCACCAATATGGTCCTCCATCGAACTCTCGGCACACCAGAGTGCAATGGTCAAGATAGTTACGGCCATTACGAAATACTGGGTAAAGCTGACCTTTCCTCTGGTAGGCTTGATTTTGTTGAGATGAGGGCAGGCACGGTCTGGTCTGTAGACAAGCAGCAGGATAGCCCAGGCCACAAAAATAGAAAGAATCGACACCGGCAAGGCAACGCCAAACCAGATACCCCATCCTGGGTTTGGTTCCATGTATTGGATGGTCACGAT
Source organism: Phycomyces blakesleeanus NRRL 1555(-) (assembly GCF_001638985.1). Lineage (NCBI taxonomy): Eukaryota > Fungi > Mucoromycota > Mucoromycetes > Mucorales > Phycomycetaceae > Phycomyces > Phycomyces blakesleeanus. The sequence continues at coordinate 399,221 of NW_017265137.1, read as the reverse complement.
ATTCTGAGGCGACGAGATTGGAGAAGTCATACCACCGATGCAACTGGCAAGCGCAATACCAAGCAACAGACAGGGTCCGACTGGAGAACCGTCCGGTAAGGTGCGTAGAATTGGATTGATGAGTGAGAAACATAAGACGGGGGTGGCTACATTGGAGATCCACATGCTCAAGAACCCAGCAACAAACATGTTGGCTAAAAGAACCCATCTAGGACGAGAGCCTGCTCTGGACAGAACGTGGGATGCGAATGCTTTGGCGATTCCGTACTTTGAGAGAGCAGCCGCGAGTGCAAAACCTCCGAGGAGCATCATGATAGTTCCGCTAAACATGGACGAAAACACGGCCTTGGCGGCTGGTTTGGCATCCATCACACTTCCATCCGCATTTCGCAGGATAGCCAAGGGAACAATAAGGAAGGGGAGCATGAGAGATGTAGCATAGAGAGGAATTGCCTCGGTGGCCCACATGATTGCAGCAAAAATCAGGAGTGCGAAACAATAGTTTTCTTGTCTCTGGCCAAAGCAGTCGACATTGAGCAGGACTGCAAAGACTGCAACAGACAAGAGGAAGCACAGAGAGCTTCGAAGAGTTTCGTAGGCGACCTTTCGATTGACGAAGGGTAATTTTACCATTCGTTCGCCATCTGGACTCTTTACGTGGGCATCGTTGACTTTACGTTCTTGGCCAATCAAATCTTTCCAGACCGTATTGCGTTCGAATGCGACCTGGTCTCGCAAGTGTGTCTTCATCTGACGGATGGCGACTGTTACATTTCCGTTGTAGAATGCGTCGGCATAAAGTTGCTCGATACGTTCGATCTGGTTATGTAGGGAATCGAGAGTAGATGGCATGAAGGGTCTTGCTTCGGCGACGACCTTGGTGAGATAGTATTCGCGAAGGTTTCCTTCCAGAACCTTGTCGTACTTTTTGAGGATCTTTTGGAAAGCGATTCGGTTGAGTTCGATATATGATTCGAGTTCTGAGAGTGAGACATAGACCATGATTATCTGGGTTCTCAGGTCCACCAAGCGTTCGACAGACTGGGTCTGGTTTGAGCGGACGGTGAGACGAGATTCGAATGACATGCGAGACATTTTTCGAGAGAGCGAGTCATTGTGAATTGATGTTCTTCCGGTTGGGAAACGTGATTTTTCATGTCCAAAGGATGAGTCGAGGCTTTCGAGTGGGCCTTCGACGGTGTTTGGAAATTCGGTGTGGGCTTGTGGTACGTGTGGAGAGTCTGATGGTTCGGCTGTATTTGACACCTCGACAGCCAGTTGATCGACAGTGGAATAAAGGTCTGATTCTTGGGAGGAGTAAAAATCCGAGACCTTTTGGAGTTGTTTGTCCAGTTCGATTATAAACTGAGACTCCTGTTCCTCTTTTTGTTCTTCACTCGTTTGATTCGCAGCGTTTTCTGAATCTCTTGACAAGTTTGCTCTGTTCACACGTTCTTTTTCGAACTGAAAGATCAGTTTTTTGAGATGGTCATACCTTTATAATTTATTTATTTATTTTTTTAAAAAAGAAAAGAAAAGAAAAGATAGGTATAAATTGTTAATAACGCTGTTACTGTTGTTACTGTTGTTGCAATAATTAATTAATTAAGTAATTAATTATGCTTTTTTGTTTTATATTTTATTTTATTTTATTAAATTATTTATAGACATAGACACAAACACAAGCACAGACAGAGATATACATACACATACACATTCATATAAATATTTATTTTATTTTATTTTATTTATTAATTAATTTATTACAATAAATCAAATTGTATTTAATATTATATCATATAGATACTTACGCTACATAATAGTCTATCCATTCGGATACTGCGTTAAATTGCAGTGAATGAGAAAACTTCATTGTCTGCTGTATATAGGTTGATGTAGATATAGATATTTGATATTCTTTAAAGCAATTGAAACAAAAGAGAGAAAGAGAGAGAAGTAAGGAATTAAGAAAAAAAAATATTTTTTAAACATATATATATATTTATATATAAAAAATATATACACATATATAAATTTATAATAGATATTCATGTCTTCTCTCTCTTGTTTTTAAATATTTTTCAAAGGGAGTTGTATTTTTAGGTTGTTTAAACCACCAATCCATGTCTCTCCCTTTTTTCCATTTTTATATCTTATATAAAATATATATAGCCTTAAAGTAAGCGAAAAAGAGAGATAGCTTCGGATTTAAACCCTATTATGTTTTATTTTTGCTAATCGTTTTGTCATCAAAAGATTTGTTGCTTAGCAACATTAATAGCTTAAATATGTATATAGAAAGTATCAAAACTCTAACTAACCGGATGAAAAAGAAGAAAAATAAAATAAAATTGGGGTTAAAATAAAGGCAAGAATAGAAAATGTATAGAAAAAAAGAAAATCTACCTACTTCTTGGTTGCTAGTCAGCTACTTTTGAGTACAAAAGGAGTAGGTACATATTTTGTGGTTACGCTTCTTTCAACCAGCTCCAATCATCCCCCACACGTGTGGTCTCGTTTGTATGATTTTTAAAAAAAAAGTTTGTAGACATATTTTATATTTTATGTTCAAATGAGTATAATTTTCCCGAAGATTTTCAAACGTTTATCCGAGCGTAGTTTCGTTTCGTTTTGTTTTGATTTCTTTTTTTTTTTTTTTTTTTTTGCTTTTATAATCAATAGGGTGGCTGGGTAGAAGAGCTTTTTTATCTTATTTATAATATATATACATATAAAATCATTATTATAAATCCTTATCATCATAATCGTCATAATTATTGTACTTGGCTTTAGCATTATACATGGATAAAATCAAAGGCTAGAACTTCTTCCTTTCTTTCTATATATTTTCGTCTTGTTTTGTTTTGTTTCTTACATACACGATTTCTATAAATGGACCATTTAAATTCTTAAATAGGAAAAAAAAGAAAGATCAAGAAGTACGATAGATAACATAACATAATGGTCAATGATCAAACCAAACAGACTTTTGTTAGTAATTTTTACTTGCACCATTTTACGGAATTACAAGCCGATGCCGAATATCTGCATATAAATATATATATTTTATTCATTACTATTAATGTGATACGGTAATCATAATAACCAGTAGATTTTGGGTGAATTAAATCCGCCCGTACCTTTCAATTCAGTATCCCAATTATGATATGTTTTTTTTTCGAAGCCAAAGTTACAACCTAATCAGTGTTATACTTGTATATAATCTATATTACGTTCAAAGAAAGAACTAGAGGGGCTAATGGCTACTTACATACATAGCTGTACATATGTCTATCCTTCTTTGTTTTTATAAATAAACTAAAATACTATTGTGATTCTAAAGTTCAATTAATTAGTATTCCCTTTTGATAAAAGTGTATATATTGAAATCTGTAACAATCTTATTGTTCGATCGTCAAATATATATATATGTGTGTGCTTGTAGACCAGTCTTATTTTCTATCTCAATTATTGATTTTCTGTACTTCATTTCAAAAAAAATAAAAAATGTGCACAATTTTGAAACACAAATTTATCAAAAGTAGAAGAAGCAGAAGAAGAAGCAAAAAAAGAAAACTTGTGTACAGACAACAAGGTACACTTGTAATGCGATACTTTTTTTATATATATTATATTTTAGACAAAAAAAGATAATATCTCATTTATCCCTTTTATTGTTTTATTCTTCCTCTTACCCTTTTTCCTTCTATTTCTTTAATCACCTTGCTGTTTATTATATACATACAATTATATATTTATATAATATTCTTATTCTTATAGTAGCAGTGATACCAATATCAATAATTGATATCAATGTCAATAGGGCTTTTCGGTTAGAACCTCTTTTTCTATATACAATATCTACTTTTCCCACTATCCTCTTTCCTCTTTCCTCTTTTGTCTTCTTTATCTCTCTCTCTTTATATATAAATATAAATATACAATATACAATATATATATAATATAAAAAAATATTCAAGTAAATGTTGACTTGGCTTCATCTCTTTACATTTGCTCATGCTTTTCTGGAAAGCTCTGCATTCTTTGTGCCATTGGCTTTGGTCCAACAATTTGATGTCTCTCCAAAAATCAGCTATCTAGTGGCTGCCGCATTCGCATTACGCATGACATCAGCCATTTGGATCTGGATCATTGACAGTCGACCAACAATGCATGGTCCTCTAATGGCATGTCTGTCTCTCACCAGTACGGCTGCCCTCATCACAATATTCTTTATACCCCAATCAAATATCCTAGTTTGGATTTCACTTCTTTTCATAATATATCATGCAACCTATCAACCTCTGAGTGTAATCCTAGACAGTTTGATCATCAAGGTATTAGGAGATTATCGTATGCTATTGTTTGGTAAGCAAAACAGAAAAAAAGAAATCTTTCTTTCTTTCTTTATGTAATAACTATCCTCTTGACTCTAAACAAAATATATAAAAAAACAACAAACCAAACTCACAATTTCACACACAAACACAAACACAAACACAAACTTATACAAACACCAATAGCCGCTCAACGACAGTGGGGACTCATGATAGCTCCCTTAATGTTGTTAATTGGTCTTGTCCATTGGATCTATCCACAACCTCTACTCTTTATCCTAGTTGGTTATGTAACCCTTGGATCTCTCGGATTTGCCTGCATTGGCTTTGCATGTACTAACCCAGAAGCCGTGGATCCCAGCGAACTCGCAAACGTCAATGAACTCGCCCCTTTCTTTCTCAAGAATGCACTACAGCCCACGGACACCAGAACATCGGCAGGTCCGAACTCTTCAATCTACAATCCTCTCTACCAACCCTACAGTCTATTCGGAGAACAGCTCTCTCACATCTCGGAAGAAGACGCAAGTCTCTTACAGAGAATGGCTAGTCCTCAATCACTCATGCGAAACCCTTCAATATCAAGTCACTACTCTTACGGATCAACCCTATCTCAGCCCAACCTACAGCAGCAGCAGCAACAACAACAAAATGGACTTTTTCCCGAGAATGCATATCTAAATACAAATCCTAGTAATAATGGTCAGAGCATAGAAATGTCTTTTACGGTCCTTCCAGTATCGTCGCTCGATCTGGCCTTGATTCCAAATCCTTGTCCAGAAGATCCGATGGGTGTTCTGGTCATGCTGCGTCACCCTGAAGACTACTTTCCTTACAACTATCTGACAAACCTACCTCTTCAGTGGAGAATACAATCTGTACTGTTATCGATGCTCTTGCTCGGTATTGCATCGGGTATGCTGGGGTCTTTATTGCCGATTTACCTTTACCGTGGGCTTGGAATGCCTCTCTGGTTAGTATGTGTGGGAGCCAGTGTCCAGGTGATGTGTGTGTTTGTTGTTTATACTACAATCGGGTGGTGGATCCGGAACTGCTCTCCAATGCTACTCAGCAGCTGTGTACACGGTTTCTTTATTTCATCTGCTCTTTGCTACACTATGCTCATCCCACACAGTCCAGTCAGTTGGGGAGCTTCTGTTTTTTTACAAGGCATCCAAGGTAAGTTTTTCTTTCTTTCTTTATATAATTGATTTTAGTTGGGATTTATTCTTGAGAATTAGACTTCTTCCTTTACCTTTATCTGTATTGTATTTTTATACGTATATGTACATGTATGTATATGTATATGTATATGTATATATACAGGTTTAGCTTGGCTTCTTTATTCTTCTTCTTCTTTTAGTATACCAAAAAAAACATAAGAATAAAAGTGTATATACATATATTTTATTATTTTATTCTCTTCTTATCCTATTAGCTCTGTGTTTGCATCTTGCTTGGTGTGTGGCTACTAGTCGTCTGAACGCATTTGCATGGATTGATCAACAACGAATGATGGAGCGTGGAAAAGCATCGGCTCTTTATAGTAGTATAGGACCTGCAGTGGGTGCTCTGATTGCTGGTTGTATAGTTGGCGATGACACGACGTGGAGAATAGGTTTCGTAAATCTATTTCACACCACAGTTCCATTTGTAGCCCTTAGTTTTGTGGTCTCCTGGGGGTGGACAATGGAAGAATAAAGGGAAAAAAAAGAAAGTGGTTTTCCTTGCCTACACAGAATGTACATAAAATCCTCTTTTTTTTCTGTTATTATTTTTATTATACTTATCTTTTCACACTAATTCTAGCTATATTTTATTGTTGTTATTGTTTTTTGAAAACACTTGCTGTATTACAAAATCGATTATTTCAAGTACCCTTAATTGTGTACATATAATTGGGTAACTAAAAAGAAGAAAAAAAAGTAGGTCCAACCAAGATTACACCCATTGTTGGCATGATTTTGTTCACAGTCTAAAAATATAAATAAATATGCTGTACGACACAGGAAAGTCAAGAAAGAGAAAAGGTCAAGAGACGTCCTGTGTAGGTTGTACAAATATGTGTATTTATGACATTTACCTTTTGTAAATCATTCAAAAGAAGGTAGTAGAAGAGTAAAATATTAATTATTGAATATAAGATAATAATTTTGTAAATATACACACAATAAATGGAGAACTATTGTTTGGTATGATGAGCGAATTTTATTATTATAATCATTAGTAGGATTTAACTATCGGTACTACCAAGATAGATAGTATAATGATTACTGTAACAAAGCAGGTAAGAGGAGGGGGGTAAAGTAAAAGTGGGATGATATTTTATGTGGTATTTGGCCATTCATTCAATATATATAAACCAAGACAAGTATATACATATATATATATATTATAGAGTTTTCTTGCATAACTTATAGATATATCAAAAGTGTCTTTGATGTAAGAGCAAGTTAATTAATATTAATAATAATTTCTTGGAAATATTATATATTTAAAAAATAATAGCATCTTTATTCATAGTTTTCTTTTTTTTTTATTGATGTGCTTGATTGGTTGTATGTTTATTAGTAAAGAATATATATATATATATATTATGCGTTAAGAGCAAGAGATAAGATATGCTTCTCTTCATCATTGAGTTGGTGTTGGCATATTTCCACAAAATGATTAACATTGTGTGTACTGCAGTTACGGAAGAAGTCAGTCAAGTACTCCTAAGATATATATATATATTTTTGAAAAAAAAAAATTCAATTCAATTCAGGTTAGTTTAATAAGTAAATACTAATATCTGATATATAATCACCTTCATGTCTGTCTTGTAAATAGGATCATCCTTTAATCCAGGGTCATTCTCTTCATCGTCTTCATCGTCGGGGATATTAGCCAAGATGTCTAAAATATTTCACGCGTGTACAGAAAAGAAAATTAAACAGTTTAGCCAAGTATCCTTTTTTTTCATTTGGTTTGTTTTGGTGACCAATATACATTTATATGTATGTATGTATGTATGTATGTAGCATGTAATTTACCTGACAAGAAACTGAATTCTTGGCGAGAAGAAAAGGTTGGGTCATCATCCAAATCTTCCCAGTCTTCACCCTAATATTTCACAAGTTATTAAGAATATTAGTCATTTTCCATCTTATGAATACAAGTGTGTATTTGTGGTTATGTACCTCGTCTCCGACGGACTCTGCGTCTTCTTGGGGAGCTTGATCATTGGGCATGGTGTTGCCTAGGTCAGCCACGAGAAGTTTGATAATCTTGGTGTACAAAGGAATGGCTGTGTATTGATCAGGATCTGTAAAATTATAAGAAATAAATAAAAGACATCAATTATTTGGTTTTTTTTTGTTAGATTAAAATTATTATATACAAATATATAAAACCAGTACAAAGACAATATTCTACTTACTTCTTTTTGCTCTTGAACGAGTGACAATTCCGCCTATCAACCAACCAGCCAACCAGTAATTAAACCACCACCATAACAACATACACATAAAAGCAAGAAATAAATAAGCCACAAGTAGAAATTTATATATAACATGTATTTGTAATAGATAGATAATATCAATAACTTACCATCAGGGTTAACGACAATTTCTCCCTTGACAGTCATAGACTGCAATCTAGGATCATTTACCAGCAACAACTTGGACAAGGCAATATCACTTTTTTTTTGGAACACATAGATACAAATACACAAGTAAACGGGATTTAGCGATGTGATGTAACAGGGTATATATATATATATATACTGTTTTTCTTTAAAAAATAATAAAAATATTATTTACCTGACTTTAAGAGAATAATACCCAGAGAAACTATCGTGGTTATCGCACCATGTGTTCATCAAGATCTCCAAACCACTCTTGTTGTTAATGTTTGTGCTAGTCAAGAACTGCAATACAGTGTCTTGCTGGTTGATGATCAAGTGAGCAAAGACCAACACAAGGGACTACAATATACATACATACATTCAATATATACATTTAAAATTAGATTCTATTCTATTCTATTCTTTTGTTTTGTTTTGTTTTGTTTTCTTATTCATATCATTTTTTACCTGAATAAACGGTTGGTAGCTAGTAGTCTCGAGACGAACCAAGACAGCATTCAATAGATCTGGCAAGACAGAAGCAATATTGCTACCAGCCTTTTTATATATTATTATTAGATTGTCTTTGCTTAGTACATCTCATTCAAACAAATGCTAAAATACAATGCAATGCAATTATATGTAACATAATCTTACCTTTTGGATCAAGGTTACAATCAAGTCACCAACAAACAAAGCTTCAGACTCGCTGTTTGCAGGATCAAGCAATTTAGCTACGAAATGAATAACATAATCAAGTCCAGACTTTCCGGCAGGATCACGCCTACAATCATACACAACATAGACGTTAATTTATTTATTTAAAAAAAAACATACTAATAAAAAGATAAGTATGAATTATAGGTGTTCTTACCATTGAATAATGTGTTCACAATCCTTGATCATAAATCTTCTCAAGCATTCTTGAGCACTCTATAGTTCCATCCCACAATGTGAATATAAATAAATATTTCTGTCGAGTAATTGTCTTGTTTTCTCTTTCATTTATCTAAAGCAAGTATATATTACCTGGAGGAGATCGTTGTCAGGAACATTCCAAGCCAACTGCATCAAGCAAGGGAACATTTGCTCCGAGAATTCGTTGGGAAGAGGCGATGGTCCATATGTAATCATGGCTGTCAACAGATCCACAGCAGACTACATGAAATTTGTATGTATTTATCAGTGATGATTCCACTCCATCTCACAATTCCAATGTGCTCCCACAAACACACATGATCAGTGTGTTTGAAAATTAAATTAAATGACAATATTTACCGAGTACACAGTTGGGTCAGTTCCGGTAGCAGTAAAGACTTGGTTGAGGAATGGTAAGGTACGAGCATAAAGAGCAGGTGCATAGTGAGGGTTCTTTGCAAATTCCTCAAAAACATCCAAGATGTAGCTTGTAATAATAGAGTCCGAAGGGAATCTCTTCCAGATATCAAGAACAGCTGGAGTAAGGATGTGTTCATACTTGGCAGCAACTTCACCATTGATCTATATATATATAAATTATATATAAACACACGGAAATGATAATAATGTTTAATTTTCTTTAACATATCCAAGATACATTAATGTTGTCTAATTTACATTATATTAACGTATGTACATAAATAACTTACTCTGACAGCAGAGCCCAAGGTATCCATCAATAACATCAAGGATTCTTCAGTGGCAGAAGGCAAGAGTTGGCAAGCTCCCTCCATAATGTTAACCTGGTAAGGTGTGACATACTGAGCATCCAAGTACTTGCAGTAGCTACACATACACAAATAGGATTGTTAACTTTCTATAGTCAATCAAATAATAATATTTCTTTCATTTATAGTTAAACAACTAAAATTTATATAGAGAAATAAACTCTCGCCTTACTTGTGAAGAGCACGAAGAGCAGAAATCTTGACTGGAATACCACTTGCAGGTGCCTGGAGAGCATGTACAGCCACGGGAACATATTGAGCAGCCATTTCAGCAGGAAGAATCTTTGCAAATTCAGAAGCAAAAACAAAAGCACGGCCCTGTAAGAATGGATACTCTACAAGATGAAGAAGAAATGGTATATAAATATAAAGATATTTGTGTGTATGCATATTGATTGATTGATTAATTTTTTGTTTTGTTTTTGTTTTTGGTATTACTTACCGGCTGCCTTCATATCTTCAAGGACAACATGGTCGAAAAGACTCTTGAGATCAAATTGGATCTTTTGAGACTCATCCTCAAGAGATTCCATCAACTCCTCTGACAATCTTCCAATAGCCAACAAACATGCTTCCTGAACCTTCCACCTTTATATCCATACACACACACACACATATATATATATATATATTGTCAGTAAATTTAATACCAATACTGCTCTTAACTTACCATTCCTCATTTCCGGCTGCACGAGCTTCGTTGGATTCTCCAATGTGACGCTGGAGTGCAACACCAAGAGCATTGAAAAATGGAGCTGGGTAGGCCTCTTGCAATGTCTAATTTCCAATAGATCAATAAACCAACCAACCGACCCTATTCTTTTTTTTTCTTTTTTGTTTCTTACCAATAAAACGTCAATTGCAGCCACACGTGCGTTGAAAGTAAATGTGCCGTCTTCTTCATCAGCCACAAACTGGTTGGCATCCGACAACCAGGTCTCGGCCTGCTCTTGAGTGATCTGCATGTAAATGATGTACACATACAGCAATTGCTCAAAGAACGAGGTGTGGGTTCCTTCGGGAGTCAGGAACAAATGGCGGACGGTTTTCTTGGTGCAGGCGGCAGCAACAAAATCAAACAACACATAGAGCAAGCTCTGGAAACCGATCTCATTACCATCCGAGTCCTGGAAAGATTCGGCACCGTCGTCTCCGGTCTCGCTAACAAACTCTGCTACATATCGCTCACGCAAGTTGAACAGATCCATCCAGATTGGTTCGAACAAGAGAGGAAGAGAGGTGCTGATATACTTTGGGAATTCACCACTGATTGTACAAATACACTATATATATATATATATATATATATTTGGTGAATCATTTAAATCTCTCTCCCTCTCTCTCTCTCTTATATATATATATATATCGCTTCTTGCCTTACCTTTACAACTTCCATCTTTAGGCCATACTCTTCGGTAGCCTTTTCAGGATTTCCCTGAACATGATGGTTGAGAATCACACTAAATGCCTGCATCCACTGGGGTATGATAGGAGCAATAAATTGATCTGCCAATGCGGGATTCTCTTCACGCAATGTTGACAACATTTGTACACAGCTGCTAAAGATATCGACGGCTCTTCCTCGAGTACGGAACGAATAGACCTTTTGTATATATAAATATGTGTGTATATGTGTGTGTATTTAAATATACATACAAGTAAAATAATAATAATAACAGGATTTAGTATCTATTATTTCATACACACAAAATTGTATATATACATATATTAAAAGAAAAATAACTTACGGTGTCGCGGGTTAAGATCGAATAAAGCTCGGGGATCAATACAGGACCAATTTGAGGCAATTGTTGGATACTGATATCTTTCTTGACCATCTCCAACAATACTCGCATGGCACCGTGAACACTATCTGCGCTGTTTGATTTCAAGTAGCTCATCAGAATGTCGAGTAGATGAGGCCAGTCTTCAGGGAAATCATCATGAGCAATCTTTGATACAACATAGGCGCACACCACACGAATCTTGGATTCACTGTCAGCAAGACCTGTTACGATAATCTCACGAACAGCCTTTTTGCTCTTTTATATATATATATATATATATATTAATGTAAATCGAAATTAAAATTAATTGATTAATTAATTAACCAATCAATAGAAAAAAGAAAAGAAAAAGTTTGTTAATGAGGTGTGATTGTGAATATAAAGTTACACATTTAAATTCATGCTTGTAATTATATTAAATAACACTTTACTTCCTGAGGTGGTTCGAACCCATTTGGAGAGAGATCATCTTTAGGAGTCCAGCGTGTTGTTACATAGGTCTTGAGAGAAAGCGCAGCCAAGTAATTATCATTCTGACAAAGTTAAGGATTCTAACATTGACAGGATTCATGATTCTTATTACTTAAATGTATATATTTTGTATATAAAATATAATATATATAAAAAAAAGGATATTTGTCTTTGAGGTACGGGAAAATCGCGCGAGACAGTAAGACGAGCAAGACTGACAGGGTATTCTGTCAAACAAAGTATTGAATTGTAACAATTTGTAAATGAGAATCACTGTAATTCTTTTGATTTTGATTTATTGTTTCGCTTTCTCTCTCTCTTTCTTGTTGTTGAAGATTACCAGGTGCATTTCCAAGTTCTTTGAGACGAGCTTCAGCAGCAGAGCGGATTCCACCGTCAGGATCTGCTACTTTAAGCAAGGTTTCATACACTGCTTGATCCATATTTATTTATGTATTTATATAAACAATTATATAATTATCTATGTATTTTTCTTATATATATTTTTATATATATATAAATTATCTGACTATACAATATGTTTTTATATATTGTATATAGTTATCAAATAACCACCCTTTTATATATATATATATATATATATATTTATAAAGAGAAAGAAGGAAGAGAGGAGGAGAATAAAAAAAAATATGTATATTGGTATTGTTATTTATTATTATGATAATGAAAATGAATGTCACTTTCTAACAACAGACGCGGGCTGCGTGTACAAACAGATACAGATACAGACACAGACATAAACACAGGTAAAGGGCAAAGGGAAAACACAGGTACAATTTCATAATAGTACAAAAGACTCTATAGTTTATATTTATATTTTTATATATATTGAATAAAACTATAGCTAACAATCGCTATACTTCTAAATAGACTTCTTTAACATTATACTTCTTTAGCCCTAGACTTTTTTGAATGTGAGACTCAATTAATTATCATTCTTTACCTTTCTTTATTATTTTATTCTATTACATATAGCCAAAAATATAAAGACAGAAAGAAGGTTTGGTACTCATAAATACTACATTTTGGGAAGTGAATAAGAATTTAGTAGGCATATAAGAAACACACATACATACAGACATAAGAAAAATAAATAAAGCAAAATAGGTTAGGAACTAAAAGAGAGAAATACAAAAAAAAAAGAAAAGAAAAATAAAACTTCTTCTTCTTCCTCTTCTTCTACTTTCAAAAAAAAAACATAAATACATATAAATGGTATGGTAACCAAACACATATTCAACAAATATGAATAGACAATTAGTTATATCATATAATATCATATAGTCAAAAGGAACTTCTTCATTGGGTAAACGCCACACCAAGTCTCACACTCTGTGCCGTCGTTGTGGTAAAAGATCTTTCCACAACCAAAAAAAAACCTGTGCTCAGTGTGGTTATCCTTCGGCAAAGATTAGATCTTGTGAGTCTTTTCTTTTCTTTTCTTTTATTCTTGGTTTGGTTTGCATCATCACCATCTCAACTCATCTTCAAATAAAACAAAAACGAATAATTGCTAGTCAACTGGTCTGGAAAGGGTCAGCGAAGAAAGACTACTGGTACTGGTCGTATGAGATACTTGAAGGAAATCCGCCGTCGCTTCAAAAATGGTTTCCGTGAAGGTACGTGTCAAATATTATATAATGTTTTTTTTTTTTTTTAAAAGAGAAATTAAAGTGTTTATTTTGAAACACTGGTTTTCTTTACTATTATGAGAGAGAGAGAGAGAGAGAGAGAGAAACAAAGCCTAGTGTAGTGTGAATGATAGAATGATTGATTGATTGATTAATGAAACTAATGTTATTATTATTATTGGTTATGACATGCACATATAAATATATAAAAAGGTACTACAAAGGCATCTAAGCCGGCAAAACCTTAAACCAGTATAATACAGGTCCAAGTAATGGAGCCACTTTATGGAAATATTGCCGATAAAGAAAGACTTGAATCTCTCTTCCTTTACATATATCCAATAAACTACGGCAAATCAATAGTCTAGTATATTAATAATAGTTGTGATTATAAAGGATCTAGATAATTAAGCGAGATAATGAAGCGGTAAAGGTTAAATAAAATATCTATTTTGTTATTTTTGTTCTGTTCTGTAGTTATATTATATGATGTTATATATATAATTATATTTATATAATTTTGTCGTTGTTGCTTTTAAAGAATACCAGAATCTTTGAGTGCATTTTGGAGAATGGTCTCCTTTATTGCAGCAAACACCAATCGAATCTAATGAAATTCAATTGAATTAATAATTTAAAGAAATAAGAAAGAGAAAGAAAAGGTTTGGTTGGCTTACATTTGAAGTATCTGTTGCCTGGGTCAAACTATAGAAACAATCGACAGTTAAAGAAGTGTAAAATAAAATAAAATAAAATAAAATAAAATCAATCCAATCCAATTCAATCCAATTACTATTGTTGTTAAAAAAGATAAGCTACTAAAAAAGAAAGGCCTTACTGTGGGTATACGTTGAGATTTGCCCGATTCAATTGATCAAATTTCCAGAGGATAAACTTTGCTGCCTTTTTTGGATCCGGACCACCCTCATAATCAGGAAAGTAGTTTTCCAGAGGAGACTTTGGTAGCTTTGCTTCAAACACATCAATCTTGTTCAAGAACAAGACTATTGAGGTTCGTAAGAACCATCGACTGTTCACTACCGAATCAAATAGTACCAGACTCTCGACCATTCGATTCTATATACATATTATGTAGATTAAATCATTTGGTCCTTTCTATATATAAATAGATAGATAGATAGATAGATATTACCTGACTGGCTTCTTCTAATAAAACTTGGTCATATTCACTCAAGGCCACACAGAAAATTATAAGCGTAACACCTTCAAAGCAGTGGATCCATTTTTTACGCTCGGATCTTTGCCCACCCACATCAAACATGTGGATACTAACTTTACCCATCGTAAATCTGGTTTCGGTGATGCCGGTAGTTTTGATTCGTGTATAGAGTACATCTTGTGTATTGGGTATGTAGTCTGGTCCTCCTATCCGATCAATTTCATCAAAGAAGCTATAAGCAAATAAATAATTAAATAATTAAATATATTTTATTATTAATGAACAAGTTAAAGAACGTGTATTTTTTTTTTTTTTTTAAAAAAAAAAAAACTTACTAAGGTGCAGCATCCATCAAATAAAACCGATTGCCCTTTTCATCTAACATCTTATGTACAGATGGATCTGCCCAAAGACGGTTAATTGAAGTTGCTAGCTCGCCTTCCATGGCTTGGTGATAATCTGTCAAAGGATATTCGATTGCTCTCTGAGCATAGTACTATAACATACACAAAGATATTAGTTAATTGAAATTTAAAGTAACTAAAGAAATATATATATATATATATATATATATATACTTCGTTGTCTGGGTCTTGATAGGTGTATCCGTATTTTGCCATGGAGTTAACAACGGCGTGAATAGATTCGATAACATTCTTAAAGACTGCTGGGCGCCAGGCCATTAATTCCTCAGTAGTAAAGCCATTCTGATGTATGATTTTCATTTGTTTGACAATCGTTGACTTGCCAGATTCTCCACTGCCTAATATCATTTTTTTTTACATATAATCAATATGTATGGACATGTGTATTGTTCTAATGATAAAATTGTATTGCTTATTTTACCAAGCAGTAGGATCTTGCATTCTTGCTTTGATCTTCGACTGTCTTGTTCTAGTGTTTTGTCGATACGATGGCTGACTTCTCGATGGTAACGAGACTCTGAAGACATACATATTCCCATAATTATATAAATATATATAAAATAAAAATAAAAGAAGTAAAAGAGGAAGAAGAATATGGTGTATTGTTTGTAACACTTTTTTTTTGTTGTTGTTGTTGTTGTTATGCAAATTAGAAACATTTGCATTTATTTTATTTTATTTGATCTCTTTCGTTATTTTTGTGATCATTTTTAGCCCTCGCATTCACCAGAAACCTGACAAATAAAAAGATCCTTTTTTTCTAAAATAAGAAAAGATAAGATAGTATCGGTCAATTATTTGGATTCTTTTAACTTACAACAAAACCCTCGATGCTTTATTTTATATTTTTAGGATAGGAACGGATATTTAAAATCCATCTATTTGTATCTCTCTCTGTGTTGTCGGGGGAATTGTGATTTGCACACGCTTTGTATATTTATAATTGCGTGCTTTTTTTTTAGACAAAAAAATAAAGTAATAATTTCTTATCAGTCATTTTAACATATACATATATATGCACATGTTATGCATACATGACATGGATCTTAAACAAAGAAGATAAAGTAGATACTACGGACAATAATGGAAAGAAAAAATATAGAGGTTTCATTTGGAATCACAGATTTCAAGAAAGAAAAACAGCAACATAAAAATATAGATAAATGATTTAAAGGTTGTGGGCACTGATGAAGAACCACTTGTCGATGGAAGCATCAATGGGGGCAGGAGGCAAGACATTCTCCTATTGATATTTAAAAAGAAAGAAAGAAAGAAAGAAAGATTATAAGGTTATGTAAACATAGAATATGAGATGAGATCCGCCATCTTTTTTTTTTATATATTGTGTGTTGACTTACAGCAGGGACAGAGGTGACGACCTCATCATCAGTAGAGAGCTTGTAAGGAGAGTCCTCAACAGAAACGTTGGAGCTAAAGAAAGCGGCGTTTATTAAACATTGGCTTATAAAAAGAAAACAATTAAGAGACTTACGTGTTGATATCCTTCTTGTCGAAAGCACCAGAGATCAAACCCTTCCAGGCCTCGTGGGTCTCGTGGATGATATCAGTGGCGTATTTCTATTTTAACAGAACCATGACAAAAGAAAGAAAGAATTCACCCCTGAATATATTAGTTTCTAAGAAAATAAAGTCTTTATGTCATCTAGACTTGCCTTGTTCTTGGCCTCACCGCTGAAGGCAAAGACGTTCTCGGGCTTGCCATCGGGGATCTTGTAGATGCGGAACCATTCGTTGGTAGCACGGACCAAACCAGGCAAGTGCTTCTCAACATCCTCAATGTCTATAAACATGTGTTGTAATCAAAAAGAATAAAATAAAGGATCAGTATACCTTGCACATACACACGCATTAACAAAGAAAGAAAAAAACTTACCGTTGAGCTTGGGGGCAAGGGGATCGTTGACATCGATGGCAAGGACCTTCCAGTCAGTCTCACCCTCGTCCAAAAGAGCCATGACACCGAGGACCTTGACCTGCTTGATCTGACCAACCTGAGCAACCTGCTCACCAATCTCGATAACATCAATGGGATCGTTGTCACCACGGGCCTTGGTCTCAGGGTGCTGGTGGTTGGGATCTTCCCAAGTCTGGATTATAATGAATTTATTTAGTTCCATCATTTCATTTCATTTTATTTCATTTCACTTTTCTATTCTTACCTGGGGGAAGGCACCGTAGTTCCAGATATAACCCTTGTGGGGGAAGCAGTTGCGGACAAATCTAAGCTTTCCCTTCTTGGTGTCCTGGACAATGGGGTTGAAGGCCTCTTCCTTGCAGATCTACATACAGTAAGAAGTATAATTAGTATTAGTATTAGTATTAATCATTGAATTTAATGATTAATTAATCACAATTAATCAATTTATATTTACCTCCAACTTGGCGTTGGACCAACGGGGAATCTCAACAACCATGTTCAAGATAGTCTTCTCGGCGTTGGCGAAAAGAGGGATATCATGGAAGGGAGAGACGGGGACACCGTTCTTCTCTGATTAGATTCAATAAACAAGAGTTAGGGTATTATTATAATTTAAAGAAGTAATATAAATATAAATATTAATCTTAATCTTAATGATTCCTTACCAAAGAAGAGACGGAACTCAAGAGTGTTAAGGGCACCAACCTGACGAGCTTTGTATTCAGCCATCCTTTAAGCTTCTTTTTAAAAAAAAAAAAAATATGCAAAAGAAGAACAAGAAAAAAATTATACAAAATGTACCTTTTTGAATTGCTTCTCTTTAACTTATTTATTTTGGGGTTTATGGATTTGATGACGCGATTTGTGCCTGTCAAGCCATCATCTCCGCTCACTTCTTTTCCTTCTTTTCGCTTCGTATATATGTATATTATAAAAAGTATTATATTGCATGTAGATTGTGCCAATTTATTGAGATTATTGAATTTTGTTGAATATTTGGGAGATTTTCACAATTGTCCACAGATTGATTCCATTTGTTTTTTTTTTTTTTGCGTGATTATCAACATCACCCACAAAAACACTATCAGCAACACAAAATGAATTGATTATATAAAAAAAAAATTATATATTTATAAGATGGTGAATTTATTTTCATTTTTATTGGTCAATTAAAAAAAAAAAAATATGTATATAATTATTATATGTCAGAGAACAACCTATAGTCTGGCGCCACGGTAAAAAGCCGCCAGTCCTCAAACGGTCTCCAATTGATATTGCAAGCGCTACTGAGTAGCATTGCACGCAAGAGCTATTATTTCAGCCAATGCGTACATATTTTGCGAATGAACTTGCTTAAAATTATATCTGTTTTTTTATTATTGATTTTAATAAAAAACAGTCACTTGTATAAACTTATATTATTAAAAAAAATAGAATAAAAAAAAATTAACACTGGTAAGAATAATAATAATAATAATAATAATAATAATATAATAATAAAATAAACAAGAAAAAAAAATTGCTTTTTTATTTTTTTTTAAATAAAAAAAAAAGTTCTTTTTTTTAAAAAATATTTTATTATTATTATTATTGTTATTATTATTACCAATGTTTGTTTTGTTTGGTTTTTTTTTTCTTTTTTAAAATACAAGTTAAAAAGGATTTATGCTTTCTGTTCAATTTTTTTGACGTGAATTTATATTTATTTATCGGTAGGTCAGTCACACAGCAGTCATAAATGTGACTTTATCGGAGGTTTAAATTAATTCTTACCATTTATTCTTTTACTTGGTTGGTTGATTAGCTACTAGATCCATTAGATCCACCACAATAATTTCTTTTTAGTCTTTCTATCTCTATCTATCTCTATAAACTTGATGTTATACCATTTTTATTTTAAAGAAAAATAAAGGAATATATTTGTGTGTATTTTGGTCGACTACCATAATCAGTTTGTACAAACGAACCATGCAGGCCTATAACATGCTTTATTTCTTTCGTTCACTTTCATTCACATGAAATCTGTAACACTTTTAACAAGAATGAATAGAAAAGTAAAAGGCAAAGAAGGTTTTTGTTATCTTTAAAATTACTCAAAGAAAATGATAATATAATGATTTCAGGTACCAAAAGAATATTGATTCGATATTCAGGAACCATTAGCATAATTCTTTCTAGGGTAAATGTAGATACATTGACGACAACAAGTCTGCAAAAAGAAATCTAAGCAATGGATAAGAGTATACCCACAAAATATCTATAGTCATACAAAAAAGACGACGATCTTTATATGCACACAAGTGGTAGGCAGATGGATTTGTTCCGAATAAAGAATAACTTTCTTTTTTTTTTGTTCAGTCTGTCCACACCAAAGGGAATAATTTTTCAAGCAAAAGAAAAAAAAAAGATTCAAAATAAGTTTAGCCAATCAATCTAATTTACAGCTGTCTGCCCCCCTTTTTTTAAAAAAAAGAAAGAATTGTTCAACATTAACCAATAGGATTAATTTCCAAAAAGAAAGAAAAGAACAAAAAATGTATCTTGCTTACCGTTAATGGATTTTGATTTTGTGGGGTTGTGAAATGAACTTTTATTGGTGCTGGGTAATGTGTAAAATTGTATACAAATCTGCTGTGTAATCATCAATGATGCAAAAACAAAGAAAAAAAAAAGAAAACTGGAGAAGCACTATAAAGTATTATAAATATTTTTGTTTTAATGGATAAATGATCATGAAGATTAGACTTGATGAATATTGTTTTGTACACCAATATACATATATTTGTATATTTGTATAGTACCATTGGCCATTCACTTTAACAATATGCTCTTGTCAATATTCTCTCTCTTGTAAAAGAATTCATATAAATCCAATTCTAACAAAGATCTTTAAATTAGCTCTATAATATATGTGTGGAAGAGACCAGCCAGCCATCAGGGAAATAATCTCATTGTTCACTTTTAATACTATAAAAAGTATGATTCATTACATAGAATATTATTACCTTTAATGTATTTCTATTTCTTTTTTAAAAGCGGGGTAAATATGCCTGTTTAACTTGAGTGGTTCTTTCCAAAAAGAGCGGTAATCTAAATGGCGGAAGAATCCGTCTCGTCAAAAGAATACATGTCCTCCCCCCTTCTTTTCTGTCTCTCTTTTGTGTATGGCTTAGTATCCTAATATATTCTGTACATTTCAATGATAATAGCAGTGGTACCAGTACCAGTATCAACATTAACAATTAGTATCTATAGCAACAAATCTTCATTCTCCGGGAAAACTAATTAAATAATTGATAGTTACTGTAAATAACATTACCTTATTGACTATTAGGTATCTCTTCTAACTTATACATACATTACTATCGATGCATGAATACCTGAAAGAAGAATCAATTAAAAATATTATGATCACTTTACTGTCCCATTAATTTGGCTTATATACCTGTTGCCCTGAATAAGTCTGGAATACTAGTTTTTATCAAGAAACACAAGGTAAGAGATTATTGTTGATTATGTAAGAAATGAAATGAAATCAATCAATCAATAAAAATGATTAACAAATGCCAGACTTGTTTTATGGGTATAAAAATATTCTCAATATTTCTGTATATACCCTTTAATTTTTTGTTTTCTTGTGTTGAGTATCAATATCAATAAGTATCAGTATCAATTTTTTTATTTTATTTTAAAATAATAATAATTATACAACATATATAATTTGGCTGTATAAATTTTCCCTTTTTTAAAAAATATAAAAAATAATATAATATAAAATAAAGGGCAAGGAAGAAGTATATCCATTACTCCACACATATACATTAGCGTGTTCTTCCGCATCTTTCCCCGGATAGGCATGTGAATATGATCAAAGACGCATGTGATGTACCTTCAACCTTCTAAAGGACTATTTTTTTTTCTTAGTCCAATTAGAAGATAGTAAGAAATATATAGTAAAAAAAAAAAAAAAGGTTGACACGGTGGAAGGAGTCACATAAAATATATATATGTAGTATGTATATAAAAGGGTTAAAGAGGAATCCCACGATTTTCTTTTTTCTTTTGTCTTTTTCTTTTAAAGTATAACAAGGTTGCTTATAAAGACAGATTAACACAAATCTTCCTCTCTTTCTTCTTCTTCTTCTTTCTGTTTCAAATCTCACTCTAAAGCAGTAAACAAGCCAACGCATCATGTCTTCTCTTTTGAAATCCATTGTTCCCGGTGTTGCCGTCCTTGCCCCTGTTGATGCTGCTCAGGCCTCAATCCTGTCAAAGGAAGCTCTTGTGTTCATCTCAACCCTCCAGCGCACATTCAACCCTATCCGCAAGACCTTGTTGCAGAACCGTGTCTACCGTCAGCAGGCCCTTGATCGTGGTGTCCTTCCCGATTTCTTGCCCGAGACCGCATACATCCGCAATGACTCCAACTGGCGCGCTGCTGCCCCTGCCCCTGGTCTCCAGGATCGTCGTGTCGAGATCACTGGTCCCGTTGATCGCAAGATGGTCATCAATGCCCTCAACTCGGGTGCCTCCACATTCATGGCTGATTTCGAAGGTAATAAACTCAAACTTATTCATATACATGCATAATGAGAGAGAGAGAGAGAAATAGAAATAATTCACACGGAGTTGGAGAGATCTAGTCTTTTATTTTTTATGTATAAAGCAAAGGGGATGTGTAACAAGAAGATGAGCAAATTGTTGTTCTTGCATATAGATTTGTGGATCTAGTGCTAAATTATTATTTTTTTGCTTATTGAAAAATCAAAAAAAAAAACATAGATTCAAGTGCTCCTACCTGGGATGTCTTGATCTCTGGTCAGGTCAACATGCGTGATGCTATTCGCGAGACCATCTCTTTCACCAACCCTAATGGAAAGAAGTACGAGTTGCGCAAGGATGGCAAGCTCTCTACTCTTATTGTCAGGTAAGAAGAAGAACAGTTACATAACTAGATATATATCCACACACACATTTTGTACATCAATCCCAGCCCAGCCTAGTTCACCCACTTCTTTGGATTTTATTTTTGTGTTGTGTGTCTGAGACTCAATATTTCTTTACAAATGTTATATGCATACGTACATGTACATTATCTAATTTTGATTTCTTTACATATACTATATACAGACCCAGAGGTTGGCACATGGTTGAGAAGCACGTCTTGGTTGACGGTGAGCCCATGTCTGCTTCTCTGTTCGATTTCGGTCTCTACTTCTTCCACAACGCCAAGGAATTGATCAAGCGTGGCAAGGGACCTTACTTCTACTTGCCCAAGATGGAGTCCCACTTGGAGGCCAGACTCTGGAACGATGTGTTCAACATCTCCCAGGATGCCATCAACATCCCCCGCGGCACTATCCGTGGTACTGTTCTGATCGAGACCATCTTGGCCGCCTACGAGATGGACGAGATCATCTACGAGCTCCGTGAGCACTCCTCTGGCCTCAACTGCGGTCGTTGGGATTACATCTTCAGCTTCATCAAGAAGTTCCGCCAGCACCCCCAGTTTGTCCTTCCCGAGCGTTCCTCGGTCACCATGACCGTGCCCTTCATGTCGGCCTATGTCAGTCTGTTGATCCAGACCTGCCACAAGCGCGGTGTCCATGCCATGGGAGGTATGGCTGCCCAGATCCCAATCAAGAACGACCCCAAGGCCAACGAGGTCGCCATGGCCAAGGTCCGTGCAGACAAATTGCGCGAGGTTACTGCCGGTCACGACGGTACCTGGGTCGCCCACCCCGATCTGGTCAAGATCGCATTCGAGGTCTTTAACGAGCACATGCCCCAGCCCAACCAGCTCCATGTCCGCCGCGAGGACGTCGTGGTCAAGAACACCGATCTGTTGGACATCAACTTCAAGGGCGGTGTCTCTGACAAGGGTATCCGCGACAACATCCAGATCGGTTTGGCCTACATGGAGTCCTGGTTGCGTGGTGTTGGCTGCGTGCCCATCCACAACCTGATGGAGGATGCCGCTACTGCCGAGATCTCGCGCTCCCAGCTCTGGCAGTGGGCCCGTCACAACGCCGTCACCACCGAGGGTAAGACTGTCACTGGTGCCTACATGCTCCAGATCCTCGACGAAGAAACCGAGAAGATCCGCCAGCAGTTGGGCGACAAGTACGCTTCCTCCAAGTATGAGGCTGCCAAGAAGGCATTTGCTACCAACGTCACTGGCGAGCAGTACGATGACTTCTTGACCACCCTTCTTTACGATGACATTGTCTCGGTCGGTTCCAAGTCTCGCTTGTAAAAAAAAAAATTCATTCGCCTGTATATCTTTTCTTCCTCATCTTTTTTTTTTTATTTTTTTTTTAAAAAAAAAGAATTAAATTTTTAACTTTACCCCTCCCTCCAAACACACACTTTCCTACCCCTAAATTTCTTCCTTCTTCTTTTCGATCCCTCGATATATTTCTTTATATTATTCTCTCTCTTTTTTACCAACCTTTGCTACCTACCACCATCAAAGCGGAAAAAACCCAAACCAACTACCTGTACGAAATGAATAAATGAAAAACAAATCTTTGTTTTTGTGTCTAATAATCAACCATGAATTCCTTCCAGCCATGTTTCATTTTACAAATACACATAATATGTTTTATATCAAAGGTTATTAATTTACCCCTTCCTATCATTGTTACAATAAGCAAGAAACAAATAGTACAAGGTGGCAGTGACCCAGATCTATATACCCGTTTTTGTCTTGTAAAGTACAATATGTTTCCTTTTTTTTTGGTTGTTTGTTTGAAAGAAGCATATCTATTTGATCCAAAACGAGATCTTTGTTACCTAAAATTTTATATCCTTGTTTCCTATATATATATTGTACTTGAAACATTATAAACTTGATCCAATACTGTCAATTATGAGAGTACAAAATAATAATAACAATAAATATCATCATCATCATAGTAGTCATTAGAACAAATATCCATTGTTAGATCCAAGTAATACAGCTAAAAATTGGATCAATTCAAGCAGGTCATTATTATTTATTTATTTATTTATTTATTTATATTTTGTTAATAATAAGGAGTATTATGTAGATTGGTCTAAAATATTATGTAATATAACAAAACTAAGATTAAACAGCTGTAGTAGCACCAAAGATCACACTTGCTGTGTAATGTATAGTTTAGTATGATATGCTGTGCTTTGGTGTGGTGTAATGTAGGACCTATCTTTTTCTTTCTCTTGTGTACAAGTAAAGAGAGATGCCACTACAGACTTCAAGATATTATATAGTAATAGTAACTTCACATGATATTATAGGATATGAGTACGTAATACATTTTATGTAGAGAATTTTTTTTTTTTGATTTCATAATTATCCTTATTTGATTTTGAGCTATAGAAATAGAAGAAATCACAACAACAACAGCAGCAGCAACAGCAGCAACAGCAACAACAGCAACAACAAAGAAATATGTATATTTCTTGATTTTGTAACACTAATTCTGGAATTTCATTTATTTAAATACTATTTCCTCAAGAACCAAATTCATAAGAATATAACGCACAGATACACTTTCCTTTCTTACTGTTATTTAATAGATTCTGTAAGCCTAATAGACTGGATCCATTTGGTTATAACTAACCAACCAACCAACCAATCAATTAATTAACTTGCAAGATAAATTGCAACTAAAACAGCAGCTACAGCTACAGAAATAATGAAAGTATTAATAAAATATTCAGGTTCAATATGGTCAATGTAATATATGTGTCTGTTTTTAATTTAATTGCTTTAATTGCTTTTCTTTTTCTTCTTAGGGTTAATTCTCAAATATTTCTTTTTTTTTATTATCTCTTCTTTACTAAACAAACTAAACAAGCAAAGAACAAAAAAAAAGACCTTTACTTTAATTCTCATAAGCTAATGACCATCAACCCTTCCACCACAGCAGCGACAACAACATCTCATCATGCCGTTGAAGTTACTGGCAAGAGTAAAAGTATAAATGAATAAATTTAAATTAAAGAGAGAGAGAGGGAGAAAGAGAAGAACTTGAAGAAATCATTAATAGTTGATACTAATCTAAAGAATCATTATTTGCTTGTCTGTCAAAAAAATATAATATTTTTTCTTCTTCTTTACATTCACTCTTGTATACAATCTTGTCATGATTAACACGCACAAATTTGCACATTATGCATTACGAATTACGAATTACGAATTATGCATTATGCATTACAAACCACAAAACTATACACTCAAGAAGATACTTTTTCAAGAAAAAAGAACTTTTCTATAGAGGAAGATGAGCAGATTTGCCGTTCTTACCTTCTTGTTGCCTTTGACGGAGTCAACATCAATAAGCAAAAAGGCGAGACCTTGTGGTCGAGAGTAAAACAACACTACAGGAAATTCGCCCCCGAAGATTCTGTGGAGCGCAATGCTCGTTCCTTACCTACTCGTTGGCAAGTTATAAACACAGCAGTGAGCAAATATGCCAAAATTCTGTATCGAGTAGAAAAATCAAATGCAACAAATGACACTAGTGATGATGAAAATGTAAGTTATTCATAACTAGATTAATATTTCTCAAAAATAATATATATATATATATGTGTGTGTGTGTGTGTGCATGCATGCATGCATGCATGTGTGTATTTATGCATAAACCATTTCTTCAGGGCAATTAAACACATAATATATATATATATATGTGTGTAGGATTCAAAGGCAAAAAAGATATACAGAACCGAAAATAAGTCAAACTTTACGCTTAATCACTGCTATCGTATTCTGTCAAAACACCCACAGTGGCTAAATAGCCTGATTGAAAAGCAAACAAAAACCAAAAAGCAAACCCAAGACCAAAGCCATATCGAAACACAACTGCCCAAGCTTAAGAAATCAAAAAAGCCGAGGACTACTTTCACGATTGTTGATGAAGATGCCACTCAAGATTTACAAGAATACCAAGTGCCTTTGGTCCTCCCAGCTGCAGTCAACCCAGCAGATAAAACTCGAAAATCGCTGAAAAGAAAAACCTTTGATGATGCCGATGATGCTGATAATGCAAATGAAAATTCAAGCTCTAGTGCGAGTGCAATTAGTGATAGTGATAATGGTGAAGAGCCGCTTATTCTCAACAAAGACAAAATGATCCACCAAATGGTTGAGATGTCTAATATCATGATGAAAGCCGTGGACTCTATCCAGAAAGGCACATATTTTAGCGAATTGAGCTACCGAGCCTTGGAAAGAAAAACAGCTACCCAGCAGTCGTTGCTCGACCTTAAGATAATGACCACTGATGCAAATTCAATAGTAGATCTTGACAATCGCCAATGGCTCGTGAATTTGCAGAAACAAATTAGAGAAAATAGTATTTAAAAGAAAGAAATGATAGAAATGATAGAAATGATTAGTAAACAATAAAATGGTAAACAAGGGATTTACTACCACAAGAACCAGAACCAAAACCAGAACCTGCACCAATAATACCAATATCAGTCAATTAGTTGTTTGACAGTTATAAATACAATAAATTTATGGAGTGCAAGATGTTATTTTTTATTTTATATATATGTATAGATCTACTATGTACTTGCTGTTGGATGAACCATAAAACTAAAGGAGAAAATACAGTACGATACATATACATGTATATATATAAAAGAAGTGAAAATGAAGAGGATAGTGATACTATAGAAATAAAGAAGTATAGAAAGAAAAACGAGTTGGGGGATGCAAAAAAGGCGAATTGGGAAAGGAATATATATGTGATTTTTATGTAAAATAGACACTAAATGTGAGTGAGGAGTTGATTTTTTTAAAAACAATAAATGGAGAGGGAAAGGAGATTTTCATGTTGTTTAAGTGGTTCGAAGACGGTTCTCGAGTTCATCGCGACGTTGAGCTATTAAAGTAATAGGTTAATTAATTGATTTACTAATCAAAGCCCACAAAATACATGTCACATCAAATCAAATCATATCACATCACATCAAATCACATCACATCATACTATTCTGTGTTCCGTTCCCTTACTCCACCACTACCTCCATATAAACACTATATTCACAAATACTAATATTAATATTTTGGTATACTTACTCTTGAGATCCTTGGCATCATCCATAGTGGCATTGTAAGCCAAGATGTTTGCCTGGTTGAAGGGGTTGTCGGGTGACTTTTGGAAAGCCTTGTACATGATGTCCTTCAACTGACTCAAACGAAGTCCGGGGTTCTCTTGCTTGAAACGAGGGGTCTCTCTTTCCTCGAATGCAGCCAAAGCTGCCTTGAAGCGACGCTCGGGATGCTTCTCGATATCCTTGGACTTCACAGGCGAGTTTCCGTCACCAAGTGTGAGCAAGTCAAGAGCATCATCAATGTTGGTGGCTGCGAACTCGGGAATAACACGTCTAGATTGAGAAGCAGCTTCGACCTTAGCAGACTTCTTGGCAGCGATTTTCTATATACATATAAAATCGTCAAGACAACTCATCAATAATTCGTTCTTTTTTAAAGAAATAAAAAGAAGAAGTAATGCTATGCTATGTTATGCTATGCAAACAAATAAACTCGAAACAAATACGCGTTTTGTTTCATTTTGCTTATTTTCTTTACAAAAAAAAAGAGAAAAAAAGGAAGACTTACATCACCCTTGGGTTTGGCCTTGGGCAAGTTCTTTTCTTCTTCAGCCAAAATACGGGCAGCTTCCTGCTTCTTAGCCAAAGCAGCAGCCTTAATAAATGTAGATGAGGGATAGAAATTGATGGTTAGTGTCATGTCATGACATGTCAAATTAAGTTGAAACAAAAAAATAATATATATAAATTATATACCTTTTTCTCGGCGTCATTGTCCTTTTTACCTTTACCCTTGGCACCCTGGGACCACTCCTCGGCTTCCTTGGCAGCTACTTCGTTGGCCTTTGCCTTGTCCTTTTCGGCCTTTGCAGCACCCTTCTTTGCATTAGCAGCCTCAGCCTTACTGTTGGGAGTCTTCTTAGCCATGACAAATCAAAATAAAATTTAGAAAACAAAAGAAAACAAAAGAAAAGCCGAAAGAGTCAAAGTATTACGCAATCCTTTGGTGTGACAGTTTCTCTGGAATAAAAGGAAAAAAAATATATTTCTGGCTATTACCGTTTTATAATCTCAGTTTGATTTGCTCTCTTTTTTTTTTTTTTTAAATAAAATAAATAAATTAAAAAGTACAAATAAAGAATCTTGAATTCTTATTTTTTTTCATATCTTCGGATCTTTTTTACATATATAATATATATATTTTAAATATAAATATATTCACTTGCTCAAACCTATCTGTCTTCTTTATCGACTATGGATAATCCTAGTCAGTGGACAATTCTATTTAAGCAAGAGGAGGGCTCCCTATGCCATGATCCAGAAGGCTGGGTATGTTTTTATATAAAAAATGCTTGCAAAATAAATCCTTTAAGATAAACTTGGTAGAACCAAAAAAATAAAATAAAAAAAATTCAATGTTCTTATAACTATCAATATTAGGGACCCTTCTCAGACACTCGAGTACCAGACTTTACACCATGTTTCGAAGACAGGTATAAAAAATATATATAATTAATGTCGAAATGGCGTACTTCAGACACACTAACTGGTAGATTAGTGTGGTAATGCTCGCACCTGCGGCATTCCTTATTGTCTTTGGTCTGGTTCGTGTCTGGACTCTATCAAAACGTGAATCTTTACCCGCAGATTATATCCGCAACTGGCTTTATTACACCAAATTGGTGAGTAAGAAGACAAAGAAAAAGAGAATACCAATATGCACTATAGTTAGTTAGTTAAATCAATAATTAAAGACGTAAGAAAGAAAAAGAAAGAAAGAAAGAAAGACAAAGGCTATTCACTGCGCCACAAAAAAAAGACATATTTACTAATTATTCATTCATCTCGTAATGTCTTTTATTAACAATAAATTTATATCTGTATATATAAAAGACTTTCTTGGGAGCCTTGTTTGTTACTCTGGTAACCCAAGCTGTCATCACATTTTCCAACGGCAGCATCCTTAATGATGCCCAAAAATTATCCCAAATCGTACAAATCTTGGTCCTTGGATTCGCTACTGGACTTCATCAATTAGAGTACACTCGTAACCGAATTCCATCAGCCGTCCTGTTATTCTACTGGCTATTTGTCCAATTTGCCAATGCCACCAAATTACGAACACTTTTGCTACTCAAGTTGAATGAGAAGAACTCTACACAATTCGGTCTTTTTGTAACCATCTCTGCCCTTTCACTTTTCATCTTTATTCTCGAGAATATCAAGAGACCAAAATCCCAGTACATCATGTTGGAGGACGATGAGGTGAGTCACAAGCAACCGCCCTCAGAAAAAAAAATGGCCTTATAAAGATATAGAAATAGAGATGTTTAAATTAAGCGGGATAGAAAAAAAAAACAAAAAAAAAGATTTGTCTCATCTTAATTTGATTGATTGATAGCATGAATGCCCGGAGTTGAATTCTTCCATCTTTGGTCGCCTTACTTTTGATTGGATGACACCCCTCATGCGCTTAGGTTACCAGAAACCATTGGTTATGGATGATTTGTGGTAATATACATATACATACATCTTGGAGTGAATATGTGATGTGCTGTGCTGTGCTGTGATGTAATGAGGGAATAGAGAGAGAGAGAGAGAGAAAGAGAGAAGGGGGGTTAAACAGGGAAATCAAAACAATATAGTATATTTAATAATTAAAATAAATATCAGGGATCTTAAGCATGACGATCAGTCTGAAGTTATTGGTAAAAAGTTCCAAGCCAACTGGGACATTGAGATGAAGAAAGAACAGTAAGTAAAGCATATGGAAAAAATAAAAGTCTGTTGACTCAATAACTGACTGTATTATTAACTGTGCTATAGTCCATCGTTACTTCGTGCTCTTGTAAAGTCACTTGGTGGTCCTTTCCTTTTGGCAGCCGTATGTACCCCCAATTAACACCCCCCTCTCTCTTTTAAACCTAAAAAAGAAAAAGAAAATTGCTGTGGGGCCTAATGACTTAATCATATTATATGCACCGTGTTCTCTATTTATTTTATTTTAGGTTTTCAAAATATTTCAAGACATTTTACAGTTTACTCAGCCTATTTTACTGCGCGAATTGATGGGATGGGTTGCTAGCCACTCTGGTGATGAACCTGAACCAGTCTATCGCGGTGTCCTGATCTCTGGTAAGTAAAAACAACGAACAGAAAGAAGAAGTAAAATAACCTACAAACTAAGTATTTATCAATACATTTTTTTTTATTTTTATTTTTGCTTTTATTCACGTTATATTACATTGCCTTACCTTGCATTGCATTGCCTTACCTTGCCTTACATAAAAAACCAAAAAACCAAAAAAAATGATAATTCACAGTCGCCATGTTCGTTACTGCTATCACACAAACAATGTTCTTGCACCAGTACTTCCATAGATGCTTCTTGACCGGAATGCGTTTGCGCGCAGCCCTGGTTACTACAATTTACGCAAAGACCTTGGTGCTCAGTAATTCTAGTCGCCAAAAATCTACTGTTGGAGAAGTAAGTTTTGCATTTCTTAAGTGATGTATATAATTACTCTAACAATTATTCTAAATTTCTATTTAAAAGATTGTCAACCGTATGAGTGTCGATGCCCAGCGATTAATGGATCTGTGTACTTACTTTCACATCGGTAAAGTATAAAGTTGATTTGTTTTTATTTGGTAATACAGAGAGAGAAAAAAGTGGCTTACCTATATATATATATTTATTTGTGTCTGTTTGTATGTATTACTCTATTGAAAAAAAACAATCCCAAAATCCCAAAACTAAAACAAATAGTATGGAGTGGTCCTTTACAGATTGTAATTGCATTGACTTTACTATGGAAAACAATGGGTCCAAGTATCTGGGCTGGTGTAGCCATTCTTATCTTGGCAATTCCTCTTAATACTTTCCTGGCCAAAAAAATGAGAAGCTTACAAAAGTCTCAGATGGCCAATAAGGATGCCAGAGTCAAACTGATGGTACGTTTATCATTAACCTCTTTATACCTAATATATATACTTGAGTAGAAAAACTATTATCAGCACATACTTATAACCTCTCCTTTACTATGAAAATTACTTTAGAACGAAATCCTGAACGGTATCCGTGTCATCAAGTTGTACGCATGGGAAACCCCCTTTTTGGAAAAGGTATTATTTTCAACTAACCAAATAATATACAATATTATATATATAAAGCTTTTCAATGAATACTAATTCGTAAACTCCAACCCTTTTTTTTGTTTTGCTTAGATCAGCTTTATTCGTAATGATCTTGAATTGGCTACCCTCAAGAAGATTGGTACTCTTTCAGCTGCCCAGAGTTTCACTTGGACTTCAATTCCTTTCTTCGTATCCTTGTTAACCTTTGCTCTGTATGTCTCAATCTCATCCCAGCCTTTGACCAGTCAGGTCGCCTTTGTTGCAATTGCGCTCTTTGGTCTTCTCCAATTCCCATTATCCGTATTCCCCAACGTCATCACATCAACTATCGAGGCATCTGTCTCTCTCTACCGTATCGAAGATTTCTTGTCTTCTGAAGAGCTGGACCCCTCCGCAGTACAACGCGAGGACTTCCATTATTTGCCAAACTGGACCCCCGAAATCCCTCTCGTTGAAGTCCAGAACGGTACATTCACCTGGTCTGAAAAGGAAACTCCTGTCCTGAAAAACATCGATCTCCAAGTTAAAAAGGGCCACGTTACTGCTGTTGTGGGACGAGTGGGATCCGGAAAGTCATCTCTGATCAGCGCTTTGTTGGGTGACACCGTCAAGGTGAACGGCACAGTCACTCTTCGTGGCTCGGTGGCATATGTACCCCAGCAACCTTGGGTCATGAACGCTACATTACGTGACAATATTGTATTCGGTCATCGTTGGGACGGTGAATTCTACGAACGCGTTATTGATGCTTGCTCGCTCAAGAGCGACTTTTTGATGCTCGCTTCTGGTGATCAGACCGAAATTGGCGAACGTGGTATCAACCTCTCGGGTGGACAAAAGGCTCGCGTTTCCTTGGCCCGTGCTATCTATGCCAGAGCTGATATCTATCTTCTTGACGACCCCCTCAGTGCTGTTGACGCTCACGTTGGCCGACATATATTTGATCATGTCGTTGGACCCAACGGCATTCTGAAGAACAAGGCCCGTATTCTTGTTACACACGGAATTTCGTACCTTCACCAGGCTGACCAAGTTGTCATGCTCAAGGATGGTGTGATTGGATCCCAAGGAACCTTTGATGATCTGATGAGCCAACGCTCTGAATTGTATGCCCTCATTACTGACTTTGGATCCCAGCTCAACAAGGACCAGTCTGGCGAAGTGCAGGAACAAGTTATCGAAGACGACATCACTGTGAATGATATGGGACGTAGCGAAGAAGAGATCAGCCTCAACCAAAGCATCGAGAACACCGTACGTCGTGAGAGACTCATGAGCACTAGCAGCAGTAACAGTGGCCTTACCTTGAGACGTGCATCCGTAGTCTCTCTTCAACGCAAGGCAAAGGCAGCTGCTCGTGGCGAGGACGCCGGAAAGCGATTGATGACCGTTGAAGAAAGTGCAAAGGGAAGCGTCGAGTCCGATGTTTACAAGCAGTATGCAAAGTCATGCTCGATTGTCGGTGTCGCCTTTGTCTTGTTATTCCAGATCTTGGCCCAGTTCTCCCAGGTCGGAACCAACCTCTGGCTTAAGCATTGGAGTAGCGACAACGAAGCAAGTGGAGGAAACGATCATGTATGGATGTACCTCGGAGTGTATGCTATCATTGGTTGGTCATCTACCATTTTCACCGTAATCCAGTCTCTCCTGCTTTGGATCTTCTGCGCCATTCGATCAGCCAAGGTTTTGCACTCCAAGATGCTTGATACTGTAATCCATTCGCCAATGTCCTTCTTTGACACTACACCACTCGGACGTATCCTGAACAGATTCAGCAAAGACCAACACACTGTCGATGAAATCCTTCCTCGCACATTCCAGGCCTACTTCCGAGTCTTGTTCTCCGTATTCTCCATTGTAGTCATCATCTCAGTCTCGACTCCCTTTTTCCTGGTCTTGATCATCCCACTTGGTTTCATTTACTCATATGTCCAGCGATACTACCTTGCTACTTCTCGTGAGCTCAAGCGACTTGATTCGGTCGGAAAGAGTCCTATTTACTCTCACTTCCAAGAAACTATCTCGGGTGTATCTACTATCCGTGCATATGCCCAGCAAGATCGCTTCATTTTCGAAAACCAGGGCAAGCTTGATGACAACCAGCGCGCTTACTACCCCTCTATTGCTTGCAACCGTTGGTTGGCCGTCCGCCTCGAGTTCCTTGGTTCTATCATTCTTTTTGGCTCGGCAATCTTTGCCGTCATTGGTGTTGTGTATGGCACCAACTACGTCGATGCCGGTCTGGTCGGTTTGAGTGTTTCTTATGCTATGAGCATCACTCAGGCCCTCAACTGGGTCATTCGCTCTTTCTGTGAAATTGAAACCAACATTGTATCGGTTGAACGTATTAAGGAATACATAGAGCTTCCTACCGAGAAGTACGACGCTGTCCGAAACGTCAACCCTCTTTGGCCC
Source organism: Phycomyces blakesleeanus NRRL 1555(-) (assembly GCF_001638985.1). Classification (NCBI taxonomy): domain Eukaryota; kingdom Fungi; phylum Mucoromycota; class Mucoromycetes; order Mucorales; family Phycomycetaceae; genus Phycomyces; species Phycomyces blakesleeanus. The sequence goes on along the minus strand of NW_017265137.1, from coordinate 365,518 downwards.
GAGAAGGGTGTGATTGAATTCAACGATTACTCGACTCGTTACCGTCCCGGACTTGATCTTGCCTTGAAGGGATTGTCATTTAACATTGCGGCCAGAGAGAAGATCGGTATTGTTGGTCGCACTGGTGCTGGAAAGAGTTCATTGAGTTTGAGTCTGTTCCGTATCATTGAGGCTGTCAGTGGTAACATTGTTATCGACGGTGTTGATATTGCCACACTTAGACTGTTTGATCTTCGTTCTCGCTTGACCATTATTCCTCAGGACCCTGTTCTGTTTGCCGGTACTGTCAGAGAGAACCTGGATCCCTTTGGTGTAAGCGACGACGCTCAACTTTGGGAGGCTCTCCAGAACGCCCATCTTCACGAATATGTTTCCAAAATGGATGGCAAGCTCAATGCAGTTGTGCTTGAAGGTGGTGATAACTTTTCTGTCGGCCAACGTCAGGTAATTAATACATAGATATATATTCTCTGTATTGTTTTGTTTGTTTAACTTGTGTGCTTATTACTAGTTGATTTGTCTTGCCCGAGCACTTTTACGTCGTACAACTGTCTTGATCTTAGATGAAGCTACAGCTGCTGTAAGTAGATTGAACTATTTGCAATATGATCCAATGACAAATTTGATGATAATTAATTGGCATTTTTTATTAATATAATAATTCATTTATTTGATAATTGTTTATGTTGTTGTTGAATACATATTAGATTGATGTTGAAACAGACTCTATCATTCAAGAAACTATCCGTTCTCAGTTCGCCGACTGTACCATCTTGACAATTGCTCACAGAATCAATACTGTTATGGACTCTGATAGGTATTATGAAATTTGACTGCAAAGAATGGCAACAAGATATCTAACAATTAAATCTGCAGAATTCTTGTCCTCGATAAGGGCCAGATTGCCGAATTCGACGCTCCTCAGTCACTCTTGTACAAGAAAGACTCGATCTTCTATTCCATGTCGAAGCAAGCTGGTTTGATAGAGTAATATAATATTTATTATTCCCCTCTTTCCCCTTCCCCTACCCCCTTTATCTTCTGCTTCAGGGATCATGATCATTTTTCGTTTTTTCTTTCTTCCTTTAAAGAAATTAATTTCTTCATGTAAAACCCCTATTGTGCAACAAGTACTACATACACAGATTATTCATATTTTTGAAAAATATTTAATTGCCTACAGTCTAAATTTTGAAAAATAAGTGCGTGCGTTTGTCTGTTTTTTTTTTTTTCCTTTTCTTTAAAAGATCAACCAGAAAATTCAAATGGTTATTTTTATTATTATATTGCAAGTTAAATATATATAAATATATATTATAGTTTAATTCAAATGTACCATAAATTGGCTTATTGTTCCTTCTTTTTTGTTGTTGTTATAAATCTAATATTGGTCTAATGACTGGATACCAATGTATGTACAAAGACATAGGCTGATTTATTCAGTCTATTTGTCCTCTTCTTTCTCTTCGTCTTCATTTTCTTCCGTCTCCTCGGGCAAATCGTACTCAAAGGACAAGTCCCATCGAGAGCCAGGAGCTCTTGCACTCACATACTTTACAAATCGCATCACATCCTCATCTCTCAAGACCAAAGATAGTTCATTGCAGCCGGCCGGCAAGGTTAACAAGGCACCTTCATCGTCGGCAGCCTTGTAGATGGCCGCATCTTCTTCGTCGTCGTGGGGTGCCATGTAGCATTCATACCCACCACATTCACCTCCTTCCCACACATTTGCACTCTTCTTGTTAGGAGTCGTAGCAAATGTGAGAGTGGCGTCGAGCACACCCTGGCCACGCGTGTTGGTAGTAGCTAAGGTGTAGTCATGCCCAGGTCTGAAACGACGTGCTTCACCACGGAATCCCTGTGGAACCATCTGGGTGACAACAGCCAACCAACGACGGAAAGGTTCGCTAGAAAGCTTTTCTTGCAGATCAGCAAACAGTTTGCTGGTTGGGTCGTCTTCGGACTTCAATGTCTTATCAAGGGTCATGTAACGACATCTATGAGGTGGTCCGTGTGCAACCCATTGCCCACGAGTACCAGTTCCATGAGGCACCATCACACGTGAAGTAAGACCGTCTCTCTTATCCGCTTCCTCCGTGGCTTGCTTCAACTCGGCAAATAAGGACTTGTTGATAATGTCTTTGCATTGAACAGCCGACTCGTCCATGAAACGTTCAGAAATCTGTCCTAGCATCTTGATGTTGAGATAATGAGGATTCATCCACTCTGCCAAGGCTTCAAGATCTTCTTTTGAGAGACCGTCGGTAGCCTCATCATCCAATTCATCTTCATATTTTGTAAATTTATCACTAGAATCGGTATCCATCTACAAAGAAGAAAAATAATAACATATAAAGATGTATACATACAAAACCATAAATTATTCTAGAAAAACTTATTTTCTTTTGTATATATATATATGTGTGTGTGTTTGTGTGTTTCTTTATACTCGAGGTAAACCTTACTTGCAATTGCTCAAGAGAAGACTTTGATTCGCCCTCTTCTTTTTCGGCCTGATATCCGAGCTCACCCTCTTGGGGAATATGGAACCACCCAGAGATACTCAACCGAGGTTTGTTTTCTGGTACGACTTCTTCCACTGAGTGGAAAGAGTGGCCAGGTTGAACGGTGAACATGACAAATTGATTCCACTGGGGAGGTAGGACAACAGTCGGTTCTGTGGCTGGAATACCCTTTTCAATAACGGGATACAATTCAAGAGCCCCACCGTCCTTGGGATCCCAAGGATTCTCGGGATCAGTCAAGTACAAGATATAAGACACGCGACGGGTGCCAATCACGTCATCGTGATTCAACAAATGACAACCTCCGTTGTAACTGTTGATGCTCATGTCAGTCTTGGTTCCCGAGAGATGTCCACAGCCTGTGACGGTGGAGATGAATTCACGGAATTCGGGAGAGTACAAGGCATTTCTCAATTCAAACAAGGATTCAAGTTTGGCTAATTCATCAGCCGGAAGTCCATCGAGATTAGCCAAATCACCAGTTTGATATACCTTTATTTTTATTTTTTATTTTATTTTTTAAAAAATTGTTAGACTTTTTTTCCCTATTATTGTGTGTGTGATTTGGAACTTACTTTGTAAATGTCAGTTTCCTTCAAGGTAAAATGAAGGTTACTGAGAATCTCTTTGCGAACTTTACGCAAAAGATCTTCATTGACTAACTTGTCAATCTTGCAATGAAGGTAAGGCTTGGAGGCTGCATAAGCGGTTTGAAGACTTGACGCGGTTTCAAGCAGACCTTGGTGGAACTTGTCTTTTTGTGACTCAAGCTTTGTACGCTTGGAAGGATGTTCAGTAGAATTGTCTGCTGATGTATGAGGTGACATTGTGTACTGTGCTTATGTGTACGTGTGTGTGTATTTTTTCTTGATTTTTTTTTGTATTTTTAAAAATGACTTGTAAAAAATATATACAAATATATATAAAATAAAATAGACAATTGACAAAAAAGGAAACAACACTGATTTTTCATTTACATTCCATTATAAATTCATGTATATATTGCATGTATATGTCGCACGTATATGAATATATTCAAAAGATCCAATGCATTGGTTTCAAGTAAGTATCCTAGCAACCTATTGCTTAAATAATAATTACCCAAAGTCCAAATATTAAAATAATCCTTAGATACACAGTATCACAACTAACTCAAAACAACTATATATTTGATTATTATTATTATTATTATTTCTGTGGATGTTATACAAAATAACCCTAAAAATATTATTATTATTTTTATGATTTCCTTCCATTTTCTTTTTTTTCTTTTCTTTTAAAAAGAAAAAATTACCTGTATTTACTCCTGTCATTTTTATTTTGACAGGCTAGAAATAGGGTGCATAGTAGTACGAGATATCATATTTAAAACCTCCTGTCTGTATGGGATCGGTAGTGAAGCTGTATTGAGAACATAGTAAGCTTCCATATATCCATTACGCAAAGATGTCAATTAAAGCCAAAAAAGAAATAATTTAGACAAAAAAAATGCCATTGTTTCCAGCTGTTGTGTTTGACATATCGGTGTGTAAATCGGCATACAAATGCTAGTGGAAGATGTGGTTTTGGTTCATTATACCTTTAATTGTACGTGTGTGTAAGTGTAAGTGTTAGTGCGTGTGCTTTTTTTTTGGTTTTAATTTGGGTGTTATATTTTAGATATATGATCCTTGGTGTTATTGAAGCAATGTATTGCGACCAGTTGACACCAAAGTATGACGATATAAATCTATATACAGGCGTGCTAGCCAATTTATAGTCATTATTATCATTAGTGCTATAAATGAGAGCAGCTATATATATATATATATTTATATGAGCACACGCACATATAAAGTATATAGTTTTTGTTTTTTTTATTAATGTTTATAATTGACCGTGCTTATCGAATAATCAGTTATTTCAACTCAATCAATATTCAACAATTCATTTATATTTATATTTGTATATTTCTGCATCTTCTTGTCAGTGATGATTAGATAGATAGCCTAGTTTAGGATACACTTCTTTAACATGTGGTATAATGTATGAAACATGTGGTATTGATTTTCGAAATTTTAAAGAGCTGTAATAGCCTAAGGATATTTATACATGTGTAAGCATATTACCCTCGGGTGTAATACAATAAAAAATAATAATACAAAGACTTTCAATCTGACCATTGTAGGAATTTCGTCAGATATCTTCTTTGTTACCTCCAAGGCACACATGGTCTCCTTTTTTTTAAAAAATTATGAGCTTGACACGCGCCTTTTGCCTTTTTTTATTGATCCTTTTTCATATTCAACACTTGTACGAACTATTTATAATATATATATATATATAAATACATACTCTAAATTCTCATTCGACATGACATCTCTATAGTTAATATTTTTATTTATTTATTAATCTTATTGATAATGTGTGGTGAAAAGCAAATCATTACAAGTATGTCAGTATACCATATTAGTCTCATGTTTTTTTTGGCCCTTCTGAATTCTAATTGCCCTACACAGGTTACGAGACATATTATTTCTCACAATTTTTGGGTAGTTGTTCTTTATATGATGGACCCCTTGTCAATCTTTAGGGGTTTTTTTTACGATATTTTTACTCCAAAAAAAATCCAAAATGTGACTCGGAAGAAGGAAAAAAAATGTCGAATTTTATTCATTTAATTATTATTTTAAAAAAATAATAATAAATAAATAAATAAATAAAAGGGTTTGAATGCTTTAGATCCGTGTCTTCTATAAAACTATCTTTGAAATTTACCTTTTTTTCTTTGTTCTCTCCAGAAAATATATACTATCGAGAAAATCAATCGTTCAATACCAAAACACATTCCCTCCTTTCATAAGACACCTCTCTTCAAGATCCATACAATGAAATATCCGTCTACTCAAGATACATTCCTTTCAAGAAAACCAAGACCGAATAACCCAAGGCCTTCTACGGAACCCTCGCCAACCCCTTCTCCTACACCTTCGCCATTGACGTCTCCATTTCAATAATTCTATTGTTATTATTATGAATATCCTGTTTTGAATTCATTACATAATTATGTATTTGTATTAATTCTATATGATACCTTTTTTTCCTTTTTCATAATGTTTTATAATTTCTATTATTATTATTATTATTATTATTATTATTATTATTATTTGCTTTTAACTGCACCTATGCTTCATTATCATTAGTATCACTATCAGAACTCAATAATCTTGTACAAGAATTATCATGATAATAAAAAAAATAAAACATTCAGCCAGCATACTTCTTTTTTGTCCGTATCCCATAGTATAACATTTTGTCTCTCTCTCTTTTTTGTCAGCCTCTTTGAAATACCGAATCACCGCTTATATTAAAGCGCAAAAAATTATAAGGGTGACCAATAAGGGGGAGCCAAAGTCATGAACAATTTCAATAGTCAAGATAAAATTTCACCTAGTTACTGTGCGATCAAGAAGGAAATAAATAAAAATAAAAATAAAAATAAAAATAAAAATAAAAACAAGCTTTGGACAAGGGCCCGAATCGTATCGAAGATTATGGTTCTATCGATCGAATATTATTTCTTTATTCTTTTTATTTTTTATAGATTATTTTCTTAAAAAGAAAGAAAGAATTAATCGTGCACATCAGTGAATAGTAAGCAGCAGAAATTCAAGAAACAGATGATCTATAAAATCATAGTAATCCGACAATAATCATAATAATAATAATAATAAAGGGGACAACGACATGAAATTTGGCTGGTATACCTAAGACATAAAACTTATTTTTTTTTGAAATCGAAAGATGAACCAAAAGAGAATTATATGCTTAGTATTGTCTATCAATTGGTTGGCGTATCTGACAAGCGGGATTTTTTTATATGTAACTTCTATGACAATTTGTCCTATTCACTCTCAAAATCTCGATCATAATTATATCACGCTATTTTTTTTATAATAGCCGCACTCCACAGAAACCAGTCTTTTTTAAATAAATAAATATATATATATTCTAATATATTAAAATAGATTATGTATATATATATTGGAGACAAAGTAAAACCTTATTGTACAGAGCGTAAAGCTAATGATTTAGTATAAAATATCATCATCGATTCCTAGAACACAGATGCAGATATAGATTTGGCTATAAAGAATATGGTATATTATACATACAATTCTCTCGGTTAATATTTCTTTCTTTCTCTTTCTCTCTTTATTATAGTTTTTTTTGCATTGCTTATTGTGGAATAAAATCATTTCTTTGCTATAGCCACACCTTGATAGTTACACGAATCTAATATTTCCAAACTATGTCAATCCGAAAACCACATATTGATCCAAATGAATATTTCCGAACCTTTCACAGCAGAAGATGTAAGCTGTGTGTCACTCTACGTCTCAATTTTTTCTTTCTTTCCTTTGTATAACAAAAAACAACAACAACAACAACAACAACAACAACAACAACAGTACCTTTAATGCAAGTCTTTCTCTTTTTTTCAAAAAAGACTAGCAAGATAGCTATCTCTACATTATCCCATGTACTACTCGTTCGTTTATCCAAACTAATATCTGCTATACTCACCTTATAGAAAATAATAAAATAGTAATAAAGCGCAAACTATATCGAAAATATTTAAAGTATATTCTAGATAAATTATAATATATATCTATACATTATATAATGAAAAAAGGGGGAGGAAATAGCGCTTTATTTTTATTAAACACAAAGGGGGTGTTAATCGTGATCGACCAGCTCGGAGTCATTGCATCAAGCTCGAATTAAATCATTGATTAATTGAGGTAATATGTGGCAATACAATTGTCTTAATAAATACATTAAATAAAATAAAATAAAAATTGAGAAATCAGGCCACAATGAATAAAAAAGAAAAAAAAGAAGGATAAAAGAGAAAAGTTGAAGAACAGTTCTATATTAAGCAAAACGTGCCACTTGAGCTTAGCGATTATTGTGGTTGAACAAATAAGACAATCTTGGGAGTACCAAAGTTTCTTTGGGTCTGTGCGTGAATATGGATAGATTGTAATTAAAAACCGAAGAAAAAAAAACTTCCCTTCAAGAAATCAGAAAAAAAAATTGCTAGATTATTTAGGTGTCATTGTTGAAGAAGGATATGAATATCACAAATGCTCATCCTGACATAATTAAAAACACAGTTAATTTAGCTTAGATTCATAATGTATTTATATATAAATGCCACACACGAGGAGAGCATCTAGACATATATAAATGAAATTATTAATTATTATTTTTTCAGCTTGTACAATATTAAAAGAATGTCTAGATCTTGGTCATAAAATACACACGCTTAGCTATAATTCATTTACGACTTAATTGATTTTATTATTATTATTTTGTGGGATTTTTTTTCTCTTTTATTTTTCTTTAAATCCTACAAATAAAGCGAGTGAATTTTCCCTAGCTAGTATAGTACCCAATCTAGCTTGCACCAAGCTATTGTGTATTACCAAACATATTATTAGTCTTTGATTAAACTGAAAAAAAAAGAAAACTTAAAAGCTGCCCTGGAATAAATATATATACTCTTACAATATTCGCTCAGGAACACAAATATTTCTAAAAGTTACAGAAATATATATGCATTCGTCATTTTCTTCTTGATTTCAATCCAATATGTGAGAGCCATATATACCTCTTTTTCTTTATATCACATTCTCCCTCCAATATTTGCCTGAAATAAAACATATAAATATTCTTAAAAAGATGTGTTTGTTGGTACATCGAAAATATGAAGAAATATTGAAAGAAGAATTTAATTCAAAGTTTGATATAATTATTCTGGTTTTACTGATTAAAATGCTTGTAAATACTACTCGAGCTATTTGACAGTTGAACTACTTACATAAATATTCCTAAAGGTATGAATACTCGCCATTTGCCTTTATGGTTTATGTATTCCATGAGATTTATAACTCAAGTAAGCTGCAAATCAAATAATAATAACAAACCCTCCCACGGCTCAAATAATCCATGGCTAAATGGCAAAAAAAAATTATTCCCATTATTTTCAGAATTTCATAAACTTACAAAGAGAACAATTTGTGGCAATATTACCTCCTCTATATACATATATAGTGTGGTTTCTCATTATACCCAATAAACGTAGGATGATACAAGGACCAATGTATACCCTTAGAAAGAATATGTGTATATCTATAGAATAAAAAAAACAATAGATAAGTCCAATGACATATGCTGATATAATCAGATTATATATATATATATGCTTTAATATTTGCTTATCAATTTCATACAGTTTTTTTTTTACTATTTTTATATACTTCCGTTTCACCTCTACAGACCATTTGTACATATAAAGAGAGAAACCGCTAATATGACATTTGTATTCACGATTCTTTTTTCCAAACAATTTCGGACGTGTTAATTCTGCGGAAGTCACTGTAATTTATGTATTTTATTATAAAAACAAAATATCTCAAATTGAAAAATAAAATAGTAAGCGTATAAGTTTTCTGTGTTTCGTTTCGTTTTGTTTCGTTTTTTTTTACTTCTCAGATGGCTGGTTAGTCATATAAAATCACATGTATTTTAGTGCCCAAGCTAGGGATAAGTATCGAATACCCTTTTGATACATGTAATAAATAGTCCGGGTAGTAATATGTTTGATCCCAAATATAAAGTCTGTATTCTTGCAATTTAAAAAAAAATCTCATTTATCTGTTAATACTACAAATTAGAATTCCCATGAGACTGAATGGTCTCTAAACACACACACACACACACACACACACACGTACGTACGTATATATATATAAAGGGAGATAAACGCGAAAAAAAATTGTACCTTGAGATAAAATCTATGCAAATTGTGTGTTTAATTTCCTTTGTATTATAAGCATATTCTAAATATCATCATCTCTCACTGTAGCTTATCGCATATAATAGCGTGTAAAAAAAGAACCCCAATTAGAGAAAATATGTGAAACAATGTGAAACAATATATTTAACTTTTGAAGGGTGTTTCTGATACCAAGAATATATGTCTCATGATAAATGACCATAGCCGTATCTGTGCTTGTACTTGTGTCTGTGTCTGTGTTTGTGTTTGTGTTTGTGTTTGTATCTGTGCTGGTGCTGGTACTGGTGCTAGTGTTAATATTGATAAGATTATTTAAATAGAAGAGTAACAACAACAACAACAACAACAACAAGAATAATTTAATTGAAAAATTATTTATTCATAAAAATAAATAAATATTTTTTTATCAAAAAGAGCATTTGAGAATTCGATAACGACTTTTTTTTTAAAAAAAAAATGTATATATATAAAAGTAAGGTCCCGGTAAAGTATTAGAGTAGAGACCTCAACTGTCCCCAAAAAAGAGCGGAACAAATATAGCTGAGATAGTTACAAGGGAAACAAATTAAAAGAAGTATATTAAATCATTAAATCATGCCTACTGTTTAACTCACAAAAAGGGCGATGTAATCCAAGTATACTTAATAGAAACAAAAGCTTGTTGTTGTTGTTGTTCAATTAACAATATCATATTATTTGCACAATAGTTAGTCTCCCAAAAAATAAAAATTGCAATGAAAATTATTTACGCGTGGGAGTGATTTATAATCAAATAATTGGATGTTCAAAAAAGTTAAATAATACACACTTACTGTTATTCTTAATACTCAGACTTCTTTGTTAGTGGTCTATAATTCAAGTAATGTTTCGATGTGCCAAGCATCGATATTAAGCCGATGACAGTAGTATAATACTTTAAATTACGCTCAGTTTTGGATTTTTTTTATATTATACACAGGAACATCCCGTTTAATCCCAACATCCCAGGGTAAAAATAAATAAAAAAATAACAACTCCAAACATAATATTTCAGGTATCCTTTCTTTCTTTCTTTCTTTCTTTTTCTTTCCTTTTCTCTATACATAATATTACTGGGAATAACGCTAAATTGACGCGAATTCCAATGGAAACATAAACCCTTTTCTTTAGAAATAAGAAAGAGCGGATATTGAGCTTGGCCTTAAACTCGAGAACTTTTAAAATATTTTGTAATTGATTAATTAAAGAATATCTCCAGTGGTTTTTTTATTGTATTACTCTTCTTTACGTGTAGTTTAATTCGACACAATCTTCTTACCATATGTTGCTTTGTATCGACTTATTTACGAAGAGAACTCTGCTCAAGGTCTATTGGTGCTAAGTCTCTACGCTTGCTGAAAATGTAAAACGTCACAGCGTATTTTTGGGGGTATTTAAATTGTAGATTTTGTTTACAGATTTACCTGTAGATTGAGATTATAGAGAGAGAGAGAGAGATAGTGCGTGTGTGTATGTGAACAAAAGAATACAAGGCTATAACTCTTTAAAAAAAAAAGAGCATGTAAAAGTTTTGATTAAAAATTGGTAGAAGATAAGGATCAACCAAGAAAAACAAAGTCTGGGAATCAGATATACATTTTTTTTTCCTTTGCAGAAATAATAATAGCTCTAGATCCATAACAAATTGCTCGGAAATAAAAGAATCACTTTTCACAAACCTTGAAAGCAATAAAAGGGCATGAAAATAGAGAAATGATAATCTAGTACCTTGGTACTCTTAAGATCTAGTAAAGAAAAATGAATAATAGATATATACGTACCAGTAGTAAGGAAACATCCATATTTAATCTTTTCATAAGATTGCAAACTCATCACATCATCTTATTCCATTTGAGTGAGATATTTTAAATGACTGGATTGGAATATTCGATGTAAAAATAAATAAATTATAATACATTTCAAAATTTTACATGAAGTAGCAGTTTAGTATAGTAAGCCCAGACCTTCTAAAAATGTAATACTAATGAGATATAGGGCAAATCAACTTCCTGTATTATCTAATAATACCACTTTTACTAAAATAACAGGATGTGCCTATAAGTGAGCAAACAACATTTAGTACCCAGTTTAACTACAGACCTTAACGTTTTATTTTATTACCTCCAATATATACTTTATAAGAGCATTGTTTTTTTATAACCTCAATACAATATTTATTCAAGAGTATTTCATCAATGTATTTTACAGATATTTTATAATATGCTACTATTTCTATAGATCTAGCTTCCTATGGAAAATAAAAATAAAAATATAAAAATATAAAAAATCGTACGTTAAAGTTTAGGTATAGGCGATCCAAGTCATTCCCGATAGAGAAAGTTGATATTTTTGTGCATTCAATTGTATATAAATAAATATATATTTACATTCTCACCACACTGAATATTTCCAAATGTTTTTTTTCCTGTAATTATTTACATCGTATAATAATAATATTCGGGCTTATAATACAGTATATCTATATATATTTTGATATATCAATTCAGAACTCTGGAGACAATATCAAAAATACATAGAAAATATTACGAAAAATCAAGGTGTTAAATTTTATAGTATAATATACATTAAAGTATATAGTCTTACTAGTATTCAACACATACCCATACAAATATATAAATATAAAATATACCGTATTTAAATTAATGATATACTAATGTACCTGAACAAACTATTAGCATTTACAGGTTTATTTTAATTTTCGTCTTTGGTTTCATCGATAATTTATACTATTATCTTTAATTTTTAAAATTCGTTTGGATAACTAACTGGCTTACTTGTGTATCACCAAAATTCATTTATAGATAGGCTGTTTTTCTTCTCTTTTTCTATTAGGAAGATAAAAGATCTTTTTTTTTTATCAAAGCCAAGATTTTTACTTGTAATATGTTCCCAGCAAAAAAAAAATGAAAAGAAAAAAAATTGAAACAAATATCAGTATGTATGATATCTCCATTGTTATTCTTGTCTACAAGCTCAAGAACCTAATAGAATAGTCTAGAAAGTCCAATATACAATCAATCTCCCCAAAGAAAAGAAAAACAATATCAATTTTAAGAGAATAATTGGTAAATTTTAAATTAGACAGTCTAGAATATTTATCTAACAAACGATCGATTGGCCAATGCCAAATTTTATATTATCTACTTTTTTTTTTAAAAAAAAAAAGAAAAAGAAAGAAAGACTATCCCACCCAAACAAAAAATAACTAGAAGAAGAAGAAGAAGAAGAAGAAAAGTCCTCGACTTTCACATGTTTTATATTTAGCATCTTAATATTGAATATTAGCATTATATTGATACCTCTGGCTTAGACTTATGATAGTAAAGTAAATTAGGATAATACTATGGTAATTGCTCCAAGTAAACTAAACGAGAGATCAATCGCGTTAATAGTATATATAAAGCACAATTATATGATTTAGTTGTGATTTTTTTAATGACTCATTCCGTGTAAGTCAAATTGATTGAATTGAATTCCAAAAACAACAATGCTAATAAAATGGATAAACATTTTATGAAATAAAAAAATGGGGGCCTATTTTAATATGTCATTTCATTTATTAATTCGACTGCGTTAATATTATAAAATATTTTTTATGTTAAATGTTACGAGAATATCCGAGAAATAGGATTGTCTTTTAAAAGTACAATACTTATTGACTTATGGGCTTATTATTCATTGGTACATCGAAAAAAAAGTAATATAACAGTATATTAATACCTTGATTTTATTGAAATTTTTACCAGATGCTAGTCATAAAGTAGTTAATAGTAGTATATGATCCAGTGCTCGCCACAGGCTGTTTTCTCGGACGATATCTATAGGGAACTTGTATGCAAACAAGTTCTTAATTATGATGGCGCAGTATTAAATAATATACCACGAAGAAGGATGGTGAATATGGTAATATAAAAGAACTTCCGGGCCGTTTAAGAAGCGAGCTATCATCTTATCCCAAATAAGTCAGCAGACCAAATACAGACATCCTACCTTTAGCTCAATAGATCTCTGAATGGATCGTAAGTATCAGCAGAAATCAGCCTTTGATTCACAAATAAGCTTTATTTTTTCTTAATGCAACATCTGTACCTGGCTTAAGCAAATAAAAAACCCGCTTTATGTAGTTAATTTAGGTTACATACCTTCTTATTGCCCTCAAAGACTTTGATGTTCTTTACTTCTTTATTTATTTATTTTAGCTGTTATTAAAGTGAATGTATTATATTATTCGTGGCATAGAGTTATTTGGTAGGTTTTAGGGATGGCTTACAAACCTTTAGTAACCTGTATATTTGCATCTTTAAAGCTCAACCTCCTGAGTTTGGTATTGTGGAGCACGTATACCGGCCAGGCGGTTCGCCCAATAAGACTATTCTTTTTGATTGAACAATTGATTCAATTGAACCTGATCTATAACACTTTTATGCCGCTTTTTATTATTATTATCTCTTTTCAAAGTTCGCTCCGAACTTATATTTTAAATATATAATATAGATATATAGGAACTTACCGGGTTCGACTTGTCTTTTATTAAGAGTTTATGGTAACAATAGATTTTATGGAAACTATTGAATATGAATTTACAAAAAAATTAAAAGACAAAATAAAAAGTTGTTTCAATAGAATTTCTAGATTTGTTTCAAGAAATATGTCGGAAAAATTAGTTGGATTTTGAAGGGCAGTACATTAATTTTCAAAACGATATTTATGTATATACTTAATATTTAACTATCAGACATTAATTTTTAAGTATTAATTTTGATACATATGAAATCAAATAAGAAAGAAACCCTTTCAGAAACATAGTACGGCTATCAATTTTGGTAAGATGAAGTAGTCAAATGGCAGAGATAATACAACTTCTGTTCAAGTCAAAGCCACCTTTTTTTTTTTAAAAAAAAAGCTTCTCTTCCTATTATAGTTGACTTGGTTAATTCGCTTAATCCGTCGATCGTGTACAGACCTATTAAATTCGATAATGAATGAAAACGAGCAAAGGAAAATATATTATGCGTAATTAAAAAAAAGGACTTTTACTTAATAATAATTGTAGAAAGAGACAGGGCTTTGGAAAGCGGTGTTTTTATTTATTCCAATTAAGAGACAAAAAAAAAACAAAAAAAAATACTGCGCATTTTGTGTCAATTTAATCAATGGCACTGCGCACAATCCTTTTGAAAGAAAGGAATTAGAAAAGGCTGATTAATTTTGCTATTTGACTTTTTATGAATTTAGATAATATTCGGTTGCCTTGGGTCCAGAGCAAATATTCATAAAACAGCTCCTATTACACAATACCATTTATAACCTTGATCCGAGAAATAATAAAAGGAAGAAAAAAAGCGTAAATCTATATATATAATTTCCTACATTCTGATACTATTTAACCAAGAATTTCATACTTGATTCTTCCCAAGACAAGTTAATGACATATATCTTAAAGATTCCATAGTTATTTGACCAATGAAGAAAACATCTTTAATCTCAGACTACCCCACAATCTGTTTTTGGTACATTAGCTAACACAAATTATTGTGCTTATTTTTTTATTTTAATTTTTACTTTTGGTATGCAGGTGTTCACTTGAATTTTTTTTAGGTTTTGAAATATTGCGATTATTGTATACATTTTATTATAATATTTTTTATTAAAAAAAAATAATGTAGTGCAAACAACAATAATAATAATTTTAGCACCCAACCTTTAGAAGAAGAAAAAAAAACACACAATATTATTTTCTATCATATCTTAACCAAGATCGTATTTCTGCAATTCAGAACTTCGACGCATGATTTAAGGTTTGTCGATATCTATATATAGAATATACCATTATTTTCATTGTACAGAGAAACAAATTGCATTAAACACTATCTATACCTTCCTTTGCAATAAAACCAAAATTGTCAAGTACAATGGCCTATACGCTATTATTGTCAATATTAGCTCTACTGATTTAATAGTAGTATTTAGGGTAAAAATCTGATTAAAATTCATAGAAGAAGAAAATTGTGTCTGCAAATACAAGTTTATTTTTATCGGGTAATTTCTATGAACGTTTTTTTTTTGGTATTATAAAATGTTCAAATGATGTGACTATTTTTATTATAGAAAGGTCTTACTTTTTACCTTATATCTACTAAGCGTAACCCTCTGTTATAGCTGTTGTTTTTCTTCTTCTAATCATAGACAATTAAAGTTGGTATGGGAACAATATCATAAAAGCTGTATGGTACATTACAGAGCATTAAAGTAAGGGTAAAAAAAAACAAAAACAATTAAACTAATTAATTTTGTGTATAGTGTTGAAACATATTATTTCATACTGTAGTTTGTTTTATACTAAGATATTTGAAATACTTGTTTTTTTAAGAGAAAAATAAAATTAAGCGTCTTGAGCTATCATAGATTCTTTGTAAGGATGTATTCTAGTATAAATATTAAACTTCTCGGATTTGTTTCAATTTCTTTCTTGATTTTCTTTCATGCAAATATTATTTGAACTCCGCAACTTATTTTCTTGGTCACATGACTTACTTTTTTTTAAAAAAATATATAGAAATATTCAAATAAGAAGTAGAGAAAAGTATTCTTAGGTTATTAAAGACTGTATTAAACATCTTTACACTATTTTTTTTATATAAGATTCACTCTAATTTTTGCTTAAATATAAAAAGGTTTTGAAAGAAGTTTCTCCCAAAAATGCGTTTTAATGTATTCCAACACAGGCTATGGGAGTCATTCAAAGTGCTTCATTATATTTAAGAATAATTAACTTTTGCAATAAACCTACCATAACATCCTAACTTTGAAGGCATAGAACTTTTTATATAGAAGCTGTCAGTATTGATCTTGAAAATATAATTATTAAACATGTGCTTATCTACCATTGCATTTTCTCAGTACATCTTCTAGCTTTTATTAACTTTATTTGTATAAGATTAATATGTTTTTAAAAAATAATGATGCCCTTATAGATTAGTGGTTCTTTTTTACTGTACTAAGCCTATTCAAAGTATCTAATGTTACTCTTCATTAATAAAAAAAACTATTTGATATGTAATATATAGTATCTTTAGAACACTACTTTTGGAATAAATTATATTTTTGTATATAGACGGAATTTTGTAAAAGACAGTTTATGATACTGGATCTCATATATTTATTTTTGGTCGATTGGTTTTATCTTAACACCACAGCTCATAATTATATTTTCTAGATTTGATATATATATATATTTAAGACTAAGCACGCGATTAAGCTACTAAACAATTTCAAGTCTGGATCAATAGTCTGTTTTATAGGTATATGACAAAATGGTTTGGAAGTACAACAACAAACATAAAGATATGGGTAAAATGATGATTTTACTATGGTGACTGCCATTGGATCTTGTGCATTGATGCCACTTAATCTCCTACATTTAACAGAATTTCTTGCCCAAAGCTTTTTACTAGGCAGTTGGAAATGTCCAAAATTCAAGCAACATACAGCAAGTCTTATCGTACTGTGCTATGTAAATACCCTCAGCGCCTGAAAAGTGGATCAACCTTGGATAAAAGCTCCAAACAAAATAGGCTTAATTACTATTGCGTCAAAAGCAAGTAATATGTAATTAGCGATAAAGAACTCTCCAGTTAATATTTATTAATGCCTGTGCCAACCTATCTGGGATCCAGTACTACTTATGTATGCCTTGATTTGGATTGACTCGGATTATATAGTCTAATAGAGCTTGATATCACTGATATTAATGTCTATCCTCTACATTATTCCAATACAACAAGTCTAGAGCTAGCAAAAATCGCATGCTTGGTGGGCTATCTACGATATAAATAATGCAGCGTCCTCAATTTTCTCTAAATTTAGGTCCTGTATACGAAGTCAATAAAAACCAATCGTGCAATAATCAATCTCTACAAGCCCTTCAAGTCACTTTATATGTGGTGCGATTGGTTGTCTTGCTTACTTGCTTTGCAACATGATATTGGTCGAGCCACATTATTCACTAATTTTGAGCCAGAACTTCACTCTAAATAATTCATCTTCGACCTTGCCATTAATATTCGTTTTATAAAAATAAACATTTTACTCCTTCCCACAAAAGAGTCTATCCTTAGTGATCTATTCTCAGGAATTGTCTAATGTATTTCTACTATAAGCCGCCAATCCATTCCCTCTACGCCCACACAATATGCTTGGTATACATATACAGTATCCCTTAAAAAGTTACTTCTTCTCAATTCTTCATGTCTTATATCTTATGTCTTATTTTCTGTTTATATATTTCTTTATCATGTATTTTTATAGACTATATATATATATAGACAAATGTGCCAGTTTTTTCTTGCCTTTCGAAAGTACGTGTCATTTTCTCTAGGTGTAATTAACTTGGGTTTTCTGTACAATTCTTTTTACCTGCAAAAGACAGTCGTATTATATTGTCTTGAAATCTTAATTTCTATATTTCTTAACATTTTATTCATTATAAATGACAATCATTCCATCTTCATGATGTCCAATTATGATTACATTCTTTACATTAGAATGCTTCCTTTTTCTTTTAGAAGAGAAATGAGAACAAATGCATTGTAATTTGAGCATGACATTTGACAATTATTGAATTCAAGGCTTTTTTTTCTAACAATAGGTAAATGTAATATATAAAGGTTTATAGAAAAATATACCGTTGGAATTCATAGAATCAAATAGTACTCAAGCTTTTTTCTCTATAGTGTATACTTTCATCTTTGGTGTATTGTGACTTTGAGAAATGAACCTTTCAAACTCTAACAAATAAAAGGTAAAAAAAAAAAGGGAGGAAAACGAGGACTCTAATATGTAAAATCTACCACCAGCGCAGATTTATTAATTACTTTAGCTTTTATGGGATTGCTTGAAAGTGAGAGTATTGAAGCTATAAAAGGACTATAAAATAATTCCAAAATATGGAAGTGTTTTTGTACAAAATATCGTTTAATAATTTTGTGTATTTTGCATATCTTTTTTTTTTTTTAAAAAAAAAAAACTAAATGTTCAAAAGTCTGTTATATTGATGCCATTTATTCATCTACAGATCTACAAATCTACAAATCTGATAATTCACTTTTTATAGCATCGTGTTCACGTGAACATCTCGTTTTCCAGGTTCAAGTTGATTGCTACACAAGGTGCAGAATTTTTTTTTGTGATGTGCTTCAATCTTGTGTGATGTATAGATCTATTGTATCTACCTTTCATAATTGTTTCCGATGTACCCCAAAAAGATCTTCTTTATAATAAAATAAAATCAACATCTTTGATTCTGTATAATTGATAGGTTCAGTATAAAGATATATCAATTCTACCTTTGACTATCAGTAAATACTTCTTTACGCATATATTCTTCCTGTTATGCATCCTGTCTCTATTTAAAAAGGCGCGAATCTTTTAGAAAAGAAAAAAAAAAGATTGTCTTTGACACACAAGTAAATTCTTGCTTTGTACTTACTGATTATCACATATAGAATTAAAGATATTGCATTTTTTTGGTCTCAAAGAAATAAGCATCAATAATATCCCGCCCCCCAACAGATCATACCATCTTTAGGATCCTTTTTTTTTCACGTTTACTAATGATTTTTATTGTTTCTTTTTACAAAAACGTGTTGAACTTTTTACAGGCGAGAGAGCGTGTTGAACGCAAGCTTACTAAAGGCTAAAGTGTGGTTATTCTAGACTACAGTCTAAAGTAGCTTGGCTATAACAATATAACGGGGGAAATATGGTGGATGTGGGGTTTTTTTTTCATTTGCTGATATTTTTGTTTTGTTTTGTTTTGTTTTATATAATAAAATCTAAACTTCTTTTTTTTTATGACTTTAAAGAGTGGCGGTAGACTTGATGGTCTTGGGGTCAAAGCCGGGCATAGGGAAGGAACGAGCAAACTCCATGACTTCCTTCTTGAGCTGAGCAATCTCCTGGTTACCGTCAAGAGCAGCAACAAAGTCCTTCATCATCTTTGAGCCACACTGTTCCTGGACCTTGAGAGCAATCTGGACAGCTCTGTGGAGAAGGTCACCGACCTTAACCATATCCTCTTCCTTGAAAGAACGGGAGGTAAGAGCGGAGGAACCGAGACGGACACCACCGGGAGTGACAGCACTCTTGTCACCGGCAATGGAGTTCTTGTTGATGGTGATGTGGACCATATCGCAGATACGCTCAACCTTAGAACCGGTCAACTTCTGGGGCTTAAGATCCCAGAGAACAAGATGGTTGACAGTTCCACCAGTCGCGAGCTTATAACCGTGACCAACCAAAACCTCACCGAGCTTCTTGGCGTTAGCACGAACCTGCTTAGCGTAAGCCTTGAATTCTGGGGAAGCGGCCTGCTTGAGAGCGACAGCAATGGCAGCAATGGTGTTGTTGTGGGGACCACCCTGGCATGAAGGGAAGACAGCCATGTTAACACGGTTCTCAAGATCGTCGTTCTTGTCGCGACGGAAGAAGATGAGACCAGCGCGAGGACCACGGAGAGTCTTGTGAGTAGTGGTAGTAACAACGTCGCAGAAGTCGAAGGGAGAGAGAGCCTGCTCACCGGCAATGAGACCGGAGATGTGAGCCATATCACACATCAAGTAGGCACCGTGCTGGTCAGCAATCTTGCGCATACGAGCATAATCCCACTCAGCAGGGTAGGCAGAGGCACCGCAAATCAAAAGCTTAGGACGGAACAATGCAGCGTTCTCTTCAAGACGCTGGTAGTCAATGAGACCAGTGGTCTGGTCGACCTGGTAGGGCATCGACTGGAAGTAGATGGAAGAAGAAGAGATCTTCTTCTTGTTGGTCTGGTATCCGTGAGTCAAGTGTCCACCGGAAGGCAAGTCGAGACCCATAAGACGATCCTGGGGCTGGATAAGAGCGGTAAGGGCGGCGAAGTTGGCGGTAGATCCAGAGTAAGGCTGGACGTTGACACCCCACTGCTCAGGGTTAAGGTTGAAGGCAGCAAGGGCGCGCTTGCGGCACAAAAGCTCAAGTTCATCAATGAACTCGTTACCACCGTAGTAACGAGCACCAGGGAGACCCTCAGAGTACTTGTTGGTGAGAGGGGATCCGTTAGCTTCGATGACAGCTTGGGAGGTAAGGTTCTATACAAGAATAATAGCGATTGTGAGTTGGTGGAATTGATATAATTATGCAAGGAAGATGTATATATATATATTTATATATATACCTCGGAGGCAATCAACTCAAGTCCAGACCACTCTCTAAGCTTCTCGTTCTCAATGATGTTGAAGACTTCCTGATCCTCCTTCTCGAGGGGAGTGTTGAGGCAGGCGTTCCAGGGGTCGGTGGGCTTGACGGACATGATGATAGAAAAGAAGAATAGTGTGCAGAAGATGCGATCAAGGCCGATTTTAAAGGTCAGTATTGGCCTGGTGGCTTGTTTAGCTGCACTGGTGAGCGGAGCTAGATTATAAAAATTTATGAATTGGAGTCCAATCAATGGGCGCCATCGTCAAGACGCTGTGAAGAGATAGATCATCTTGGGGGGCTAAAGCAGATCTCCAGCTAAAAGATGGTTGGACTCCGCAAAACGAGTCATTTTCAAAAGATGGCTGAGACTTGATGTATGATAGGGTTAATTGCCTAAATGATTTTTTATCTGTTACATAATACACTGTAGAGGTACTCTTTTGTAGCTTTCTTTTTATCATTAACAAAGTGTGTAAAGAAAGAGAGTTATTAAGAAGATGTACTGTAAAGAGAGAAAGAGAGAGAGATAAAGAGATAAAGAGAAATAGGTATAAATTTATGTAAAGGTTAGTCCTAGATGCGATCGGTTGCGAACAGAGTCTAGTAATTTTTAATAGATTGTTTCAATCATTAAACTCCAACGTTTCAAACTGTAGGCTTTGTTATTAAAGGAGATTTCGGATAGTTCTTATATTTTATTGTATATAACAAAAGTTTTAATAGAATGTTTTTATTAAAAAAAAGCTTGAGAAAACTTCTCAAATTCAAAATATAAACAACCCCTTCTTTTTCTTTACATTGGCTTTGACTTTGACACCTTTAGTTCTTTACTACAATATTTTCGATTGAGATAATTACTCAGAGTCGAAATGTTAAATATTACTGTTTATTTTAAGCTACAACCGTCAGTATTTTTTTCCCAATATCATATAGCATTTACGTAGTATTTATATGTTTTTAGTATTTGCTAAACATGTTTTCGCATATTTGTGCTAAAGAATATTTATAAAAGACCATAGGAATAGTGAGATCCTAAAGAAACTTACCTATATATTTTTCTTTCGAGCGTTTTTCAGTCAATTATATAGCTATATTAAAGCACGAACCGAGTGATGTATGCAAATGATTCAATGTAATGATTTACTATTTTCGTTGATAGTCTTATATACACAACTAATTATCTTGCGAATCGATGTACTATTTTTCTTATTAGGAAAATAGACCTTCTAATATCCTGCAGACCAAATAATAAGAAAGCGCGTACAGCTTTTATAAAGTCTATATATTGTAGAAATCGAAACTTCTTATCCTTGACTCTAATATATATATATATATATATATATATATATACTTACTTTTTGAAATTATAGGATTTTGCCAGCCACAGGTATTTTCCGTTCATGCAGTGACATAGACCTGTGATACATTTTTTAAAGGGTAGCCAAGAAATTGGTCTATTAGAGAACGTTTTTTTATATGCTTGGTATGGCTATTTTAGAATGTAAAAGCATTTAACTAAATACTTGTTTAATATTTTAAAGAGCAATTATAAGATGTGGAAAGAATACAGTAAATAAATAAAAAAAGGAATAAAGGGGAAAGAGAGATTTTTGGGATGAGTATATTCTCAAGAAATATCATTAAATCATACTACACAGAAACTATGGTATTTCTAATTTTTATTTAATACTTTAACCTTATACACAGCTAAAATAATTACTTTGGTTTAAGGCGAAATGATGACCACATCTTTACTGCTTTAAATAGACTTGCTCGCTATTTATTAACCATTACTTATAACAATACACTAAATTTATTCGCTTTAAAGTTTGGTACCTAGTCAGTGCTTATCGACAAATAATATCAAATTAGAATAGTATATAACAAACCAAATCATAGAAAATGTAAATACTTTGTCTATCGAATAAAAAAAAATATAACTGTGAGTAATGGATCAAATTCATCTTGTGGTCAAATTCGGACCTTTGCGTGTCGTAAATAAAGGTTGATAACACCATGAATTGGTATCCAATACGCTGCTTTCTGTGCACTTTTGTCTATGTCTCATAACACTTCATTGAATATTTTGGACGAGAGAATTTAAGAATTACTCAAAGAAATCTTCTATACGGATTTAGAGTTTGAAAATAACATTATTTAAGATTGACAACCTCTTTGTGACCACACAATCAACTAAGCAAGAAGGATATCTAATATATCACTAATCATCCTCCTCCCCATCATCCCATTAATAATAATATATATATAAGAAGATTCATACATACTGTACAATTTCTTAACGCCATAACTGCTTGCAGCCTTTATTGAAAGTTTCTATAACATTATATATAATACTGCCAAAAGTTCGAATCGGACTTTAGTTTATTTACGCTTTGGTAAGTTATGATTGTTTGTAATCTATCTTTTGCTATAACATGAATTATAAGCCTGTAACTTATATTTCGAAAAGTTTTATATTATAATAGCTTAAACCAATGTCTGGTTATCGAGCCTTGGCTATGAACTCATATCTTTAAAATATGTGATTAAGCCACAATCAAATATAAAAATGTTATATTTATAACAATTGACCTGTCGTATAAATTAATATTATGAAAAAGACAAAACGAACTTATTCTCACAAACTTTAGGTTTGCTTAAAAATATGTGTTACTGTTCATCGTATTTTTAACAAGAGAAATTTGTAATTTATATACATACATATATACATAACATAAGCATTTCTCCAAGTGTAGAGACGCAGTAAACCAAGAAAGGTTCCAGGATCAGAGTGTGGTAAGTTGTGGCCTGATACCTAAATTGACGACATTGTATTCTTTTGAATGAAGGTAAAACCCCCAAAAAAAAGATTTATCAAACAATCATCAAAATTATTGATGCTTGATTTAAAGTTTATATTATCGAAAATTAAAGAATAAAGAAAATATAGAGGGCAAGTAGAACACATTAAAGTTAAAAATCAAAGCACAGAATACGTGGGATTAGTAAGCACCTATTTTAAGCATTTATAAACAGTTCAACCAAAAAGTTGACATGCAGGCCATGTATAGATATTTATATAAAGGCTTTCAAGTTTATTTTTGATAGTTTGATCATAAAACTGACTCAAGCTTTAATACAATCAACCCTTTATGCTGTTGCCAACAAGGTAGAAACATTTGTAGACAAGGAAGATGAAGATGACCTTTTAATTAATGGGCGGGGAATATGCGTTTCTGTCCTGTACCCTAACCACATGAGAGTTGCCAATAGAATCATTAGAATTTTCGATGTGTCCACAATAAAATAATGATACTTGTATTTCGCAGTGTTTCTAATTGATAGTAGTTGATAATAAGGTTGGCCGTTTTAATAACTCAAGGGGAAACAAGTAAATTTCTGGGGAAGTTGGTACACCCATTATTAAATTAAAATTGGGTGTGGATTAAATTTTAGATAGTTCCAGCAGTTATATATAAATTATGTTGGAAACAAGTAGTTTATGTAGGTCTAGTTTTGACCTACCATAAACAATATAAAATGCAGTATCAAAAAAGAGATGTTACGTGGATTGGGATGACAGAGAGGAAAAGCAGTCAACAAGGTTGTACGCAACATCTTATGCCGCTCACTACCTAAAGAAGTCGAAGAAACAACCTCCGCTAGAGAGTATGGGGGGAGGAAGTCCTTTGTATTCCTCTTCTTGTTCTCATACTTCCTGTCCTTTCATTTCACGCTTAACATTGATTCTATATAAGCTACCAATATATATACATATAAGGTGAGGTTTGTTATTTATATATAGGGGTATCAGAAAATTCCCATTTTAGGAATATGATAGCATGAAAATAGGATAGTGATAGCAATGGTGTGTCTTTTTTTATGATGATAAATATTTGAGGATGATTATACTATATAAATATAAATAAAAGTACAAGTACAAATATATTATACTACGAGCATATAATGCTCATAGTCTGGTATTCTTCATCGTATATGGACAAGTATCGTCCGACCATTTGTAAGAAAGAAAGGAATACTACGGAGACAAGTGATTCCATAAATACGGTTAATTATAATGAATACACCTAAATCCACAAAGAAGATGAAATTCAAAGCTTTGGTTGGTTAATTTACTTTAATACATATCAAATAGCAAAAAAAAAGAAGAATAAGAAGGGAAGAAGAAGGATAAGAGAAAGTTTTATTCTGGATTGGCTATATTGAAAAATAAGGGAACATAGATGTCTAATCTTTTAGACAAAGAAGCAAGGGTTGATGTACAAATAGGTGGGCCCAATAAAAGCAATGGAAGAATAGAAATTTCACTTCTTTGCATGCCCCCTCCCCTTATTTCCCATGGACTTCTGCTCACCCGACGATCTATCCCCGCCAGCAACACCACCCAGCACTAGCACAATGAGCCTGTGTCGGACAGGGAGAGCCCGTCCAACCCTTCATCCATGCGCAATCCCTCCGACACATCAGAACAAGATTGATTACATTGGCCGGGCCAAGAGCATATTCCAATTGTTTGATGGCCATTACAAGCAATTGCTAATTACAGAACTACTGGGTTGTTGCGACAATCAGCTCCTCAGTCAGATCCATACCCTAATTGCACCAAAGCTCAAGGTTGATTTCTTGAGACAATTGCCTAGTGAGATTGCATTCCAAATACTATCCTTTGTAGACCCACCTACACTGGCCCAGTGTGACAAAGTGTCGGGTTATTGGCACTCACTTCTTCAGGACGACACGACATGGAAATCGCTGTGTTTGAAACATCATTATTGTCATCGTTTCCCGGTCCTTCAGTCCATGTCCTTCAGAAACCATTTCATCCGCCGCTACAAGATAGAGCATGCTTGGGCGCAAGATACTGGAAGCATAGTCCACTGCCCAAACGATATCGGATCTGGATTGGTGACGTCGCTTCAGATGGACGACAAATTTATAGTCGTAGGCTGTGACAACCGCCGTATCGAGGTCTATGACAGCACCAACGGAAAGTTCATTCGTACTCTTCGTGGCCATGAAGGGGGTGTGTGGGCACTTCAGTTCATACAGCTAGAAAATGGAAAACACCGGCTGATCTCTGGTGGTTGTGACAGGTGAGATTCACAAATGGTGTGAATATCTATTTGGTTATTAAACAAGTGATCGCTTTGATCAATAGACAGGTCCGAGTGTGGGATCTTCCAAATGGTTGTCCACTACATGTCCTCAGAGGTCATACCTCCACAATCCGATGTCTAAAGGTTCGCGACTCCAAGATCGCCGTTACGGGCTCGCGAGACACCACTCTGCGGATTTGGGACATAGAGCACGGGACACTAAAGCATGTCTGCACTGGCCATCAGGCAAGTGTTCGTTGCCTAGAGGTACATGGAAACTTGGTGGCATCTGGATCCTATGATGCAACTGCACGTCTTTGGGATATAGAAACTGGTGAATGTATCTTTGTTCTCTCTGGGCATCACTCTCAAATTTATGCCATCGCATTTGATGGTATACGCATTGTAACAGGCTCTCTTGATTCCAATATCCGTATATGGTGTGCACAAACTGGAAAATGCATCGCATTCCTCCAAGGACATACTTCCCTTGTAGGACATCTCCAACTCCTCAAACCTATAACACCTTCAGACTTACCTTTGCTTGTAAGCGGCGCATCCGATGGTTGCTTGCGTGTCTGGAACCTTGAGACGAATGAATGCATACACAGGATTTCAGCCCACGACAACTCTATTACATGCCTCCAAGTTGAAGGGAAACGCATCCTCAGTGGCGGTAGCGATGGTCAAGTCAAACTATGGGATATCGACACTGGTCATCTTTTAAGACCATTTACTCTCCCTGGAAAGAGCGTGTGGCGCCTTCAGTTCAACGATACAAAAGCTGTTGTTATTCTCCAGCGACGTTCTCAACCCGACACTGAGACGCTTCACACAGCCATCGAACTTCATGACTTTGATAATTATTCCAAACCATAAGCAGTCTCTTAGTATATGTATATGCATCGTTAGAAACCCTTCTTCCTCCTCTTCATTTACAACCTCATTTACAAGTCTTCATTATAAATCCCAAAGAAAGACACCACTTTAATGTAGTCATGTCATTTTGTGTGAAATATGTCGGAAGTTAAATGTGAAAAGAGAGTTGTATGTACACCTGGCTTTATTTCCTTCCTTGGCAAAGGATGGAACTTTTCACTAGATAAGGAGCCTATTTAAACCCAAAATCTTTTCAAGTATATTACTTTAACCTCTTTTCCTTCTACTTTTATTGTAAACTATCATGGGTCCCATTATAATTCCTTCTGAATACGGCTACGTAAGTACTTCAAGTATTTTCAGAACCCTTGTTGTTGCATTAAACGCTAACGACATTCACAATACCAGGTTCTTGCTACTGCTGTTATAAGTGGTATCTTTGTTGTCACCCTTGGTGCCAGTACTGGATATGCCCGCAAGGCTGCTAATATTCCATATCCCTATGGTAAATATAAATATAGTATCCATGTAACATAAAAACATCAGGACTAACACGAACAACTCCAAGTTTATGCCGAGAGAGCTGAAGCCGAGCAAGATCCCAAGAAGCATATATTTAACTGTACCCAGCGTGCCCACCAGAATACACTTGAAGCCCTCCCCCTGTACAACCTCTTATTGCTTATTAGTGGTATTGAATACCCTAAAGTTGCTTCCGCTGCTGGTTTGGTCTGGGTGGCTGGCAGAGCATTATATGCCAGTGGCTACAAGTCTGGTGACCCCGAAAAGCGCCACAAAGGCGATTTTAGTTATATTGGCTTGTTTACTCTTTTGGGTACTTCTATATATACCATCTACCAGCTACTGAAGTAGAGAGCGTATTATAGCTTACATACTTTTCTTTATTCTTCTTTTTTTTACTGAACTACATGAACTATATTGTTTCAATAGACATATGCTAATTTATAATTGCGTAAGAATTTATTTGCGCTCTATAATAAAAAGCAAAAAAAAAGAAAAAAAAAGGTACCGGGAAGGTGTCAATGGCTTGACTGCGCAGTAGATAATACAAGTGTGTTATTTGTGTGTATCCAAGATTATATTATCTCCTTTGCCAAAATGAGAAAATACACGTAATGAATTTGGCTCAAATCCACATTAGAAACAATTTTTAATAGGCCTAGAAACTGAAAGAAACACCCGGATATCAACTTGCTTTATTAAGATTTTGTCTGTTAGGCCATAATCACGCCTAAACCCAGCGTAGGCCGCCCTTGATCCTGCCATCCCACACCTGCTGCATTACATCCTCGCGGCCACCGTACGTTGGGACCATAGATAGACTCCATTTCTCGCATGAATCCACCAAAGTAATTCCATTCTGGGGGTTCAATCTTTCCTTGGCCAGGCCACACCATGCTAGTGTGTTCTTGGTGAGCTAGAAAGACATTTCTCCAGACTCGGAAAGTGTATTGCTCTGAATTAAGCTGAAGAGCATGGGATTGTTTGTCTCCACCTTGGTTCTTGAACCGGACATCATACATAGGAGTATGTCGACTTATCACATAATAGGGCTCCCATTGGGATTCATAGCACACTTCATCATACACATGAAATCCATGCGATAAACCAAGCTGGCGGTAAAGTGTCGGGCCATGTCCTGCACCTGGATCAGTTATGTAGGCCTTTTTGTTATCAAGAGCATTACGTATAGTGCTGACTTTGGTAGGTATCGGGTAGTCTGATACGAGACCAAAGCAAGGTACAACCCAAGCAATCTTGGGTGATTTTGACATCCGAGTGTACTGTTCTTGGAGAAAATTGTGTAGATTAGGAGAAGGTACAAAATCAGCATCAATGACGAGGATATAATCGGTAGTTGAGGCAGCCCATGCAAGGTTTCGGAGGTGATTAATTGGATAGGCGAGCCGATCTAGCGTGTTATAAGGAGGTTTTACAAGTGTGAGATGAATATGTTCATACGCCTTGAAGTTTTCGGGAATCTTTAAGAATTCGTCGAGCTCATCAATATCTCCTTCTTCTGTAAGGTAGCTAATGAACAATTAAATATCTAGTTAAATAAAGAAAAATTTAATTAAAATAAACATTATACTTACATAGCTATAGAAATAGGACCTTTCCACACGTCAAGCACCTTGTTAAATGTATTCAGTCTATTGACAGAGAACTGGGTGACAAGAGTAATATCAAAAGGATCCACACTAGATGGTATATGGTTCATCACAATCTCTTCGTTATATCGATCTATACTCATCATACCTCAGTATTCTATCCTTTTTCTTTCTTTTTACAGCATCCACTAGATTAAGTAATTATTTACAGCCTTACCTTTTACTGTTATTTTGAGCTGTGAAATCAACAATGTAAGACTGGCTTGGATAAAATCAGTCACCAATTCATCAAGCATCATACAATACAATCCAGTTGATTTTATTTCTTTTACCTTTGACTTGCATGGATACTAAATTGCGACACTCTGGAACCCATCCAGTCTGTCCATATTCATCCACACACGACGTATTTCCTTCCATCCGCATCCACCCTTGCTCTGGGCGAGGGCCTTCACCGTCTACTCTAAGTTCAACCTCACATCCTGGATCCACATTTATCTTTCCAAGATCTCTATAAAGGCCGTTTTCTACCAAACCAGTCCAGTTTACAGCACCAGAAGCTGTAGACCATGTAGAGCACCGCCCGGCCGGATTGCACATTTTGGCCTGGCACGCCTTTGGTTGCTCATATATAGGTTGATCTCGCAGTTTTCCATGTCGTATGGGAAACATCCACCATCGGAATAGAATTAGCAAAGATGTCAGCAACAAGGCAAGTCGTAAACGATGAGATCGCAGCTTTGGTGTATGTGATTCGAATTCATCCAATGATGTGCTACTGTTGCGATAATGACGTCGAACCGTATAGATTGATTCATTCGGTGGACTTGTTGACGTCCAACTCTTAAGAGCTTTGAAGCGTTCCATATCAAAGTTGCCTTTTTTATTATTTCTGGTTTTTTTTTGGACGACCAGGACTGGAACCTATTCTTAGTGATCGCCTTTTTTTTTTGGGGGGTGTGTGACTTCAAATTTGAAGTCCTATAGATAAATCATGTCAGGGAAAATACAGTAACCCCTCATCTAGTTGTGGTCGACCGGTTTTTTTATAATCTACCAGTTTTGATTATACTTTAAGATAAATATATTTCTTTTTTAAGGGGACTACACAACTACTCTACATGTAAGTCCTGATTTGTTCATTAACCAAATTATATTGCTTTATAGTTGGACAACAAAATGCAAAAGTAGAATTTTTGTAGAATCTTTCTATAGCTTTAATGTGCTAGGATTTTAAGTCAGATAAGAAATTTAGGGGCTCACTAATAGATCAACACCTGTAACTCCCTATAAACAAAAGTTGTATAAGAAAGGATTATAACTTATATATAGCATAGCAAAAACTAGATAGCAGAGCGGCTTATGTTGCCATCTTTGAAATTTCTACTTCGTCATAAGAATTTTCGTCTAATAATAGGGGGTTTCAACAGTCCTTTAAGCTTTTAGCTTAAGCTTTGAGTTTTAAAGTAGTAACCAATAATACGTAAGAGTTACTAAGTGTTTTTGAGTACCCTAAATACTTCTCTCAGTTCTATTAGGCATTGTGATAATAGAATTTTAAGTTTAAAGTAGTATTGAAAGAGGCAAAAATATTTGCATCAAGGATTTATTAAATTTCCAAAAAAAAATCAAATTTAAGCAAGGATGTATTGAAAGATTATAGATTCATTTCAGCCAATCATTTCTCAAATTTAAACTCAAAAGCTTAAGTTTAAAAGTTGAATAACTGTTGAAATCCCCTAATGATCCTTTTTTAACCTATTAGTCTTAAAATTAACTCTTCTTTGTCTCAATTTTATTTTCTCTTCGTCCAAAAAACGTAAACAAAATGTCTAAAAACTAATATTGATTTGTCCAGAAAAAAACTAACATCACTTGAATTTAAAGTAGAAACACTGTATTCCAATTAAAGTCAGAGATGTTCGATTTCTCGTTGGGTTTTAACTCTAAAGGTTTCCAAAAATCCCAAAATTCTCACTGGATAGCAATCTCTTGTTAACAAAATTCCAAAGTCTACAACAGTTAACTGTGAGAATTTCTAGCTGTTAATTTGGCACACAAGAAACGTTTTATAAGGCTGATGAGACAAAGTAATATATGATAATGGCACTTGGGAAGAAATGGAAGAAAAGAGAGATCAAGAAAACTGAATGGACATGGGGTAAGGACGACCCTATTTTAACCACAGTAAATTAATGCATGTAAAAAGTACAGGTCAAAAAGATTATTCTTTGTGTAAAGTCTTTCGTCGCTTGTTTGTCGGGAGCCCACCGCCAGGTTTGTTCCATGAGAGGTAGGTCGGGTCACCCAATTTTCTACGTAGATAATATGTAAGGAGAGAGTTTTCTTTTTGTTTTACCTAATTAAACTTCATCCGTTTTCACTCTTTACATACCTTGGCTTAATACAGTGGCGAATGGTAAAAATAAAACCAAGCAAAAGGCACAACGCACCAATTGCCATATAGGCAATACCAAGATATGGGTTGCGCCCACCTAAAGGAGAAGTAGTTGAAAGTACAATCCATTTCTCACCACTGTATTGTACAGTATCAAAGTCTTGAAGAGTGGTAATAATAGAAAGCCATTAGTATTGAGATAATTTTTTCTTTTTTGATTGTTTACTCACTCATATCAATGTACACACGCCATCTTCCAGCAACCAAATCATCATTGTCATTTCTTGCCCATATCTTACGGAAGTCAGGAAGAGCCGCGACATGCATCCAAACCATCAAACGCTCCATAGAAGATAGATCTGGTGGTGGATTACTGTCGTCAAACTTTCCATTGGGATATCTGAGAGCCCAATTGGGTGGTGGTACTATCTCTGATGTTTGATACTTTGTAGGCTTATATTTTTGTTTGTCAGTGGGCCAAGCAATGCCAGTTGTTTCAAATGAATAAGTGGTAGCGGTGGATTGATCGACGGAAATAAAGTTTGAAGCGGTGTCTATAAAATATTCTCGTCAGCCATTTGTAGGAATTCGTTTACCCAGCCTACCGTTAAACATCGAATTAGCAATTAATCCGCACGGATAAATAATTCCGTCGTTTGTGGATGTTAATGGATCACAATTAACACCAGCAGTACCCGAAGATACAGCATCGCCTAATAGCTGGTTTGCGTCATAGTTCTTAATATATTGTCGATGATTCTGATAGAAATTTGTCAGACGATAATACATAAATATTGGGCCAGTCATTGTTCTAGGCACCGTGAAGTCAAGTATACACTGTGGAATGACCAGATTGTTTGGGTTATTCCAAGTAGGGTCGATAAAGGTAGACGAATTTTGGTAATGATAAGCAGGGACTTCCATGTCAGTCATATTGGCATCCTTGTTGAACAGATAGCTGTACAAGCTGGGTGCAAGGTACACTGGCTCAGCATATTTTGTGCAATGAGAATAGTTAATCATTATCTCATCGACCTAGATTTCAAGGAAGAACATATTAGCTCAAAGATCTATTCATTTATATCTCGAATCCTTACACGACCGCTAGACCAGTATAGAAGGCCTCCAATTGGTGTAAATAGAATGCCAATGATGAAGAATGTTGGAAGAACAGTGCGTGGGGTAAGAACAGGCTGCCAAGCTGGTAAACGCTGTTGTCTAAAGGCTCCATCTGAAAAATGGCGTAAGTGTATTTGTTCGTCTTGAAAAAATTCAGAAAAAGAAGTTGATTTTACCAATTGGCTTCTTTGATTTCTCTTCTTCCTCTGACATGATTCACAATAAGAAGAAGAAAAAAAGAGGTGCAGCCACTTGTCCCGATGAATTTTTCTTCATTTGGGCGCATAGCCCAAAGCCCATTCTCTCACGTGATAGGTTATATTGGTGACATTTGGTGTGGTGTGGAGTCACACAATAGTTCATTATTACCACACATACACCTGTGTGTTGGGTGAGCGTGTGTTTCAGAATACAATTATAGTATAGTAATGCGGATGACCCCTATACTGTAGAAGTACAATTCTAGGCACCAATTGGCTAAAACATTAAAAGATGTACACTAAGAAAAATATAAAGAACTTATCAAGACAATGTTAAGGATGAAAATATAAGCAAAATAGGTTTAGCCAGAAATTTAATATAAATAAATATGCATACCTGTATTAGGGTAAACATGTACGCTATATAACTCTAATAAGCCAAGACCTCTGCACCCAATCTTGAAATGATTGATAGCATAATTTATCTACATTCTGCCCTGGAGTGTGCCACTCGCATTTTAAAAGGTTCTTTTGAAACACCGCGGCCTTGGCATAGCGATAAGTTTATATACTACAAAATACAGGCAGTCACACTTTCCTGAACCTGAAAGAATTCGGCAGGTCCGGCACAAGCTGTATTTCTCTTGTTATTCATATTTCTCTGCTTAATTCATCTTTTTTTGATGCATCTGGTGCATTCCATCTTTGCATCAAATCAATTTTTATTTTTGCAACGAATAATTTTCGGAAAAAGTGTATAGGAAGTGAAGTTCATTTTTATAAAACACGTGACATAATAAAATTAAAAAAAATTGAAATTGAAACACTTCCCCATATTAAAAGATAGGTCACGATGCTCAGGGTCATTCATATTTGGTGTGGGCAGACTAAAAGCCCAGAAAGAAAATAGCAAGAAAAGGGCAAAACGAGCTCATCTTGAAGTTAGTCAAGCACACTAATTTATGATTGACCACACCTTTCATTAAAAAAAAAGCTTAAAATTAGTTCAAGTACATATTAGGTAAAACTGTGCTTATAACTCCTTGCCTGTCATTAAGTAAAAACCTTTTATTGCAATTTTTTTTAGGTATTGCATGCTATAATACATTGTTCCCATAAAAAAATGTTCTTCTTCTCAATCCTAATGGCAATGGAAGAGGACTACCCAATCGAACTAGTTTAAAAAGGGCAAAATATTTTGAAGCTGTCATCCAATAATATGGCTTATACTTTTTTTTTTACCTTTTTTTGAACTATTAGGCTGTCGACTACTATTTCTTTTCCTTTTTTTTAAAAAAAAAGTGACTGTCTGCATTCTGTGGGGAAATAAAGGAACTTTTGTCATAGAAGTAGCTTTGATTAATCTGCTTCATTTATAACCTTTAATTATATATCGATCATAGCCCAAAGCCTTAAAATCAGCCAGCTTTAACTTAGCCACGAGCTTATAGCCATACCCAATACTCCACAAGCCAACTGAGCGTACAATTTTTTTCGAGTACTTTATATCTTTATTTTGCTAGGAGGAAAATACCTAATATTGCTTCTTATATATGTAAATACAAGGATAAATAACTTATTTTGAATAAAACATATTGCTTTGAAATTCAAGTGTCGATATTCATCGAACACAACGGTAGACCAATAAATCCTAGAAAAAAAAATGTTAAAAGTCGAGTGACTTGGCTTTTCATTACGAGCATCAAACAGCTTGACTACTTCTCTACCTAGAATAATTATTCCACAATGTCTTTACCAAATAATTCATCACCCACGCGAAATAATTCCCCTTATACTTTACGAGATGGTGGTCGATGGACTGTTGACAACTCAGAAAGCAGATTTCTGAAATCATCTATTAATGTATGTACACATTCATTACAAATTCAGATTCAACAATAACACTCGATATTTGGTCTAGTCTCCAAAAAAGAGCATCCTTAAAGGATCGCGTACACCAAATACATTCTTTAGGCCGCATTTCTTTCATAGTCAAGAGTAAATTAATTCCTACCATTCTTAAAGTACAAATCAAAAGTTCTAAGCAACTCATCTGCATTGTTCAATGACCATTTTCAGACAACGCCAACGATTACTCCAACAAGTTGAAAGACGTGTGAGCTTTGCTCCAGACCCTAGTATTCGGTATGATACTATCATTTATATTCAAAGATTGATACTAAATGTATTATATACTCATTTTATAGCACATTTAACGAAAATGAAGCATCCTCCAGCGTTAACCGTGATACAATAGTGAATCAGACTCAAAGATCTCATTTTTCTCAAATGTTTGGTGATAATATGGAGCAAAGCTTACATCCGAATCCAAATCAGGATACAAAGTAAGGGTCAACAGCGCATAGAAAAAAATAAAGCATTAGTGGTGTAACCATATCCTTATTTATTTTAGTCAACAGTATACCATATTATCAGGGTCTCCAATACATCGTAGAAAAAGGTATTGTCATAACTGGACAAAGATTGAATATAATTGACAACTAAATCTTACTAAACACAACTCTTCTTATAGAACATCCGACCTACTTGGAAGTCCTTTAGGAAACGAGAAAAGCCCCAAGTTAAATTTTGGGCAGAAAGTACGACTGTTGGCCATTGATCGACTTAAAAGAGATGAAGAGGGGAATGATGAAGATACCTTGATGCGTTTTTTAGAAAACTCACATCAAAAAGGAAAGCGAAATATATTTGAAGATATTGACGATGAAATACATACACATCATAACTCTGATGTAGAACACACAAACAAAAACAATACTGTAGACCTT
Source organism: Phycomyces blakesleeanus NRRL 1555(-) (assembly GCF_001638985.1). Lineage (NCBI taxonomy): Eukaryota > Fungi > Mucoromycota > Mucoromycetes > Mucorales > Phycomycetaceae > Phycomyces > Phycomyces blakesleeanus. Next base: position 330,238 of record NW_017265137.1, on the reverse strand, counting down.
ATTACAGAACGAACGGGTCAATCAAAAGGAGACTATTTAAAGGAGCAGGAAAATACATTACATTCTATGAATTCAGTACAAGATTTATCACAGCTCACTATGAGTGAGGCTCATACCATCAATATAGACTACGAAAACCATATAACACAAGAGTCCCCGCCATCTCTGCTTAATGCTAGTATTATTGGTAGAGGGGATAATGACACACAAGACGTACTATTCGGACAAGATTTATCACCGAATATTTCAGAAAGAATTGAGTCCAATTACTACGATGCCGCAGATAACTTTATGTTGCAGGATTTCAGCATACTAGATACATCTGATATGGAGCTGACACAAGAAAATCAAATGTATAAACAGGCATTGGATACACTCCGAAAAGAGAGGAATGAAAACATAGACCATGCAAGATCTACTCAATCAGCAGATCGTATACCTGGAAAAAATCACCGAGATGAGACAGTCGCTATACAGTCAAAACAGACTGCCCGATCACCTAGACCAGCAGAAAGAGACAATATACGCCAAGACTACACATCTGATATGCAATTGACACAAGAAGTACAGCAAATTGAACAGGACAATAATGACGATAATTACAGAAATCATACTATTGATATGCAACTGACACAAGAAGTGCAGAACTTTGAACATGACAATAATGGAAATAATTATGTTTACCATAATTCTGATATGCAACCTATACAAAATATTCAATCGGTACACCGCAAGCCAATCGATATTAACCGGGAGGATAGTGATATGATGCAATTAACGCAGGAAATGCATCCATTAAAGCAACCTTTAGTCGGTAATCACCTGGAAGAAGCAGTCGACATGCAATTGACCCAAGAAACTCGATTATTTAAACCGGATGTACCTGATGACTATTATCAGGAGGAAGCTGGTATGCTACCAACGCAGGAAGTAGAGCCATTTAAAACAACATCTACAGATATTGGTGGCAAAAAGGGAAGTGTAAATAGTCAACCGACACAATATTCTCGACCAGTCACTCCAGTATTTCCTCGCACACATCAAGGAACTATAGTTGATAGACGTTTGATTGAGGGTACTATACAACTTAGTCCAATCCTTCCCGTTCGTTACCAAGATAGTGTAGATGAAATAGACGATATAGACGACGTAGATGATATGCAGATAACACAGGAAGCGAGACAATATGATCCATTTTATTCTACCTACAATCAAGAAAAAAGTCCAACACAAACAACAAAATCTAATCAATTATTCAATCATAAAGCGACAACTGATTCTCACCAAGATGAATATGACGATGATTATATGCAGATTACACAAGATACAACACCATTGGATCGTATGCGTATAAATCATAATGAGTCTTTTAACTATCCAGAGCAGAGCTCAAACCTGGCAAAAGAATCCACTCAAGAAGTCGGAAACTCACTACCTAATACTCCAGAGACACAAAGACGACACACACTTGATCAAACTCACGGCCAATCTCTTATATTTGAAGATCCGGTAGATCAAACAGTCTCTATTGAGGACACCCAACCTATCCATTCTCCACTACGTCAATCAACCGCATCACATATTAATATGGGCTACACAACACCTCTTGCCCTGAGAGAACTGTCATCCGTAAGACACAGTGTCAACTATCTTAGCCCCTTTTCGTCTCTTCGTTCTCGGTCAGCAATTCGTCCTCAGTCGTTTCACGGAAGAAGCGGATTTCGCTCAGCAATTTCTCATCGCACATCCTCTATTCATCCAGAACATGGCACCACTCCAAATCACTCGGAATTTCTATTTGAAAGTTCAATAGGACAATCTAATCGAAATCCAATATATCTTAATGCCTCACAAACCTCTCGACGACGACGATCTTTAGGGAATTCAGAGGCAGATGTATTTTCAAGAGAACAAGATAGCTCCATGGATATTTATAACCGTAAGCTTTAAATTGACTAGAAGAATTTTCCAGTAAAAAATAATAATACATTAAACCATAGTTCTAACTCAAAAACTTATTTAGAAACAACCGAGAATATTTTGGGAATCGATATAGAAGGGCTTTATGAATCCCCAAGAGTAGAGGTAGTAATTCCTTAGTTCTTTGAAAAAAAGGCACTTACTTATTTTTACATATTATCTTTTGTAAACTTATAGCCATTGTTTCCTACTCAGATGTCATTACCTTCCTTCTTGAAACACATTGGAATAAGGTTCGAAGAAAATATATCTAATGATAATAGACCGCCTACAACATTCTCGGTTGAGGAAGGTAAAGTTATTGTCTCTGATTTATGTACCGTATTTATGTTGGTTAAATGTATATTTGTATAAATTGCTGTAGCTACCCCTGCTACTATGGCCGAACAAGCAGCCACAGCTGCTACTACACTACCACAGCTAGAAATTTACAAAAAAGTAAGCAAAAACTAACAAACTAACAAACTAACTAACTGACTAACTAATACATGTATCTAGATGTGTATTGATATGAGGAATACTCAAATGCATTGCAAAGAAGTTGTTGAGAACATATATCGTGAAAAAGATATAGAAAGCCAGCAATTATCCAAAGAGTTTTTCTCTAGTGATGCAAATTCTAGATGTGAAATGATTGTACGTAAACTGTGTTTTTGTATATGGTAATAAGATGTCCTATTAACATTATTGCGTTTATATTAATAGAACCGACTGAAGCTGATAAAGCAATTATCTCTCATGAAATCAAAGACAATTGTAGATGAACAACGGTCTAGCCAAATAGAAGGACTAAATGAGAGACTTCGATCGACGTATGAAAAATTGAAACAAGTAAGTGGTCAGGGTGTGTATGTGCGTAAATATATTTAAGTGCTAATATATATATATATATATTGAAGGATGTGAATTACAATAATACATTTGAGAATAATCTTGAAGAAAAATTGCCAGAGTTTTACGCTTATAAATATAGGGTAAATAGTGCTTTTGGAGAAGCAAAGAAAAGGTATATATTAGATCTCATATTCAATGATACACTTGCTTTTTTTTAACTATTATTATTTTAGAGAAGAGACTTACAACAAGGTCGACCACGAGGCAATGGGTAGATTAGAAGTAGAGATCGATGAACAAAGGTTAGTATAGTACCTAATGCGAAAATACCAAAACATTACTCATATAGATATATTATAGAGCGGCTATGCAAGTATTCCGAGAACAGAACGAGGAGTTAGAATCAGAAGAATTTCAACTAAGGGAAAGGTCAGAAGCGCTTCAACAACGCAAGGTCGAATTATTAGAGGTAAAAAGAATAATAACTAAAGGTATGATATCAAGTTCTAACTTTTCTAACAGGCCCTGGAACTTGCAAAGAAGATACGAGAAGAGAACAAATACTCAACCGAGAATGATGTTGCTCAAGCGAAAGGTAAATATAATTTTAGACTTTTAGTATCAACAAGTTAACCATTTTACTGTCATTAATAATATATAAAAGAACGCTTCAAGAATAATGCGTCTAAGCTGCAATTAAATATCATCAAGAAAACAGAAGAAACGACTGAGGTGGTGATAAGCAATGACATCAGAGTAACGATTAATATCAAAGAACTTAAGAAAAACCCATGTGAGGCTGTGTCTGTTCGGGTAGAAGAGAACAGAAAAAATGTTCACGAGGAATTTACCGAGCTTATTCATGGTATCAATATGATTATAAAAGACGAAAAGAACCAGTACAAGGTGGGATAAATTTAATCCACAATCAACCTAACTATTGAATTAAGTTTTGATTTTTGGCTTACTTTTTTTCTCATGAAAATTTAGGTTTTGCAAAAGATAATATTCTATTGGCATAGAGTGCGAGCCATTCGACGTGAGATTGTGTTTGTAGGATGGAGGTTTGAATCTGTATTGAAGCCCTTAACTGGCGAATCTTTGACCCCAGATAAGCGAGGCGTCAGAGTTGATATTACAGTATTTAGCTATGTCTCAAAGGTCAAATTCAAACTATCGTTACAATTTGTATCAAACGATATTTTCTTATACCCGGCTTTGGACCTTTCAAATGTAGAAATTGTGGTTAGCTATGGCGACGTACCGTAAGTATTTCATATAATGAAAAATATTGACGATAGCTAAATAATGGTAATTTATTTGTAGAGTTGAAAAATTACGTGGGTTATTAGCAGAAAACGGTATTGTCAATCTAGAGCGTACCCTTTGCAATTTTCTTAGTAGTTTACAAAACAAATAAAAAAAATCTTACAGATATGTAATGTATATAGTTGCCTCGACTTTATCGTTACTTTTCTCTAATTATTTATTTAGTTGCCACAATTACTACATTTCTGGGTGATACAATGGAATCAAATAAGGGCCAGACCCATACACCCTTTTCCGGGTTTTTGCTATCCTTAATTGAGTCTTTCAAGTAAATCCAACGATCGACGAGAATTATACTCTCCAAAACAGGAGCTAATAATGCTCGCAAAGTCCATAGAATGGCAATTTGTTTGTCTACCTGCCTATCTTTATAGGTGTGATAATATTCTTCGGCCTCTTCGACTGAAATTGAATCTGCAGGAATATTCAACCGTTTCAGTGCAGCCTGTACATAAACTCCAAACGAGAGAAAGTCTTTTTTTTTGTTAAGGCGACCAATTATGGGTGGTGAATCAGCTGAAGCCAGACCCTTTTCAACCATAATGAACTGAGTTCTAGTGGTAAGTATGTACGCTCCTTTAGATAGACTATAATATAGACTTTACCTGTAACAGTGCCCTAAAGAAATGATGCCCAAACGCCTTTAAACTTTCTTCTTCTTTATCTTGCCATCTTGAGGGTGCTTGACAAGCGAGCATACATGCCGTAGATCCCAGGCGATAACCCTTTGATTTCAGTACCCGGCTCATTGGGAATCCAGTGGACTCATCTTCAGTTTCAGTTAGGAAATGATAGCAACACCCGACATTAACCAAACATTTCATTTCATTACTCTCAGTAAACATTCGAAGCATCAAGCTAGTCAGGTCGCCACATGCATGAAGACCGCACACCAACCAATCTTCTGGTCTATCTATATTGCTCCAGCGAGCGAGAACATCCGAGGCGTTTTGAGGTGACATAGTATCGGTAACATGGTGTATTTCTAGAGACGCCAAGGCCTTGTAGCCTTTCATAGCTTTTTCGTCAAACTTTTTTGCTCCACAGGTTTGAATAGTGGACGAGTCAACTGCTAATACTTTGAGATGATGTTGAAATGCAAGCGCACGCGACAGGTAACCTTGGCCAGCACCAAGATCAATAATGGATTTTATATTTTGGGTTTCCGCGACATTATTGATTAACGCACTCATACGTTCAACCTAATCATTCAAAATAAATTGAGTTAATATATATATATATATATACGAATTTCCTTGCTTTAAATGTAACTTTTATATTACTTCATGAATCTTCTTATCTGTCATTCCTGGCAGGATATGTCTATCAATTACACATTTGGTCTGTTCAATATTGTCTGGGAAAAAAATAAAAATTCAGGTATCAACAATCAGCTACACAATACATCGCACTGTATATTTATCTCGCTGTATTGGTTTACGCATACTCAACATCCTGGTGGAGAAACTCTTGGAAGGGCCAATGCCTTGGATTTTTTAATATAGTCTTGAAGGGAGTCTGGCCAAGAAGACTAAATATAAACGTAGTTATAATGTGGCAGTTTATAAGTTAGTTCGATAAAATATTTAATCTCTGAAAATACATACATCAATATTGCTTTCCGAAGCAATCTGGATCATCAAAGATAGCCAATCCGACTGAGCCTGCCGATTATGATGCTGTGCAGGATCGGGTGAAAGGGCCTTCCGCCATTCGGGATCTAGGAGCTCCCACTGATTATAAGTGAGGAAGTCGACGACATGAATGTCGGTTAAGTGTCGATACCTTTCAAAAAAGGTAATTAATTCATCAAGATACTCTTCTGGAGAGTTTTGAGCACATTCAGTTGGAAGATAAAGCTCATTAGCAGGTAGAAAGGCAGAAGGTGCCATGTTGTTATTGGTATCAGGGTTGGAAATAGGCGAACGTTTTATTTCATACTTTAGCGAAAAAGAGGTGGCTTAACGACATCCGATCAATGCTTAGAGAAGCCAGCCACTCACAAGTATTCAACACCAGCTCAGGGTCTCCCATGTTCTGTGTAAGCTGCTTTTCCGTAGATATACATTTGCTTAGATCCATGGATTATTTATTGTTGTCTACCCTTACTTTTGTCAGCTTAAATGAAGTTTGCATTTAGGGGAATATTTAGTCCAGGAATCGATATATATATATATTGCCCAATTTGAAACAGTAATAAATATTTAGCTGCTTTTACCTGGATGGAAAAAGAAAAACCTTTTTTTATTTACTATCGTAAGTTTTGAGTTTATCTCTTTCACAAGCATTAGCAATATTAATAATGCTTTTTTTAAATACAATACCAGATTTGTCTAGTTTAACATGTAATACATTCCTCATCCAACTCCCCTTGAAATAATGCATGTCTTTACATGTTGATTCCGTTCATGTACCACCCCTCTAAAAACTTCATTAGAATATTGGCCACAGAGTACTTTAAGGGACATCGGTTCGTGACATTATTGTACTTGAATCATTTTGTATTTCTGTATAAATAGACCGAAGTTTCATTTTCAAAATAGCTTTATCCAATAGGGTCAACAACTATACAAATGCTTAAGAAATGAAAGCGCTTTGATGTCTATTCCACAAAAACCAGGTATATATTTCAGGACTTTCTTTATTTTGACTATAATTTGTACTGATTCTATTATTTTATAGAAAACTACAAAAAAAAACTCTTCACTTTATATACCACCTAGTCTAGAGATGACCTCAAGTCGACTTCTTTCTTTTTCGTTTCGTATAACAACTGTATAGATATGTCCATCTTTGATAGACTTAAGACGAGTGGCAGCATATAAAATGGTAAGTTACTCTGCGACAGACGTAAGGTGTCCAAGTCTCTTAATCTAATATTTTTAGCGCCAGTTAAGGATTTCATTACCTAAGACGATGTTTTACAGCATATACACGAACACACAAAGATTTATACTGCATCATTTACCTTTACCAAGCCAACCACTCTAGTCAAAACAAATTATACACGCGCAAAAATAATAACAATTCCTTATATTTCATTATAAAACAATAACAATAACAATAACAATAACAATGACAACAACAACAACAACAACAACAACAACAACAACAACAACAACAAAAACAAAAACAACAAAATTTCCAAAAAAAAAAAGCATTTTACTGTAACCAAAAGGACATCTTCTGGACCAGCAACCACATTATTTACCATATATGCCCCAGGACACCACTAAATTTATTTATTCCTTTCATTACTACATTGGTTATCTTTAACTCTATATCATTCACGCACATTTCTCATTGTATATAAACCACCTATACCACATTCAACTGCTAATACCTTTATCAAAAAGTGTGCATTTATCAAATAAACTCATGTCTATTAAATTTACAAAAAAAAAGAAAAAAAAAGTTCAAACCAAATTTATTTATTATTCTTAATAATGATCCGTTCTGTCGGTATTAATTTCTCTCGGGTATCTTTAGAATATTACTGACCAAACTGAATTTTGAATACGTATGCTCATAGGAGTAAACGCCTAATCAATAATTGGCATGCGTTGCAAGAAAGCTCGACACTTTATAGATTTTATGTATCCCTTTTTAATAAATGATAATTTAGTCTGTTATTCTTATTTTTATCTATACTTAAGAGAATGCAACATGACTTTTATATATACTCGTTGATTCAAGGTCATCCCATAGGTTATACTCTTAGTTTTTACAAGATATAGCTATAAATTGGTTTGTGTGATTCACGTATTTGCCTTATATAAATTCTGTATACTTTCTCTTTCATATATTTTATTATGTTTTTGTCTTAAGAACTTCAAATAGTTTTAAGAGGGAGTACATGGTTGGCTTCTAAAGTACACGACCGCATCATTGTTCAGGTACAACATAAAATATATTCTTCTGATGGAGATGCGTAAATGAATTGTACCAACGATATTTTTGAGTTTTTCCCTACTTCTAACAAAGTTCTCCCTTGTAGTTCTGTTTGGAACACAATTTTGATCCACGGAAACAAAATCTACACCCGTTTTGGTCTAATAATGAACCTTGGCATCCATTTTAGAAGAATTATTGGCTTAAAAATGATACAACCTCTAGTATTTCAAAAATTACATTGAATACACAAATATTGAACATTTAATATTCTAGTAATAAGTACAAAAGATTCTTTTGGAGTATTGCTTTGTATTGATTAGAGTCTATTAAGCGTTATATTCTTGATGTCTATCACCTGCCTTTTTAATCCTTTTCTTTAGAATAGCTCCAAAAGATTCTTTAAGAAAGTCTTTAAACTAAAATAGAAATCGCAATTTTATTTCAAATTAAAACTTAAAGCAAAGCAAACCTGAAAGCGACACTAGCAGCTTCTTTAAACAATCTTTAGAACCGTAGCTTTAACGCTCAAATTTTAGAAGACGAAGAAGAAGAAAAAAAGACTTAAAGATGAAAATTCAAGGGAACAATATAAAAATGAAACTAATGTAAATGACAGATTATTTACAAATCTTGAAATATTTTTGAGATGTAAAGAGTATGATCCAAAATCTTAAGATATTAAGACCACTTAGGCATAAATATTTTCTGTAACGAAGCTGTTGTAGCTGCCCTAAAATTTCATTTTTTTTTACCATAGTGTAAGTATATATATAATAAAGAGGGTGACTACTTGTTCATTTTTGAATAATGCCATTCACCAGCGTACGAGGGAATTGAAAGAAAAATTACTTTTCATAGTAATTTATTCGATTCCGAATGGATATATTTGTCAATTCCCTCGATGCAATTCCCTCGACAATTCCCTCGTACGCTGGTGAATGGCACAAAAGAGCAATATATTTCTCGAAAGTTTAACCATTTTTCTTTTCGAAAAAAGTACTTAAGTGGCAGTGAAATTACTGTACTTAGATATTTATTCAAATTTAGTAACAGATTAAATGAAATTAAAAATAATTATATCCAATTAAAAAAGAAAAATTGCCTAAGTTTCCTTTTGTGAGCAGCTGAAATTAAAATTTTAAGTGTCCAAAGAATAAAATAAAAAATTGAGATGGTCCGAAAGGGGCTTGAGGTCCGAAAACCAAGTAAAAATACTAAAAAGTCAGCCAGTACGAACACAAATCTTCAGTCTGTCTTTATATCAAGCGCATGTTTTTTTTTTAAACTTTCGGTTGTACGACTACTCCCCCATCAATCACGGCGTTTTACGGTGTACAGATGCTATTTTCATGACAGGAGAAACTGTACTGCCACATTTTGATGATTACGGAGTAAAGAAAACAAAACAGAATTATACCTAGTGTAAAAAGATAGTAAAAGATACAAAGAAAAAGAAACATTGATAATTAAATCATGATTTGTTACCTCTTTATTAATAACTTTACTTTCAAGCTGTTTAATAGACATTGAATAACTACCTTAATATGACAACCTCCTGGTCACCAGATTCTAAGTAGAAAGTATCAATACTATAGAGAACGAAGCTCAAAGACACACAATGGTAAGAAAAAGTAATATTAAATAAAAGAGTAATTTGGAGTGTAAAAGTGTAGCCCTATCATGCAGAAGTATGTTCTATTGCGTGTTTTGTCTCCGCTACTTTTAATAGGCATCGTTATGGCTGAACCCCTTTTTCTGCTCATTTCCTCACCTTCTTTTCCTTCTGTTTTTCTCTTTATATTTTACGCGCTTCCTCTCTTTATCTGTCTTTTTGTGCCTCAATTATGAGTAGCTCACTTCCATCGATACCCGTATCGCCTTTTATCAAGGCGTTGCTCCAATGCGCAAGTACCCTTGCCCAGGCAACAAAAGATCTTTCAGAGGCCTCGGCAAGACCTCCGACCACCATCAAAGCCAAAGGAGAACTAACTCAGCTGAGCCAGCTGGTCCAAAGTCAACGAAACTGGATTGATGATTGGACAATGCAGATGCATTCCGTTCAGGGTGTAATGCCATCTCATTGGGATGCAGACATAATGGCAAGACAGATCGCATCGATTGACAGTCAGTTGTTTGATCTTGTTGTACTTGATCAAACCTCATTGCTTCACATTGAGACCAGACAGAGCAAATGGAAGCCTGTCCTAGACTTTCATCGGTATCTTTCCCACAGTTTTTCACATCAGCTCATCTACTTTTCTGGAAATCCAACCGAGAGTGATCCCGAGACACACTTGGTTGCATACCTTGTACGAGTGGCCTATTTACTTTTGAATACCTACCGAGACTTTTCGGGGTTCGCCGCAATTGTCTATGCACTCCAGTCACCTGCTGTCCGTCGTCTGCACTCCTTGTGGAAGTCTTGCCCTTCACTTTCCTTGGCCTCCATAGATGAATACCTCTCGGTGCTATCACCCGAGAATACATACGAAGCCTACCATAAGATGCTTCATAACACACTTGTTCCTTATTATACACGCGATCAAACCACAACCAAGAGAGTAGCTGTACCATGGGTTGAGGCCCATGTGGGTCGAATTGCTTTAAATCAGCGCCAGGGAGATCGAAAAAATGTGAATCGCCAGATGAGCATCACTCTAGGCATCTTAGAATTATGTCAACGCAACACGAGCACACAGCCTGCTGCTTGGATTGAAGAAGCCCTCAATTTTAGCGGCACACTTATATCTCCTCCTCCCCTTCCTCCTCCTTCCAAGGGCTCCTCCTCCTCATACAGACCCTTTCTGGACAACGCATTAGCCAACATTCCTGCCCTCGATCTGCGATTTATCCTTCCAGAAAACTCGCTCGTATATCATTGGATTGTATCCAGAGTCTATATGTCTGATGAACAACTAATGGAAGAAAGCTTTGCAGCTGAGCGACCAGTTTCTGCTCCAATAATGATTCAATCTGCAGAAGAGATTTTGGAAGAACTTGGTTTAGAAGAAATGGAAGTAGATGCTGATGTCGATAATCAAGAAACAGAAGAAGTCAGACGAGAAGAAATATTTGATGAAGAAGTTTTGGAAGAAGATGAAGTCCAATACGAGGCTCAGCAACAAGAAGAAGTTATTGAAGGGGATGAGGGTCTATTTAATGATTATGTACCCCTCTCAGTTATTGCTGAGCAAGAAGAGGAGTACGAAGACGATGTAGTTATGGTTGCAGGTGGCAGTAGCGTAGATCAGACAATCCATGCCCAGCAATTTACAGATTCTACGGTGGGTAAATCATTACCTATTGTATACCAAGAAAACTCTGCACCTCAAGTAATCGATGAGACGCAACCTCATACAGATATGGGAACCGCTGCTACTACCTCTGTCAACAATGACATCCCAAAATCAGCAGATACTAAATCAGAAACACAAATAGCAGAAACGGTAAAGGAACATCAGGATGATGATAAAAATAAGGAAGAAGAAGAAGAGGAAGAAGAATGGAGAGGATACCCTGTATCTACAGAAAATGATGACGAAGAATCAGAGAAGTGGGAAGGTTATATTGGTTCTTTAAGTAACACCAATTTACCAAATACAAGCGAAGACAAGGAGGATGTATGGACAGGCTACCGTGAACCTTCAGACCCATCATCACGTCGTGAATCTTCACTCTCTGAGGCATCCGCCGAATGGAAAGGCTACTGTGCTACATCTGAAGAGGCCAAATGGGAAGCAGAGGCCCGCCTGAAAGTAGAAGAGAAAGACTGGCAAGGCTACACTCTTGAGACACTGCCAGATTCAGATATGGAAGGTTCTTTATGTTTAGATAGTCAAGATCAACGTCATATGGTAAGGCAATCGTCAGACCAAGATCATGGATATACATCACTCCAAAACACCCAACTCAAGACTATTGGTAAAGCAGCTGCACGCAAAATTCAGCAAGGACCTCCTGTCAACCATACCATACCTGCCTTCTCCCCATAAATAGCAGTAAATACAATATTTTTCTATAAAAAACTCGATCTTAACAAATAGCACTGGGCCTTTAACGCAACCAAAAATAAAAGAAACATACTATAGTAAATTCAAAAACCGGGCCAGCAAATGTAAAATTTGTACTCCGCAACTTATATCTTCTTGAGTTCTTATTCTTTCGCGATAGTTTTAATACACTCTAGGACGTCTGCTAAAGAGCTACAACATACTATGCTAGTATAGATATATATATAGTATTAATAAAAAGTTATATGAAAAAAAGTGGAAATTTTCAGTGGCCCGGTTTTTTAGGTAAAGGTATCTTTTTTTATTTTTCATTAATAAGATACCCTTTCTTCAAAATGCATTTATGCATTCTGCTTTGCATGGATTCAATTAGATTCTTGCACATCTCCTCTGGGATACTATCCCACTCATTCTGGAAACGGGATCACAATTCCCTCATTGAGCTGGCTGACTCTTCATATTGGTAGAGTTTACCCTTTGTGTACGCCCAAAGGTTTTCGATGGGATTAAGGTCAGGCGAAAACGGTGGGAAATCAATGACCTCAATCCCCTCTGCCTTCAACCACTTTCTGGTATTGGCTGCAGTGTGTGACCGGGCGTTATCATGCAAAAACATGATATCGGACTTGATGAGATTCTGCTTCTTCAAGGTCTTCAGTAAGCCCTGCTCCAAAACTGTTACGTATTTTGGGCTTGTCATGGTTTCATTGATCTTGAGAAGCTCTCCGTGACCTCTGGACGAAAAGCATCCCCAAACCATAACGTGTCCTCCAGCACGAACAGGGGAAGTCTTATCCTTATATTTTTTAATTGCCGACTTCTTCAACTTCCACCTCCATCTCTTTCCATCCGAGCCAAAGCGATTCACCTTACATTCGTCTGAGAAGACAACACACTTCCAGTCCTCCACGGTGAAGTTGATATAGTTCCTTGCGAACTCCATAGGCTGCTTGCGGATAGCGGGGTTTGTTTTTACCTTCGGAGGTGGTTCCAAGGTACAGATGAACCCAGATGCTTTTAGCAAGGTGCGGATTGCTGGAGCCTTGACAGCAAAACCTTCACCACATAGCCGTCTCTCTGCCTCTGTTGTTGTCATAAATTCCTCATTTAGGAATGCATAGATGATATGGTGGGCGAGCCTTTCATCGATTTGGGCAGGTCTACCCCCAGGAACTGAGGTAGAGATGTTCAATTTTCTTCGATATCTCTTGACAGAAGTCTGCGAAACACCAACAATCTTTGCTACCTCGGCTGTAGACTTTCCATGTCTAAGTTCAACTTCAATTGAGAGTATTTTGTCGCGTGAGATGGGAGAAATTTTTGTTTTAAAGTTGAGCAAAGGAACAAGGAAAACTCTGAAAAATTCAATATAATATATCTATTTTGTTTGCATGATTGTGATGTAATGACAAGACACACTCCGTATAAAAATTATCATAAAGCAGTTCTGCATTGAAAGTAAAGAAATAATGCTTTACTCTATTTTTTGGCCCATACCTAAAAAACCGGGCCACTGAAAATTTCCACTTTTTTCATATAACTTTTTATTAATACTATATATATATATCTATACTAGCATAGTATGTTGTAGCTCTTTAACAGACGTCCCAGAGCGTATTAAAACTATCGCGAAAGAATAAGAACTCAAGAAGATATAAGTTGCGGAGTACAAATTTTACATTTGCTGGCCCGGTTTTTGAATTTACTATATTTATTGCTGTTGGTGTTGGTGTTGGTGTTGCAGTTGCTATTACTATTATTATTATTATTATTATTATTGCTATTGTTTTGTACATTGGTATAAGCTATCTCTTTCTTTGAGAGAATCATGTGTCGGTGAGTTTTTATGGCTTATGTAGAGTCCCTGTCCTTTTCAAATGGCCCCATATAACGATTCGTAAGGAAGTCAAAGGTATCAACATTTTGAGTTGCTTGGTAAACATGGTGAGGCACCAATAGCTTTTCTCCTGGATCTGTATCACGTTCCCTTTTCCATACATCCATACTTGCACCCAATAGACGCTTAAGAAATACACGCGTAGCCTTCACAGAACGAGCAGAAATAAGTACATATCAAATTGATATTTGTATGTACGATTTTCACAATTAACTTACTTGCGCCATGATATTACCAACTTCCAAACGTTGGTCAATTGCACCGTTGAGATCAAATGAAGGCGTAGGGCCTTGAAGACTGCCGTCCCGCGCCAGTGCTATGTCGTTTGCCACCACAGTTTTGAGCCGTAACTGGTTTACCACAGACCAAATCCAGTCCACATACCGCTCGTTTGCAACATTCATCCTCTCATGGGTACCGACTTCTCGTGCATTCTCAAGTAAGGTTCGTTCAGGAGATGGTCGCCTTTCTGTATCGTCTAATAAGACCTCGTGTGTTTTCTGTGTTGCACTGGTATCTACATCAATATCCATATCCTCTATATATATATATATATATTCAGTCTCATAATAATAAATAATTCCGTATTTTACATGTACTCCCTGCATAATCTTTTTTTTTAAATATACTTGCCTGCTTCTTTGACTATGTCCCATCCAGGCTCCAACTGATTTAGTAGATGTGACACACTTGTCACGCTACTCAATCCAGATGCCCGTTTGCGCATTGACCAACCAGGTGGTCTTCGTGGGCATGCTTCCTCAGCATTTACATTTCTATCGTCGTCTTGACCATGCAATTCCCGCAGACATCCACAGAATTTGCATATTCCCATGCCCTCGTATGCAGGGGTAGTGTCACTCATTTCTGACTTTTTGGGTGTATGGCGATTATCTTTGCACCATCCGATCACATCTTTGGTCGATAAAGATGTAGCCGCTACTCTTAATACAGTGTCCATGGTTTCAAATGCTTTCTGCTGGACTTGGATACGCAAAAGATGTGCCCTATGCCACTAAAATTTCCATCAACCAAAACATCCCCTTTTTTAGTTAAAATCACACAGATATCCTTAATTTTTTCAAAGAAAATATATTTATCACTTACTTCAAGAGCTTTTCGCTTTCCAACTGACCAATTAAAGTAAGCGCGCAAACTTGGCGCACATGTATAAGGTAAAGCGACACCTTGCGAGCCTAAAACAAAAAATCATTGAGAAGAAATAAATAAGAAAAAACAATATTTTAGACTTTAGACTAACTCACCAGCGCGAATAATAGGCAGTCGCCGTACAGATTCCTTAAGAATACCATGTAACAAGCTCAATCTTTGTTTTGAACCTGTTGTCACTAAAGGATGAGCTTCTTGTATACCACTCTCTTTTGGTAATGTATTTTGGTGAACAGTAGCAGACTCAACCAACGGTTTCGAAGGTATTTCAATATCCTTGAAGTCTGTATTTCGATCCAATTCTATATCTATTCCACGTTCACTTCCTAAGACTTGTTTTCCAGAATGCACATCATCCAGCTAATGTGTTTTTGTTTTTGTTTTAGGGTATTGACAACAATAAGTATACACTTAAACAAGCCAGAATAGGTTTTCTTACTTTTAAATGATGGATTACATCGATTATCTTGTTACGTCGTTTATCCACAAAATGAAGTTGGATTCTGATAGGAAATTCTCCCCAGCCAAGGCGAGTTAGTCTAAACGGTGGTTCGTTAACATCTACAACATCATGCGGCTTATAACTCGGGTGAAGATGAAATCGCACTCCAGTAATAAATGCAGCAACTTCTTGGGCCTACACAAATATATATATACATTAGACTGCATAATCCCCTCAAAATTGCTAGCCGCAAATACACTTATTTATATTTATTGACAGTTAAATCACACTTTGTTATATATACCTGAGGAGGCTCCACTACATAGATCATCCATTTGTGTGTAAAATGCTTTAATGTAGGGTCGCGCTTTTCTACGGGAAAATAAAATTTAATAAGCCTAAAATATACGAGACCGGCTGACTTACCAGGTATTATGAATTTGCTCACATTTCCAACTATTATCCGACGTTTTATATAGAATCGAGACCCTCCTTCATGGGCTGCTGCAAAAGATTCCACGGGTGCAACTATTTGTCCCACTTGTCCCACTTGTTCCTCCTCTTTTTGTTTATTATCACGCCCTTTTTCATCTATCTTTTTCTCATCCTTTTCCTGTTTTTCCGTTTCCGGCAGGCATTTAGACGATTCGAAGGATCGTCTTTCAGGTGAAGGGGAGCGCTTATTATTGTGTATATCTGGTTCATCGTCTTGCTCATTTATCGATTTATCGGGAGTCTGATTATCCGACTGACTGTTACGTCTGCTTTCAACTACATTGTCAGTTGGCTGCTCTGTGGATGATAAAGTTTCTGGATTCAAAGGCTGTGTATCATTTTGGTGTGGTGCGTTCCCTTCATGGTCCAATTCAAGATCCACATCCTCTTCAAACACTTTGATCGTAGGCTATGGACCACCACACGCAGAAAAATAGGGCATTTTTAGTCTTCCCCAATAGTATTTCTTTTTGTTTGGCTTGGCTTACTCGCTCCTTCTTCACCGAGGACCTGCATATTCATTTAAACAATTGATATACACATACACATATTGATTTAGAGCAATGCTTTCGTTCAATTATAGCTTTATATTCTCGTTTTGAAAATGCTTCTTACCCTTGTGTTGATAATGGCACTGGCTTTGTCACAGGTCTCATACGAGCAGGGTGATCAAATGGTACTTCGGACTCATCCACAACTTTTCCACATCGTAGCATAATTTGCTCATATGGACCAAACTCTAGTCCATGAGCCAATCGACAGTGATTCAAAAACCCCTGTTGATTTGCGAAATCGTCTCGTTTACAAGCAGGACATGACAATCTAAAATTACAAGAATTAGCTAACCCTTCCTCATTAAATATTTAAGATTTCTTGCCTAACATAGAGACCATCACTCCGTCTTCCAAAGAGAGAATAACGATGAACTGGCTTGGAAATTTTCTTCTTGGGTAACGGAACCGGAGGAATGTACATGGCAGCGGCTGCAGTACGTCTGGTATAATGAGATGCTTCTGGAATTGATGATGCCATTGATTCTAATAAACAAAGATATTTTATGTTGATTTATATAGTGAGAAGACAACCTATATTTTTTGGGTCCTTAAGCTTGTACCATTCTTGACGGCAAGGGTAAGATCCTGCATTGCACTTTCTGCTTTTGCAATCTCTTTTCGAATAGTCGCTAGTTCACGATGTTTTAGGCATAATTCAAGATCGAATTGGTGGTCTATTATATCTGCGATTTTTTTTCGCGTTGCATCGTCTGAAAAGAAGTGAGGTCAGCTTGCTAGTAAAAGAAATGCATCCAGAGGTTATAATGGATTGTACCTCTCGGAATCTCTCTAGTTCTCCCTAGATTCTCATTTTTTTTACTCGAATCTTCTTCTATGCAATTTATGTCTGTACTATCTTTATTGTGGTTCATAATGCCCTCAGTATGAGCTTCTTCAAGAGAAGCATTTTTGCGTTAAAATAACGTAAAGGCACTGACTGTGGTTCAAGAGTGTGACGTTTTATTGGTGACAAGCCTTTTTCCCTTCTCTCGTTCACTCTTTTGATATCTAAAGCTCTCTACTTCCTCGCCTGTCGGAGGCTAACAGAAGTTTACGCGCTTGTACAGAATAACTATCAGCAGCCTTGAAGAGCTTAATTTTTTCAACTACACTCTCTAGCATACAGAGAGCCATTTGATAAACCTCAGTTCCTTTACGATTATACATTAAAGAATTGGTTAGCATCAGCACAATATCCCTCTCGAATTCAGCGGTTGTCTTTATGATCTGTGCAACCAAAAACAAAAATTTAGAATATTATAATTCATTCCTTCATAATCCTTACTCCGTCGCGAACACGAGCTTTGATCATTTTAAGATCCATAGGTTGACGTACGATGGTGTAATACATTGGAGCATTGGCCTCTTTAATTGGGTTCATAAATATTGTTCCGTTTTTGTGGTTAGCAATTTCCTGCCACAGCAAAAGTATATTCTTTTGCCACGACTTTTGTCTCTGGTCTTCTCTTGACCGTTTCCGGTCAGACGAAGGTGTGGAAGGTGTATTTGGAGCAGTCGAATCGCCTTCCTGACTTGCATTTTCAACAGGCTCAAGGTCACCAAATATACTAATATCGGCTTCTTCTTCCGTTTTTACAAAATGTGGAGGATGCCATAGTGTGTTGTGTATAGCAGGGCATGTTGAGGGGGCACTTGTATGACTATTACATGGTGAAAGACAGGGCCTTTTCTGAACAGAAAAATCTGAAAATGTATCAATAGAAGGGGACTCTTCAAACTTTCGTTTGTTCTCTTTGGTAGTACAAGATGGGCTGATGTGTGGAGTATGAGGAGGAGTATGTCGCAAGGATGGTGATCTGGTATTTAAATGAGTTGTTTCGATTGTTAGACAAGGTTGTTTCCGCTCTTGCTTAATGGTGTGAGACGAAGGCACAACATCAGAAGATGACGTTTTTTCGGGTATATGGCAATCTATTGAAGGGTATGTTGAGTGAAAGTTGTTTTTTTGCTGTGATTGTGTTTCGTATTTTTGCGGCTGTAGTTGAGGTTGCTGCGGTTGAGATCGAGGTTGAGGTTTAGGTTGTTGCGGTTGCGATTGCGGTTGCTGTGGTTGAGGTTGAGGTTGAGGTTGAGGTTGAGTTTGAGGTTGAGGTGGTTGAGGTGGTTGCGGTGGTTGAGGTGGTTGCGGTGGTTGAGGTTGAGGTTGAGGTTGTGGTTGAGGTTGAGGTTGAGGTTGTGGTTGAGGTTGAGGTTGAGTTTGAGGTTGAGGTTGCTGTGGTTGAGGTTGCTGTGGTTGAGGTTGAGGTTGAGGTTGCGGTTGGGGTTGAGGTTGCGGTTGGGGTTGAGGTTGAGGTTGGGGTTGAGGTTGAGGTTGAGGTTGCGGTTGAGGTTGCGGTTGAGGTTGCGGTTGCGGTTGAGGTTGAGGTTGCGGTTGTGGTTGAGGTTGAGGTTGCGGTTGAGGTTGAGGTTGAGGTTGAGGTTGCGGTTGAGGTTGCGGTTGAGGTTGCGGTTGCTGTGGTTGAGGTTGAGGTTGCGGTTGAGGTTGCGGTTGCGGTTGAGGTTGCGGTTGCTGTGGTTGAGGTTGAGGTTGCGGTTGAGGTTGCGGTTGCGGTTGAGGTTGCGGTTGCTGTGGTTGAGGTTGAGGTTGAGTTTGAGGTTGAGGTGGTTGAGGTGATTGCGGTGGTTGAGGTTGAGGTTGAGGTTGTGGTTGAGGTTGCGGTTGAGGTTGCGGTTGAGGTTGCGGTTGCGGTTGAGGTTGAGGTTGAGGTTGAGGTTGAGGTTGAGGTTGAGGTTGAGGTTGAGGTTGAGGTTGAGGTTGAGGTTGAGGTTGCTGTTGCTGTTGCTGTTGCTGTTGCTGCTGTTGCTGTTGCTGCTGTTGCTGCTGTTGCTGCTGTTGCTGCTGATGCTTATGCTGATTCTGCTGTTGCTGCTGTTGCTGTTGCTGCTGTTGCTGCTGTTGTTGCTGCTGCTGTTGCTGCTGTTGCTGCTGTTGCTGCTGCTGCTGCTGCTGCTGTTGTTGTTGTTGTTGTTGTTGTTGTTGTTGTTGTTGTTGTTGTTGTTGTTGTTGTTGTTGTTGTTGTTGTTGTTGTTGTTGTTGTTGTTGTTGTTGTTGTTGTTGTTGTTGTTGTTGTTGTTGTTGTTGTTGTTGTTGTTGTTGTTGTTGTTGTTGTTGTTGTTGTTGTTGTTGTGGCTGTTGTGAATGCTGTTGCTGATGCTGTTGTTGCTGATGCTGATTCTGCTGCTGCTGCTGTTGTTGTTGTTGCTGATTTTGCTGGTTATTTTTCTGATTTTGTTTTTCTATAATTTGTTGTTGTTGTTGTTGTAGCTGTTGTAGATGTTGCTGTAGTTGTAACTGTTGTAGCTGCTGTAGCTGTTGTAGTTGTTGCTGCTGCTGCTGTTGCTGTTGTTGTTGTAGTTGCTGTTGTTGTTGTAGTTGCTGTAGTTGCTGGTGCTGTAACTGCTGTCTTTGAAGCTGTAATTTAAGTTGTTGCACTTGCTGTTGTTGGTGATGCTCTTTTTCTTTCAACTTCTGTTGTTGCAAATGTTCTTTATTGTGCAATGTTTGTTGATGTGTATGTTGACTATGGTGTTTATGTTGCTTATTTTGACTGTTTTGCTGCTGCTGTTGCTGCTGTCTTTGCATTTGTAAATTCATGTGTAGTTGTTCAAGCTGCTGTTTTTTTCGGCGCTGCTCTAATTGTTGAAGCTGCTGCTGCTGCTGTTCCTGGAGCTGCTGTTTATAGAATTGTTGTTCATGGAGTTGTTGTTCGTGGAGTTGATTTTCATGGAATTGTTGTTCCTGTATATTTTGCTCATGGAAGTTATGCTGTGGTTGCTGCTCTTGGTGTTTCTGTTCCTTGAACTTTTTTTGTTGCGGTTGTTCATGGAACTGCTTCTGCTGTAGTTGTTCTTGAAGCCGATTATGTTGCAACTGTTCCTGTATTTTCCGCTGTTGTAACTTTTCCTGGGTTTGTTTTTGCTGCAATTGTTCGTGAAGCTGTTTCTGCTGCAGCTGTTCCTGTTGTTGCTTTTGTTGCAACTGTTCCTCGAGAAGCTTCTGTTGTAACTGTTCCTGGAGCTTCTTTTGCTGCAACTGTTCCTCGAATTTCTGTTGTTGTAACTTTTCTAGGAATTGGGTTTGCTGTAATTGTCCCTGAATTGATTTCTGCTGTAACTTTTCCTTTGCTTTCTGTTGACGTAACTTTTCCTGCGATTGCTCCTGGTGTTTCTTCTGTTTTAATTGTTTCTGCTGTTCAATAATATTTTGCTGTTTTAAAGAAGCCTGATACTCTGCCTGTTGCTTTTGGTCTTCTTGTAATTTATGTTGTTTTTGTTGTTCCATTTTCTTTTGTAGCTGTAGTTGCAGTTGTTGCGGTGTATCCGTCTTATTTGGCTGCGCCGGCTGTTGCTGGTTTATTTTCTTTTGTTTTTTATCAAGATCTACTAATTGAATAGAAGGAGATTCTGTGATGGATGATGAAGATGAAGATGGGGATGACGAAGCAGACGGAATCCAATGTCCTCGTTGAATTGTGTCAATCTCAGACATCACATTCATAAATTCTTGTTCGTTTTGTTGCAAGGCTGCTTTTATCTCAGTAATACGTTTTTGGTGCAGTTGACGCGCTAATCGCACTACGACAGGATCAGATGACAAGGACTGAGACAATCTTTTAAAGTTTATGTATGTGGTGAGCTGGAGTAATATAAGACAACAGGAAACCTACTGTGGATCAAAATCCTTTGCTAGTTGATGATATTGGAGCGAGCATGTCTAAAGAGGTATGTGAATATACGATCAGGTCATTTCTCGGGACTCACTATAGTGGTGTAAAACTCAAGAGGTCGGTTTATAAGATGGTGGTTGCGTAGACACTGCTGGATTTGTCTCCAGTCTTCTCCGTGTTTGTAGACAGCCTGTATAAGAAGGAGGTTTTCAAATGGGGTCCAATGATGTGGCATCTCAAACAATAATTGAAAAGGAAGGGGAGATGAGCATGCTAATAAAGAAAAGACTATTGGCTGCCACCAAAAAGAAAAGAAAAAAAAGAAAAAAAAACTTTTTTTTCTGTTTTAGGATGTATCGGATGGTGATGGCATGGGAAGGTTACCTCAATGACATCACACTTCTTTAATAAAATGAAAATGTTTCTAGTCTCTATAGGGCATTGGGAGCGAAGGATCAGTTGGAACATACTTCCAAAGCCCTTCAATATCATAGGATTGACGCACTTCAGGCGTAAATAGATGGATCACAAACCGGCCAAGATCGATCAATAACCAGCCTGATTGATCATTACGGCCCTCGATTCTAGGCGTTGGTTGGGCAGCGAGTTGATGAGGATGGGATCTGATTGTTTTGCGTACTACTTGCTGTACATGATCCGCTACACTTCCAAGGAACTTGTCTCCTTTAGGGCTTTCCGCGATGATCATATAGTCTGTCCAGTCGCACTTTTCACGCAAATCCAACACCTTTACATTCTCCATCCTATTTTCCTCTAACATTGCTTGAATGGTCTCTGCTGTCAATTCACCTGACTCCATTAATTGTTTTGACACTTCCTGAATAGCCCAACGATCCTGTAGATGACCATTCATTGCTGTGCGTTGCCACAGAGGAATAAACTCCTCATTTCCTTGCTGATCTTGATTCTCAGCATCGACAAACCATTCTGTGTCTACTTCACCAGTCTCCATGCCTGTGTCGTCTACATCTGAAAGTACTCCTTCTCCAGTAATTTCTGTTGGTATCGTCTCCTCTTCAGTGGGGTACAATTCGGGATAATCTTTAGGATCTATCTCTTCTAAATCGTCTTCTGCTTCTGAATGCACTATAGGAGGCGTAGTAGGGTTCCCCTGATTCCATGCAAGAGTTGTCTGACTGAATTTACGCAATACAATTGTTGATCCACGCAAGATCTGAGGTTGCGCAAGAGTATGAGCAACTACAGGTGCACGAATAGTGCGGGCGAGACTAGTAAGACGGAACATGGTTGAGAATCTTAATACTTTGTGTTGCTCTGCCCTGCTTCTTCGTTTCTAACGAACAAGTTAAGTCACGTATATTTCGGCGGTGATTAAATATTGACTGGTGTTCTGAGTCAAAGTATACGAACTGAGGGGTTGTAGGGTTTGTGTGATTTGTGTCAAAATGGTTCAGCGATTTTTTGCGAGGTTAAGTATCAATAGAAAAGCTGGACTGCCCAAATAATGGCCTTACCAAACTTTTTACTAACGTTGAATTTTTATACTCATTCTCGTACATAGTAAGTGTTCACATAGCTGTGATCGACCGGTTCTCCTTTTCGCTTATACAGCATTTTCATTTCTTAGGTACTCACGGTGAAACGGTAGGTGTGGTAGTTGCTGGCTCTCCACCCTTCGGAGAACGAAATGAGCAAGATTAAAATATTGAAATGGGTGTAAGAACGAAGCAGTGCCAATTATCAGTATAGGCCATTTCAGAGGAATTTTAGTGAAGCATAATAAAGCAACATTTTTACCTCACTAAAAAAACACTTTTATTTTTCTAAAATTTTGTCGACTAATTCTTGCCCCCATAGTCCTAGCCATAAAAATATTATTTGACTCATATTAACTATTCTGAGTGCAGATCCATTGCCTTGAAAACGCACCTTCTTGAAATAATTGATTCTCCTTTGTTACCATGTCCCTATTGAAGACATACAACCCTTACAAGCTAGTAACTTGGCTGTAAGTATTTTACAGTTTGAGGGCCCTTTTCATAAGAGAGTCGTAACCAGTTATTTTGCCTTACTCAAGTATCTTACGTGTCACAATCTTGAAAGGAAATGTTTACTGACTTTAGAATCAAGTACCATATTTATACTTAAAAATCTTCCAAATTAGTCGATCGAGCAATTTGTGTCGTTCGAGTAATTACTGCGACCACCTAAAGAGCCAGATTTTATGGTGAAACCACTTGTCATCAAGTAGCTATTCTCAGTACTGTGAGAAACTATTTTTTCTAGGGAGTCCTATTTGGGTTTTAATGTGGTCTCTGGGAAAATTTTGATTGAAATTCACGAAGCGGATAGTCAAAAGGCAATATGAATCGAAATACCCTGATATGACTAGTTTTAGGAAAGAGATAAAGTACATACCTGCAACAAGATATGACCTTGCGATTTTGTCTTATCATTAGCGTCGTCAATAACCGAGTTCCCCGAGGGTTGTAAATAGACCTTATCAGAAACAGGCCGTGTTTTTCGAGCATCTTGGGTGTATCACAGATCAGGTGCAGACGGTACGGGCCTTTTATACGATCAGTACCTTGTAACAAAGCTAATTTTACTGAAGATTATAATTAAGTGTTATTCTAAATTAGAATTGCTGTATTTTATCTTTCCTATTATTTCTTATCGTATTTGGGTCATGCATACAATTAAACTCCTCAAGACAAAATTGTAGTTATACGACCAAAACGTTCCACATTTGCGTGTAACAAAAACGAATTCAGAGGCAAAAACGACAGGTCAAGATCGAAAAGTATATCTTATTATCGCTTTCTGTAAAAGGTATCTGAGTAACCTAGCTTTTAGGTACAACAAAAAGGTAGACTCCTGTATTCTCCGTGTGCAAGGATGAGTTATAATATGTCTACATAATAATATATCATAATTGGTAAAAGGTACGATGTACAACTGTCATAAACAAAGGTAGTCCTGTTTATTCGAGCTGAATCATGGATCTATAGCCTTAACCTACTCATGTTATATTTTAAATTTTAAATTTTTAACATATGTTTGATGAGGTTGTGAGAAATAAAGTGTGTGAATTAAAAGTAATATGTAAACCAAATAAGGGCACTTGAGAAAGCAAGTATCATGTGAGTTAAACTTAATCGTAAAGAGAGAGAGATATAGATATGTCGATATATTAGATAAAGTTAGTACTTTAATCTATCGAATATAAAAAGGGTCAAGAAAATCAGTATATTTTCTAGATCATTTACTTTCTTTTGAATCTATACATCTTCTTTTTCACAATGCCTCCAACAGGGAAAAATAATGTTGAGACTATAAGTATATCCAATCAATCCAAGGTTGAAGCAGACACAATGATCCATGATAAAGGAGACGCTGTTTCATCTGCTTCTCTTGAAAGCCAAGCCCATGGGGAAGGAGGCTTAAAACGTAGTCTCAAATCTCGCCATTTGACTGTAAGCTTAATAGTTACTTCTTAGCTTGTACATTAATTGACTTAATCTTATTACGGAATTATGTAGATGATCTCTCTTGGTGGTGTCATTGGTCAAGGTCTTTTCTTGTCTTCAGGTGGAAATCTGGCAGCGGCTGGCCCAGCTGGTTCTCTCATTGCTTATGCTATCATTGGTTTCATCGTGTTCTGGGTTACCTTCTCATTGGGTGAGATGGCAACTTATATTCCTGTATCTGGATCATTTACCATCTTTTGCCGTCGTTTTGTGGATGATTCTTTTGGAGCTACTATTGGATGGAATTACTGGTAGAATATCGCTTCTTCAAAAACTTTTTGATACCCGTATATCATATCCAATACGCGTATCTCACAATTAACCTTCTAGGGCTTGTTGGGCTATTATCGTTGCAAGTGAATTGACAGGTAAATTTATTATATGATACTTTGGTTTCAATTAAAAATACTCACTACTCACTAATCATCTGGATTCTAGCACTTCCTTTGGTTATGAATTTCTGGACTGAAAAAGTACCTTCCTGGGCTTGTAAGCTTTGGATCTCATAAATATGGCTATTTTGAGCGATTAAATAAATCTCATCAAGTATTAATATCTATATATATGATGGAAAAATAGGGTCGGGGATTTGGCTTATCGTAATCTTTGTTCTCAACCTGTTTGGTGCTCGAAGCTATGGTGAAGCTGAGTACTGGTTCAGTGTGGTACGAGATCAGATAATCAAAAATACAATTTGGCTAACATCAAAAACAGATTAAAATTCTTGCTGTACTTATCTTTATTATTGTTGGCTGTTTTACATCTGGTGGTGTTATTGGGTAAGTCTAATTCCGTCTTCCTAGATTACAAAATACTGATATTATCTTTTCGATAGTGACGAAGTATATGGCTTCAAGTACTGGGTCTCTCCTGGTGCATTTACCAATGGTGCTCTTGGAGTTGTAAATGCATTTGTTTTGGCCTCTTTCAGTATGCAGGGTACCGAAATTGTTGGTATCACTGCTGGTGAATGTGGAAACCCTCGAAAGGTTAGTTGTACAGTAATATAAATCATAGATACGTGACTTATTCTTCTCACACCTTTGTATACAGGAAGTACCTCGGGCTATTCGAAATGTGTTCTGGCGTATCATCATCTTCTATCTTGGCTCAGGCAAGTTAGTATATAACTTGATATTGTTGATAATCTTGCTAATATATTTTTCTTCCTTAGTCTTTGTCATGGGCATGATAGTACCTTCTAATGATCCTCGAAACTTGGATAGTAGCAGTGGAACAGCTACAGTTTCCCCGTTTACTATTGTATTTCAAAAGAGCGGAATTTCCGGTATCACCCACATTATGAATGCGGTTATTCTGATTACTGTAATATGAGTAGAATAGTGGTACGATATACAGAGAAAATTAACTATGTGTTGTGTCAATAGGTTCTATCTTGTGCGAATAGTGGAATGTATGTAGCTAGTCGTACACTTTGCGCTCTTTCCCAGGAGGGGTTAGCCCCACGCAAACTTGGTAAACAACAATATACATCATACAACTATTTGACTTATCTCTTTGTCTATATATTTAGCCCATATTACAAATCGTGGTGTCCCAATATACGCTCTTCTTTGTACTGCTTTTATTAGTTTGATTACCTTTGCCACATCATTTATCCCTGGAAAGGCTCTCTTCATTGTCCTTACCAAGCTTTCTGGTGTAGCTGGTTTTGTCACATGGGGTGGTATCTCATTTGCTCACTATCGTTTCCGCAAGGCTTACATTTCCCAGGGTCGTAAACTGTCTGATTTGCCTTTCGTTGCTCCTTGTTATCCATTTGGTGACATATTTGGAATGATCGCATGTATAGTCATTGCTCTGATGGCTGGTTATTCCTACTTCTCTCCTGCAAGTGCAGTCGGTCTAATCGGTAACTACGCCGGTCTTATTCTCTGTGCGGCTGGGTTCATTACTACCAAGCTTTGGACTAAATCAAAGATGGTTCCAATCGATCAAATTGATCTTGATACCGGGCGCATGGATATGGACTACTCTAGTTTTGAGGACGAGCCTGAAGTTACTGGTCCATGGTACAAGCGTTGGGGTGCCAAGCTTATTGCTATTATTACTTAATTACCTTTTACATTAATGCTTCTGTCATATTTACTATTTTCTTTTTCTTTTTTATCCTTTATTCAATGTGTATGTATAATTATTTCTCCTCTTTGTAAAAACAAAAGCAAAATATTACAAAAATAATTAATATTTTAATGAATATATATAAAAAACATATAGCTCTGTAATTAGTATATTATCTCTATAACTTTTTTATTGGACAGGACCTAAAATGTCTATTCAAATTAAAATATTGCCATTCACCAGTGTACGAGGGCATTGAATGAAGAATTACTTTTCATAGTAATTTATTCGATTCCGAATGGATATATTTGTCAATTCCCTCGACAATTACATGGTCAATGCCATTCACCAGTGTACGAGGGAATTGACAAAAAATTCTAAAATAAGGACTCTAGTTACAAAAAAGGATGTACTAAACAAACATACTTTATAAAGCTCATTTTCTATAGCCAAAATGAAACAAATCATTAACAAAAAAATAAAAATGAGCAAGGTATTTTAGTAAATACTTAAAAAGCAGATGCTGAATAACAATCTGTATCGTATATGACGTGACTCAATTCCCTCGATGCAATTCCCTCGACAATTCCCTCGTACGCTGGTGAATGGCATATATGCAAAAATAATATGAGATTTCGTAAATCATATTGGACATATTCTGAAATCCCATAAATAGTATTTGCCCAAAGTTCCGGCTCACCACGCGCTTCTACCATTCTGCCTGCTCCCATCAACTGTCTGATGCTCGTCCCATCCACCCTCCTCTCATCCCACGACAACTTCGCTCCTTCTGGTCTTTTGCCCTCCCTCACCGGGCTCGGAATGTCTGGTTTCGCGGGTTGCACAATAAGCTTTCGTGCCGAGCACTTCTGTACCGCATCATGCCATCCACCGTCTCTTTTCCTCTCTGCACTATTTGCCAGGTGTCCATCGAGATGCAAGAACATTTTCTTCTCGCTTGCCCGTTGAAATCTGCTGTGTGGACAGGAATTTGGTTGGAATTCTTCGGCACCGTCCCTCTGCCCTCTGTCCTCTCAAACGCTTTCCAATCCTTCGTCTTCCCCCCACACTTAACCCTGCGATCCCTGCTTCCTCCGTCTTTGGCCTAACTATCCTGGCTATTTGGGATCACCACTGGTCTTTCCACTTTAACTCTGTCCCTTTCCTTCCCTCTGCGGTGCTCTACACTGCATGCAAGTCAATTTCTCGTCTCTGCTCTGAACTAGAGCTGGACTCTCCATAACTCCTCCATTTTTTTTAAAAAAACAAAACAAAACAAAAACAACCATAAAATTTAAAAGCCAAAAACATCATATAATCTACAAAACCTTACAAACAAATATTTTAATTTTCTCTTTTCCTATTCAATCAGAGACCTTTAATAAAATCCTGAGCTTTTTCTTCCTGGCTCCATACAAAAAAAAGTATTTGCCCAAAAGTAACGTTGATAGGTTAATGTCTGGCATGTTATTGGCCATAAAAGTTGCTAAAACGCAACTGAGTTGCGCATACGGAGATTTAAATACTGCCATTTACCACAGTGTACACTTTCCTCGACAGAGAACTTTAATAAATCTGAGCCTGTCACAGCTCCATACAAACAAAAAATTCCTCGAAGGTCGCTATTCACTGTAAGTAATTTTAATTTACTAAAAGATGATATTCTATTGGCAGACTTTATAACTCCGTAATCGTAGGAAATATACGGATTCGTAGAAGATATACGAATTCGTATATTTCCTACGATTACGGAGTTATAAAGTCTGTCATTTACTACAGTGGTATTCAAGTTATGTCTGCATGAATTTAATCCTTGACTTGTGGCTGTTCATATTAAATTCTTTCCCTTTTACACGTTATTAGGGCATAGTATCATAAATATAAACATACTACCTATTTAAGCTCATGTCTTCAAGTCAAAAATCTGACATGACGAACATTGCACCTTTTGTGGCAAAGGTAATTTCACATTAGAATCACGATTACGGAATCACCCTTAGTTTTATTAACAGAAGCTATATTAATCCTGGTAGTTTGTACGAGTATTGCATTCAAGGGAGGTAAACATAGAAATTCCCTATAGCCAAACCCAATTCGGGGTTGTATTAATGGTTGATGTTGTTGGTAAGTGAAAGCCTATAATAAATAATATTCTGTGTGTAACACTGTTTTGGTCAGGCTTCAGCAAGGTAAAAGAAAATCCTTTGATCAATATCTAGTGTACATCAGCTGAATTGATCAAATGGCGTTAATAACCCATAAGAAAAGCTCTCTACGCTTGCAGCTGAGAAAAGCCAGTCGGGTGCAGAAGCCATTTCTATGGAGATCGGTGCCTACATGGGCGAGGTGAGTACATAAGTATTATAGAAGCACGTATGGTAAAACGAATTTATGCCTTGAGTATTATTGTCTAATATAATTATTTTAGTGTATACAAATAATTGAATACTTCGGTGGAGATGTTGTAAAGGTAAAGCAATCCATATACATATATTTCTAAGACATACTAATATGCCTCTGCTTAGTTTCTTGGTGATGCCGTCCTTGTGTGCTTCCAACAAAATATGTATGACCGTCGTCTTTCGGATGCTACATCGTCTGGTAGTGAAAGTGGGGAAAATTCATCGCAGACTCGCCAAAGGAATGTCCTTGTTAGAAAGGCCATCGAATGTGGGCTACAGCTTCTCACAAGATTATCTCACTACCGTGTTTATCTCACAGCAGAAGAGCGATCCAGACATCGGAAGCTTAGTGCCGATGTTGGCCAAACTGTGCCCGCAACCGGGCGTAAAAAGGTGGCTATTTTTGGTAGCCTTAAGCCGCTAGGTTCTGAGGAAAGCCTTCAGCCTCAACCTCAAAATATAGATCTCTCTTGGTCGGGAGACAACACGATGTCTTTTGACAGATGGAAATGCTTCAACTTTATCCTTGCAAAAAATAAGAATCTAAAATCTTCCCAGTCCTCTAGACGTTTCAGCTCATCCAGTGAACACTCGTCTCACAACTGCACGAGTGCGATCGATCTCGAATTACATATAGCATTATCATGTGGAGATGTAACGAATGTGGTTGTTGGAGACATTGTCTCTAATTCTCTCCCTCCAAACGACAGGGTTAATGTCTATCCACAATTAAGAGCACCAAATCAAGACAGTATTCCCCCACTTGGCGCATATTTTCTGGAATACTGCGGACGTCTCGAATACGCTATTGGTGGTCCCGTTGTTGACGCTTTAGATGACGCACTCTCAACAGCCAAGGCTGGAGAGATGTGTATTACTCAAGAAGCTCTCGATATAGTCCGTGCACAAGGGATGATTCTTGAATGCGAGCAACGAAAAAATTATTATATTGTTCGAAGTTCAGAATACCAGTCAATGTTACGTAAACCTGGTGTAACTCTAAGACCACAGCCTTCACAAAAGCGTATCACTAGCCAATCAAGTATTGGAACTGTGCTAGATCGACGCAGACTTGCCATGGAGCCATTGATCCCTCGTGTTCGAAACTCATCTTTTTTGAATTTACCTGTGAATTCGAACCCGCATTACTTCAAATATATTAGCAGAAGTTCTCTATATCGCCTTCAAAACAGTGCTTCTGGGGACATACTTGCACAGTTTAGAGAAACTACGATCATGTTTGTCAGCTTGGGCAAGATGGAAGTGGTAACCAAAAAGGGGTTAGATATAGTTCAAAAGGCACTTGTTACCTGTCTTCGTGCTCTTTTGAAATATGAAGGTCTGTCGTGGGTCTCCCTTTTTTTTGGAAGCGGCTAGAAATGACACATTAATATTCTTATTTTTCTCCCCTTTCTATTTCTACTTTAATATGTTCATTTAAATAGGCATGTTACAGCAATTTGCAATCGATGACAAAGGCAAGTATGATTACTGAATTTAACCTTCTATTAAAATGGTGTGACACTAATAGTTTATCTTTAACATACACAAAAAATTAGGTGCCACAATTCTGGCCGTATTTGGACTTCCCCCACTTTCACACGAACGTGAGGCCGTATTTGCTGCAAAGGCAGCAATCGAGCTCCGTGATGCTTATCGAGAACAGGACCTACCTGGATTTGCTATTGCCCTTGCTACTGGTATCATATTTGCTGCTATTGTGCCCAAAGATAATCCATTCCGTCGTGATCCAGGAATCTCGGGAGATTCAATCATTCTCGCCGTACGCATGTTAAAAATTCGTTCCTCGAGACATAATGTTGTATGTGATCATGCCACTAGACAGCAGATAGGTGATCTATGTGAATATATCAATCTTGGAGATAATTATGTCAAAGGAAAATCTCGGCCGATCCAGGTGTACGAAATCAAACAGTTTGCGTCAATGGAGGCAAGGCGTCTTTCAACTCAAACTACGGCTTCTAATACAAATTTTATTGGATATCAATCTGAGATGGATGCAGCAGTAAAATTTGTTAACGACTGGAATAAGACAAGAGAGCATTATGTTCTTGTAATATCCGGACCATCTGGTGTCGGAAAAAGCTATTTTTGTCGGACTCTGTATAATACAGCCTCGTTGTCCAATGTCGTATGCTGGTAGGGATTGATAGAAAAGACTGGTCTGATTGCCCATTACTAACTTCTTGTCTCAACACAAAGCTGGTCAGCATCTACAGAAGGTGAGATGAAATGGTTTTTTTGTACCCAATGATAACTTTATATTAAATATAATTTCATTTAGTGGAAAAAAGCTCGAAATTCTATTTAATTAAAAACTTGATGTTTTCGATATTTGAGACCATTGATTCATCTGAAATACCCACAAGCACAAAGCAATATCCGACTTTGTTCGAAGACATATTGAAAAAGAGTAAAACATTTGAGCCTTCATCAAGCCCATATACTGAAGATCAAAGAGTTCACACCATCGACGCACCTATAGCATCTAGCTCTGTGCATAAAGACTGGGTAAATAAACCCATCCGGTACCCAATTCTCTCACCGGTGTCTGCAGGTTCCTGTCCGGATTATCAAGCCTTTAATAAAGAAGTCGAAGAACTTATTCAACGATGCCTTCTCAAGTGCGGAGAGAGTGAGTCATATTTACCACTTTTCAAAATGATCTTTCCAGTTTTGAACAATATTTCCGAAAACAACGACACAAAAAGTCTCGGTGGACGTAGTCGAGATATTGTTATTTCACGTATTGTTATAAAAATGATAAACTATGTTGGAAAATTTTATGGTTTGTTGTTTGTGTGTGATGATGCACAATGTAAGTAAAAAAAAATGGTTTACTCCATAGTAGACCTTTTGAAGCTATAATCTAAAATACATTATATTTAATAGGGTGTGATAGCGCATCTATCAAACTTTTGCAAGAGATCCACGAGAAGTGTCGAAATTTAATGCTCATTATAGCTTCACGGCCAATGCAAGATTATGATATTACTTTTCTCAAGCGATTTTCTTCTAGTGGACAGTATAAAAATATTGCTTTGGAAGGTTTAAACAATAGAGATATCGCAGAGGTTATATTAAAGACATTTGGTCCTGGGGTGATGACAGTTAATCCAGATGTTGTTAACGTTGTTCAAGTAAGTATTTAAAGTTCAATGATCAACTTACCATCTTGTCCAAATATATTAAATTGTTATTTAGAAATGTACAAAGGGAAACCCCCTTTACGTCAAGTAAGTTTATAGAATAAATTAAACCAGCTTTTAAATTATTTTACTAAACAATTTTCTGATATATGCATATAGAAATATGGCTATTATTTTAAAAGATTTTAACCATGTTACCGTAGTTAATGGTGAACTAATTCCTATAAGTGTTCGCTTCGATATGGATGATCAAATGGGGTACTTTGATTATAAGCGTCTTATTAAGATGCAGTATGATCGACTGGATATAAACTATCAGGAGTTTCTGGCTGTAAGTAGAACATCATAAGGAATATGTTATGTGAGTTGCTAAAATAAACTTATAAAGGCTGCTAGCTGTCTAGGACAAACATTTAAGATTCAAGAAATTAAAGCAGCTTTATCTGCTAAGAACTCCATCTTAAGATATGATGATACAAAGAAGACATGGGGTATTATTAAGGCTTACGATATTTATCGGTTTCTACGATTACTCGAAAATGGAGAGACTCGTGAACTCGATTATAACGAATACACATTCAGTCACAGTACTATTCCACAGTGTATCAACGTAATGGTGTCCTACGAGACGAGAATGACAATACATAGCCTTTTTGCCACATACTATGAAAAACGACTTACAAACGAGAACTATTACGAGCTTCTAGGAAAAGTTACCAGACATTACTTAGAAACAGATAGTCTAAACAAACAGCTGTATTATCTAGAGAAACTCGCTAATTTCAACATGAAGTCGTATTTGATACCCGAAGCAACGCTAAATTACGAGCATATTGTCAATATACTGGATAATAATGAAGATCTTTATCTTAAATTTGGAAATATGCACATAAGCAATATATACATCAACTTAGGTTTGTGCTACACTATGAGAACCAAGTTAGAGGAAGGTGAAATATATCTATTCAAGGCACTTGACTGTCTCGGTAAACCTTGGCCAAAAACCGAACGGCAGTTTTTATGGAGGTTCTGGGTTAATAGAGCAGATCAATATCGACATCGACGTTGGGGAGCAAGAATAAGACATAAAAATGACACGAAGACCGAGATCTGGAAGCGAGTAATAGACATTATGAAGCCGTTATCGAATATTTATTTTTACAACGGAAACGGGAGAGAATTTGTTTACACATGTCTTATTGGACTTAATGCTTGCGAAAGACTCGGAGATATCGGACCAAAGTATACCATGTTTTTGGCTCGAAATGCACTTTTATGCTGGGTGAACGATCAGAAAGAAAAAAGCATCTTTTATATTACCAAGGCTTTACGAAATATGGATTTGCGCACTGACTCTGATACTTTGGCCATTTGTGCTTTCTTGAGTTTTGCAGCGGGAAAATTTGATAACGCAAGAGAGTTACTTTATCAATCCATTCAAGCATCATTAACCCTGGGAACTGTAGTCGAATTCCAATCATTTTATCGGTCTGTGAAACTCTTGGTAACAATGGGTATCTTTGGAGGAAACCTTGACAGGTCTCCGCGCGATGTTGCTTTACTTCAACAGATGGCCAGTACTGCTCGGAACAATGGAGACAACGAAGTAGATATATGGCTCGGGGTGTATCATGTGGGTAATTCCATTGTAACGAATCGATTACATGAGTGCTTGGCATTTGTATCACTTCTTGAGGCACATTTCCATGAAACTCCGATTTACAATCAAATTGCCATCCACGGAACGCTTGTTTGCTATTATGCAAAGACGAGAAACTACGAACAAGCAAGAGAGCACACCCAAAAGCTCATAGCTATATTACCAGCTTTGACAGGCACACGTAAGAAAGTAATTGAGGTTATATTTTTGTCTATTTTGGCTAATACAAAAAGTTTAATTTGATAGCCAACCTTTTTCCCGTATATGGTTTGATTTTTGTAACCATGGGACTGTACACCATGGTAGAAGATAATGAAGTTGAGCTTGTATGCTCTTTGGACTCTGGAAACTACCAGCGTTTTGCTGAAGGACTGACAAAAATTAATCATGCGTTCCAGCAAGTAAAATTTTGGGAATTTACTCAACCTTGTCTTTATCTAGCAAGAGCGCTTCCCTTTATTCTTACAGGGCGAATTGTGGAAGGCTATATGGTAATTGAATATATATATATATAATTCATCTGAGCATTCAAAGCTAATTACGCCAACTGATATATGTATATATATTTAAATTAAAGGTTTTACATCATGGGGTTCTTGAAATGCATTTTATTGAAGAAATTAGATTCTTGAAAGCATACTACTGGTCGTTTTTGGGAAAATACGCCTTTAAACCGACGGAAAGAATTAAGTGGACTGAACAAGCCCGCAACGAGTTTCGCAAACTTAATATTCCTGACGAGATCTATTGTAATCCTGATCCCGGAAATTGCTATGCTCGTGGAACTCCTGCAAATATAAGAATTAGTGAACCTTCGTAACAAATATGTAGACGAATCTATATATACATGTCCATAGCTGAATATAAACTTTAGATATCAACTTGCTGAACTCAACTCCCAGTAGACTTTGTGTAAAAAAGCTAATAAAAGAAATTACTTTCCCTTTCTTTTTGAAAAGAAAAGATGTGAATACTACTAGTAAGCTTATATTTGTTACACGTTGTGATGTCTTGACTAATACAATGTCTAATATGATGAGAGAGAGAGAGAGAGAGAGTAATTTGGTGCTTGTATGATTCGATTTCTAATACTGAGCTCAACAATATGTAGCTTAGGAAGAAAGTAGAATTGTTCTGCAAGAAGCAAGTTGGTTGTATAATAATCCAATAGAAAAGTTTATGAGTGATAATGTATCTGTATTCGAAATTATATTTGTAAACATTTATAGTTTTTGGAGAAGCTTATATCAGACAATAAGATAGAGTCAGATGAAAAGTAACATGTGAGCAAAATATAAAGGAATGCTATTGCTTAGGCAGACACAGAGTATTAATATGATTGCTCATTCAAAAAGCTAGCTATTACAGAAGACACATATTAACATATTCACACTATATGGTCAAAGCCACATTTGGTCAAGTATATTATCATATATATGAAAGGAATAAATACACATTTTAATCGACAAAAGGAATTGGTTGTTGCTATTCTTCTGTATCTTTTGAACACTTGCCCCTAATCAAGACAAGAAAGTGGCATACAAATAGACTATATAAATGAGCCAACTATAATAACCACTGTGGTATACACGCCACAATTGAGTGAAGAACAGACTCCCCCAACCATTACACAACAGATATTTGAATTACAGGGATGTGAATGGTAACAGATATAAACAATATTATTTTGTCTCTTTAATAAAGAACACTCTCACAGTATCTACTTTTCCATATATTGAGATACTAACCCATAAACAATCTTGAATACCTCAACCACCATGTATTAAAATTCTATTCCACTTCATCCAGTCCAATATGTCAATGTAGTTCTTTTATGACATCTGTGCCTTGCTTACTCGATATACATTATGTCTGCCAACTTATATTTAAGGGCTCTAATATAAAAGCTGCCTGTACATTTTTGGCGAATTATTGTTTATATCGAATGTTGAGAGATTAATTTTGTAATGTACTAATACTTGTATACTCTTCTTATTTGAATTCGAATCATCCTCTGTGCTGTGAATATAGCTGTACAATTGTGTATACAATAACAAATGGAGAGTATTAATAACTCATTGGTATTCAAAGTACAAAAAGGTTTGTGGATAATAATTTCTGTTTAATAAATCCACCCAGATTGACTTTTTTGTGCACATTCTGTGTAAATAAAATGAGAACATAGCTTGTATATTCAATCTACATTACGTCTTTTATGTCTTTCTTTCAAACATATTTTTTTTTCCTTCTCATCTCTTTCCATTTTTTTCTCGTCTTTCGCCTTTTGCTTTTTTGCACTCTTCTCTTTCTCTTTCTCTTTCTCTTTCTCTTTCTCTTTCTCTTTCTCTCTCCCATTACAATGCATCCTCTTTACAATGTCAATCCGGATTAGCCAAATTCATTTATACATTTTGCGCAATTGACATTCTCAAGAACTATTCCGAGTTTTCCTTATAAACTTTATAGACAAGAAAAGCCTATACAATCAAAAACGGAGATCGACAAAATGATAAGAACACACATATTATATTATATTAATCTTCAGAGTTCTTAACTAGATTAATTTTTCTTATTAATGAACCCTCCTAATTACAACATTAACCTCTTCAATTAAGTAAAAAAAAAAGTTCAAGCGCGTTTTTTATTAGAGTCGATAATAGTTAAAGAATACTTTATTTATTTATTAAATATACACATAAAGAAGCTATTTTATTTTTATTTGATTTTATTTGATTTGATTTCACTTAATGTTCTTTTACATGAGTAAAGGAATAAAAAGCATGACACCAAGTTCTTTGTCCCCGCATTACACGGCTCAATCTCCTTCAGGACGTAAACCTGACTTGGTAGCAAAGGAGGTGCTGGAATGGTGGCAAACCAACGGAAAGCACCCGTTCATCCAGCCCCACATCTCGTCACCGAGTAATGTGGGTGCGAACTCGCCAGAGAACTTACCACTAGGTGATAAGGTCCAGCTCATTCGACTACCAGTAGCTTCACCGTCAGCCGTTAAAGAGTTCAGTCAGGTTAGCAGTGAAGAGCCAGCACATCTCACCACAGGTTAGACCTCCCTCCCCCCAGCATCATGATTCCACATTGGCGATGCGATGTACACAGTAGTCCTTCCAAAAATGAAAAGAGACCATGCCCCACGACTTCTCAGAATTAACTGAGCTGGCGAGTAACAACTTTCACTTTCCGATGCTTGTAGCATGGAAGAATCTCCCTGCAACGGTCGCAAGAGACGCCTCACTATGAAACCGGGACTGTTGTTGCTCAAGGAGAAAACAAACGATGCGCGTTGGAGGGGTTCTATATGTAACAGAAAATATTTCATCTGCGATTAAGGTTTAGGACTGCGCTTTTTGTCAGGTCTGACGCTCACGTTAGAGCAAACGTGATATAGCTGTATATTCTTTTTTTAGTGGGATTGTGGAACTGTTTTATGGCAGAAGTAAATTCCAATAAAAGTTAAGCAGCGTAGTTATGAAAGTGACCCTGCAAAGTGAAGTGAATTAAAGCAAAGAAGAAAAGAAGTAAAAAGAGTAACAAAGGGTTTAGTTTTGATCAGTGTAGCAAGAACTCTTAAAGTGGAGTACAAGTTTCTATAACAGTTATATATAGGTTACTCTAAAGTGGTCTGTGCACTTTTTGTTCAAGAACACATGAAAAACTTTTCTTTATTTTGCTTATATAAAAAGACACAAAAAGAACCCGACGATCGCTGGAAAATAAACTCACGTATATTTCAAAGCAATGTTAAGTAATAAGAACAATGCAAAAAAAAGCAAAATATATATAGCTGATATTCTCAATAGGAAAAAAGATAAGATCCCAGAATTTTTGTTAATAATTTGACCAGTAAAGAGTCTAGCTACACCTTCAGCTTAGTCAAGGACAATGGCAATTTGGTTGCGAGCAAGATTGATTAGCTGTCAGACATAATACTGGTTCTACAGCAATAAAGTCCCGGTGCTTCATTGAGATATACAGTTAAAGTTGTATTGGTAATTCTATCTACAGATAAATAAAGTAGTTACTCCAGTAAAGACTATAATTTACAAATAGAAATACTATAAAATGATGGTATTATTTTTTAAAGGAGAAAAACATTGCTTGGTATCAATATATCTCTTTCTATTTAAGCTTACTCTTTTTGTTTTGCTTTAAATACTTAGAAGCTTTAGAGTTTTGAATTTAAAGATTGAAATGATTTTTAAAAATAATAATAACCAGTTTGCCTTGTACTTTATAATAGCTTTTTATTTGATTTCAAGAGTTTGGAATTTTGTGGAAAAGAAGAAAGAAGCACTTGTATGCTTTTGGCAATATATTTGAAACATCAGCACAAATACATCAGGATTAACCCCACAGATTTTGAGAAAATATGTGTGATTATATATTGAGGTTTTTAGCATTTTAACCAAACGGATTATAATGTTGAAAAACAATTCATTGTGAAACCTTGGCTTTTGTAAAAAGCAAACTGGATCACTTTTTTTTTTATATTACAGCTTAATTTCACGACCCGAGACTTAAATATGAGATAAAGAGGTATCACCAGCTCTCGATAAAAACATTCTGCTTGGAAATCATACAAGTTATATTCTACAGCTCTACGATATATACTGATATAATATTCTAGTAGTTTCTTCTGCTGCTAATTCTGTTGTTGTTTCTGTTACGTAAAATGGGAAGATGGGACTGGCTACACAATAGAAGCACAAGGTCACAGAACTTCTTTTTATATGTTTTAAGCTCGTCTTTAATAGGCTCTTAAACGTGCTGGTACCTGAGTACTACCTTTAAATTTCCATTTTGGGTTCTTCTTTGCTAACAGAAAGCTTCACTACTTTATTGTTCTTCTTCATGCAGAAAGCTTGCTTCTCAAAGGATTGACACATGGAATAATTATATATAAACAATAAGCCACATAGATATCACACGCCAATATGTGGAATTATTCTATTAGACGATTAGTGTTTACGTCATATCTTGCGTATTCACTCACGCGTATAGAAAAATGGCTCTTCAGTGCGAGGGAAAGAAAACTCGCCTTTCTCATAAACACAACACAGAGAAATATTCATGTAAGTAACAAAATCATTAAAGAAAGTACATTTCACACATGTTATGCTAATTACGATGAATTTATTAATGTAATTTGTAGTAATGTTACTTTTGACATTTACCTAAATGTATTTTCTCAAGAAGTGAATGTAAGTAATCACAAAATAAAAAATATACCCTTATTTCATTGAAACTCTTACTAACATCGCGCAGTTAATAGTAAAAATAAAGTCTGGCCCGAAAGGGTCAGCCTTGACAGCAGCTTGTCAAGAAAGCCTCTAGTGATGTCGTTGCAGTGAAAACCAAAGCGGCCAACCAAACCACACCCAGTTAATGGCTCTGGGAACGGCTAGCAAGAAACACCGATTTACTTTGGTCTCCTCTATTCTGACATTTGGTACAACGTGGTCAATCCGTCATAGAGAGGTGTAGCATAGGCGGGAGCCACCGGGCGCCAATGAAATACCACCACTCTCTATGACAAGCCAAACGGACTGAGGATGAGTCCTGATATTCTCCTCCCCATTGATGTCAGATGTTGAGGTTCAAAGACGATCAGATAGACTGGTTTTTTATGGGTTGACAGCCGAACGTTCTAGCGACGCAGTTGACCTATAATAAAACCAACTCAACCCGTGCGATAGGCATCCATGTGTCTGGGGTATGACTGATTTAACAAGTTGGGACGCCTATTTAGCCCAAGTAGAAGAGTCAGTATAGAGTTTGGTCCGACTGTCATGATGTACTGGTCTACTTCTTGCTAGCTAGTAACCGATATTGTAACAGCAAATGGAGTTTTTTTTTTCGCAAGATAAATTACTTTATTCAAGCCTCCACTCTCCCGTAATCGGTGTTCTGATCCTGTTTTCGCGAAGATGTGCTTGTTCAATGAGTTTTTGATTGAACGCCTTTAAGTCATTACTCTGTGCTGGAAACAATGTTACTCGTTCTCTGTACAATTTTGTACTTGACACCATATATTGTCTTTCGCTTATTACTGTCTAGGCAGTCGTAAGCAAAGACACCCTGATAATGCCAATTCTAGAACGGTAAAATCTCGTTCATCCCAAACGAAAAAGGCGGGGTCTCCAAACTTTATACGGTCTTCGTTGCCTAAAAAAGTGAAGTTCGCCCTTGTCTTTCGATTTCTTCCCCCCCCCCCCCCCGTCTCAGTCTATAGTTAACTTTTTAGTTGGCTTGACAGGTGTTTTTCCAACCTTAATTGGAAGAGCGTGAGTTCGAATCTCACAGAGACATATTACTAGCAGCAAGCTAGTTCCAATTTCGTATATATTATAATCAATAGAGCATAAGCTAACTATAAAAATATTTCAAAATAGTAAAAATATTTTTTAATTGTACAAATACAGTTAATGGACTGCTTACTGCTTGTTCTTGACCAATAATGCTACAAAAGACCCTAACACATTGTCGTTCTCATGGCAGGCATGTTTAACATGTACGAGTTCAAACTTCCGCCTGCTGACCATCTCCATCTCAGTACAAACTATCTTGCGGGCATTACTTAAATAGAAACGAATTGGAAAGTATTTTGTAATGAGCATTGAATCATTGCTGACTCTCCATCCAGCGTCAAGGTGTAAACACACATCAATTTATGAACTCACCGCTGTTGATGTCTCACTTAAATAAGTTAATAATGCTACTATGGTGATTGTTCAGAAAATTTGAAGCCCCACAATGGTAGAAATCGTAATTACGAGCGAACAAGAAGCTTTAAAATATGCCAATGGAGGCATTAAGATTAAAGACAAAAGTACTTATGGTTTCCCATCTCTTGGACCAAATGTAGAACTGACCAAGACCTTTCTCTCTAAGGTTCTGATGTAGGATAATATAAAAGCTATAAGAACCGTACATAGAATTATCAAAAGCTATGGCATATATCTCGAGATAGGCTATACAATTGTCACAATGATTGTCTAGTGGCCAGGCCTAGGCTCTCATACGCTTCTCAAACAGTCCTCCAAATACACCGATTATTTCTTTGACTCATCCTATCTGGTTTTGGAATGATCATAATATATATGCCACTTGATCCAATATAGTACTGTATTGTGGCTCTTATCACAAGCTTGATCACATATTCTCTTATTGCCCTGAGTGCAAGTCTCTTATATATGAAAAATGCAATATATCTAAACATATCTGCAATTGCTTTCTTGAGAGCAATCATGCACTTAAGCGCACTAAATACAACCTGTCAGATGACTCTGAAACTGAGAATTATAGTAAGGATTGCTCTGAGGTATTTGAGATTCTTTATGAGCTAATATCTCAATATTGAGAAAAGTAGATACTGTGAGAGTATTATTTATTAAAGAGCTAAAACGACAAAGAATTGTATATACTATTATTCAAATCCCTTGTAATTCATATTTCTGTTGTGTAATTATCGGCTTACACTGTATAATTGTGTAGTGTACATGCACTTGGTGTGTAAAAGTTTATGGGATTGTTAACTTCCCACGTTTATTACCGAGAATAAACCAGAGTCTTGTCGTGGAGTCTATAATCTACTTAATTGTAGCGTGTATACCACAGTAATGACGATTCTATAATAACAGGGCATAGTGTCTCATTTAGATATGCACTTAAGGTTGTTTTAGTGATTATATTTACAGACAGATGAAGCAATACTTTGGCAAAATTTACACTTTACAAAGAGAAATACCATAAAATGATAATATCATTTTATCTTTATTAAGTAATATAATATTTCCTTTTTTTTAAGCTTATTCCTTTTGCTTTGCTTTGCTTTGCTTTTAATTTAATAGTGTTTTAATACTAGAGAAAGCCAGGGTTTTAGATTTGAATGTCGAAATTACTTCTAAAAAATATTAATTTGACTTGCATTATATACATAAGTTTCTAAAAAGAAAAGATAGTGCCAATCTATAGAACAAATAAAGTCAAGTTATATATAGATATAAATATATATAAGTTCATATTAGCTACAAACTTATCAGCTTTGTTCTATACTATTGCCATAATTATCAATATATATAGATAAAAATACTATATACGTATAATGTAATACATAGTTTTCCATTGATATCAACAATCTTACTAAGTATTTACTGTCAATAATATATACTTGTTGGTCATTTAAAAATTGTAAAAGAAAATATCAAGAAACTGAAATATATGTCAAATCATAAGAACTTTACTTCTTTATTACCAATTTATTAAATGACTAAATTAAAGAAAATATGTGAAAAGATAAAATATCAAATTCTTAGTTCACCATTTTGCCAAAAAAATATATATAGCAAAAGTGGATCCATCCCCCTCAGGACGAAGACCTGATTTGACGGCGAAGGGGAAAAAATGAGCTGGTTGCTCTCTTTACAAGAAAGAGTGATATGGAAAACAGAGGCAAGGTCAGGCAGCGCTGCACGTCAGCATACACCATTCCAAACTAACAGATGTTCTCAGAATAATACTTTCCGCACCACATTGCGCATATATACAACCAACTCGTCTGGACACTTGCGCAGGAAACTGCCAGTGAGATACGCCAATAAAGACCGTAAAGCACAGTACAAGAGATCATTCGTGCATTCTCTCTTGTAGGTCCAGAATAAAGAAACGTAAGCTCGCCTGGGAACGAAACGCCCAGAGAGTCGACACTAGCAAAATAAGTATACTTTGTACTTGCATTTTTGGTGGAACAATGCTTACCGGAAATTTTCATGTCCGAGACGGATACTTTGGCGAGAGAGAATGTCAAATTCTTAGTTCACCACTTTGCCAAAAAAAAACAAAAAAGTGGATCCATCCCCCTCAGGACGAAGACCTGATTTGACGGCGAAGG
This sequence comes from Phycomyces blakesleeanus NRRL 1555(-), assembly GCF_001638985.1. Taxonomy (NCBI): domain Eukaryota; kingdom Fungi; phylum Mucoromycota; class Mucoromycetes; order Mucorales; family Phycomycetaceae; genus Phycomyces; species Phycomyces blakesleeanus. The sequence goes on along the minus strand of NW_017265137.1, from coordinate 287,211 downwards.
GGAAAAAGGAGTTTGTTGCTCTCTCTCCAGGAAAGAGTGGTATGGAAAACAGAGGCAAGTTCAAGCAGCGCTGCACGTTAGCATACACCTTCCGAGCCAACGGATGTTTTCTAGATCAACGGTTTCCACACCGCATCGCACATAATCACAACCAACTCGTCTGGACACTTGCGCAGGAAGCTGCCAGTGAGATATGCCAATAAAGACAGTAAAACACAGTACAAGAGATCATTCGTGCATTCACTCTTGTAGGTCCAGAATAAAGAAAGCTAATCCGATCTGGGAACTAAACGCCCAGACAAGAGATTCAAAGTAGAGTAAGTATATATGTTATGGTTTTGACCGTGTGAGTGTGTGAAATAATATTTGTCTCCAGCCGCCAATACTATGAGATTAGCGACTTTTTTACCAGATAAACGGAAATAGCAGTAAAGAAAAATCCTTTACCAATAAACAGCAGAAATCTGGGGAAGGATTTTTAGAAGGATTTTTTCAATAATATATCAATGTAAAAATAAAATACGGAGAATAAGTATCAGAGCCGGCGTAAAAGAAGAAAAAACTTTTTTCAAAAATTCTTGTAAAAAAAAAACTTACCAAATAGTATCGGAAAGATAATACTTTAGAAACAGCAAGAAGTACACATATATCAATAAAGTTTGACTAATATATGTATGTTATACTCATAAAGACAGATGTCAGTAAATTTTGAAAAGAAAGATATTTTATATAGAGAAAATAAAAGAAATATATTACCAAAAACTTCTTGTGCCGAAGATATATGCTGCAAAGACTGACGGAGATATATTGAGAGATACTCTCAAAGTAGAAATAGAAGATAAACAGAGAGAGATGCAGAGAGAGATGCAAAGAGAGAGATATACAGAGAGATATACAGAGAGATATACAGGGAGATATACAGAGAGATATACAGGGAGATATACAGAGAGATATACAGGGAGATATACAGGGAGATATACAGAGAGGTATACAGGGAGGTATACAGAGAGAGAGAGATGCAGATAGGTATACAGAGAGGTATACAGAGAGAGATCCAGAGAGGTATACAGAGAGGTATACAGAGAGAGATCCAGAGACAAAGATATAGAGAGAGAAATAGACCGAGAGTTAATTCAAAGATAAAAGAGAGAGATAGAGAGATGAGGTTTGGCCAAGTTATTGTTGCTGTTTATATAGACAATTATTTAAAAAAAAAATTAAAGAAAAAAAAGAAAAACGTGGTCACTGTACCGTGGTTTTTTTGTGGTGATGTGTGCAAAGACAGATCATTCCTTAAAATGTTATAGAATACAATAGAGTAATAAAGTACCTAGCACTTCCTTGAATACTCTTGAAAATAATTATTACAAAAATTACTTAGATGGAGAGTATCTGTTCATTTCCCCTCGAAAGAAATATATGAATTTTTTGATATTACTCTTACGAGTAATGTGCTATGTTGTAATGTATTGTACTGTAAAAAATAGAAGATATACTCGCATCATTCTTCATATTAATTATATATCGGTGGATTATATAAGTATTATATCTGAGAACGGTAGCCAAGTACTCAAGCATTATCTTGTATAATGTATTGTACATATACACTTTGTTAAACAATAAGATAAATAACAATATCTTTGGCAAGCTAAATTATACCTCATTTTAGATAAGGTAATAATACATGAGATTATTACTATCAAAATAAATATTATATGGTATTTAGGGTACGAAAACTGATAGGCATAGTAATTATAAGAGATTTTCATGTAAAAAAAAAAAGCGCGATCCGGCAGTAATAGTTAATACATACAGCTGCAATGTTAACAACACTTTATCAGCTTTGTATATGAGTGCTGTCTCACATATATATCGCTTCTACAGGCAATTCCACCGATTAAAGAGGTGCTTTATAAAAAAAAGTTGAATAATATCTATGCGAGCTTACATTTAATAAAAAAACGGAAAACAAAGAGTTCTTTTACAACGTTCTTTATATTACGTAAAAAGAGCTCATATATTAGCGTTTTTATTTTTGAATTAAGTATCAATTATTTGCACCTCTAGCCAATATTATAGGGATAGCTATTGATTTATATTTGATAGAAGGCAGGTGTAGACATAAATGTCAATATTTATACTCTGTCATTAAGTAATATCTTTTGTACTCGGCTAATAAGCGTATATAAAAAATGTCTTATGGATAGACTTGAGAATGCAGCTCGCTCCATATCAGTGATAACTTATTACTGTGATATATACACTTATGATAAAAAAAGCCTAGCACCAGTTAAGAATTTACTAAAAAATCGACTATTTTCTTAACAATAATAATGTCATAATCTTCTTGTACATTCAATTAAATATAACGTGGGGTATATTCTGACATCTAGAATGCTCCATAGTTAATAATCAAATGCTGAGCATTACAAGTACAAGAGAATTATGTAAATTTACCCGATAGGTTTTAACGCAGTCAATATATCATTCGTTACTTATATACTCATGTCTAATGAAAAATTAATAGTAGGTGTCTTCCATTTGATATTTAAAAACTTTAACTACTAGTATTGATATAAAAATCTAAATTGGATATATTCTCTAATCTTTAACGGTTTTACAACTGTTTTCAGAGTACAAAGTATCTTCTTTTTATGTGATTGTAGCCGCAAGAAGTATTTCTACCAATAGAGTGCGAGCTGCATTCTCAAGTCTATCCATAAGACATTTTTTATATACGCTTATTAGCCGAGTACAAAAGATATTACTTAATGACAGAGTATAAATATTGACATTTATGTCTACACCTGCCTTCTATCAAATATAAATCAATAGCTATCCCTATAATATTGGCTAGAGGTGCAAATAATTGATACTTAATTCAAAAATAAAAACGCTAATATATGAGCTCTTTTTACGTAATATAAAGAACGTTGTAAAAGAACTCTTTGTTTTCCGTTTTTTTATTAAATGTAAGCTCGCATAGATATTATTCAACTTTTTTTTATAAAGCACCTCTTTAATCGGTGGAATTGCCTGTAGAAGCGATATATATGTGAGACAGCACTCATATACAAAGCTGATAAAGTGTTGTTAACATTGCAGCTGTATGTATTAACTATTACTGCCGGATCGCGCTTTTTTTTTTTACATGAAAATCTCTTATAATTACTATGCCTATCAGTTTTCGTACCCTAAATACCATATAATATTTATTTTGATAGTAATAATCTCATGTATTATTACCTTATCTAAAATGAGGTATAATTTAGCTTGCCAAAGATATTGTTATTTATCTTATTGTTTAACAAAGTGTATATGTACAATACATTATACAAGATAATGCTTGAGTACTTGGCTACCGTTCTCAGATATAATACTTATATAATCCACCGATATATAATTAATATGAAGAATGATGCGAGTATATCTTCTATTTTTTACAGTACAATACATTACAACATAGCACATTACTCGTAAGAGTAATATCAAAAAATTCATATATTTCTTTCGAGGGGAAATGAACAGATACTCTCCATCTAAGTAATTTTTGTAATAATTATTTTCAAGAGTATTCAAGGAAGTGCTAGGTACTTTATTACTCTATTGTATTCTATAACATTTTAAGGAATGATCTGTCTTTGCACACATCACCACAAAAAAACCACGGTACAGTGACCACGTTTTTCTTTTTTTTCTTTAATTTTTTTTTTAAATAATTGTCTATATAAACAGCAACAATAACTTGGCCAAACCTCATCTCTCTATCTCTCTCTTTTATCTTTGAATTAACTCTCGGTCTATTTCTCTCTCTATATCTTTGTCTCTGGATCTCTCTCTGTATACCTCTCTGTATACCTCTCTGGATCTCTCTCTGTATACCTCTCTGTATACCTATCTGCATCTCTCTCTCTCTGTATACCTCCCTGTATACCTCTCTGTATATCTCCCTGTATATCTCCCTGTATATCTCTCTGTATATCTCCCTGTATATCTCTCTGTATATCTCCCTGTATATCTCTCTGTATATCTCTCTGTATATCTCTCTCTTTGCATCTCTCTCTGCATCTCTCTCTGTTTATCTTCTATTTCTACTTTGAGAGTATCTCTCAATATATCTCCGTCAGTCTTTGCAGCATATATCTTCGGCACAAGAAGTTTTTGGTAATATATTTCTTTTATTTTCTCTATATAAAATATCTTTCTTTTCAAAATTTACTGACATCTGTCTTTATGAGTATAACATACATATATTAGTCAAACTTTATTGATATATGTGTACTTCTTGCTGTTTCTAAAGTATTATCTTTCCGATACTATTTGGTAAGTTTTTTTTTTACAAGAATTTTTGAAAAAAGTTTTTTCTTCTTTTACGCCGGCTCTGATACTTATTCTCCGTATTTTATTTTTACATTGATATATTATTGAAAAAATCCTTCTAAAAATCCTTCCCCAGATTTCTGCTGTTTATTGGTAAAGGATTTTTCTTTACTGCTATTTCCGTTTATCTGGTAAAAAAGTCGCTAATCTCATAGTATTGGCGGCTGGAGACAAATATTATTTCACACACTCACACGGTCAAAACCATAACATATATACTTACTCTACTTTGAATCTCTTGTCTGGGCGTTTAGTTCCCAGATCGGATTAGCTTTCTTTATTCTGGACCTACAAGAGTGAATGCACGAATGATCTCTTGTACTGTGTTTTACTGTCTTTATTGGCATATCTCACTGGCAGCTTCCTGCGCAAGTGTCCAGACGAGTTGGTTGTGATTATGTGCGATGCGGTGTGGAAACCGTTGATCTAGAAAACATCCGTTGGCTCGGAAGGTGTATGCTAACGTGCAGCGCTGCTTGAACTTGCCTCTGTTTTCCATACCACTCTTTCCTGGAGAGAGAGCAACAAACTCCTTTTTCCCCTTCGCCGTCAAATCAGGTCTTCGTCCTGAGGGGGATGGATCCACTTTTTTGTTTTTTTTTGGCAAAGTGGTGAACTAAGAATTTGACATTCTCTCTCGCCAAAGTATCCGTCTCGGACATGAAAATTTCCGGTAAGCATTGTTCCACCAAAAATGCAAGTACAAAGTATACTTATTTTGCTAGTGTCGACTCTCTGGGCGTTTCGTTCCCAGGCGAGCTTACGTTTCTTTATTCTGGACCTACAAGAGAGAATGCACGAATGATCTCTTGTACTGTGCTTTACGGTCTTTATTGGCGTATCTCACTGGCAGTTTCCTGCGCAAGTGTCCAGACGAGTTGGTTGTATATATGCGCAATGTGGTGCGGAAAGTATTATTCTGAGAACATCTGTTAGTTTGGAATGGTGTATGCTGACGTGCAGCGCTGCCTGACCTTGCCTCTGTTTTCCATATCACTCTTTCTTGTAAAGAGAGCAACCAGCTCATTTTTTCCCCTTCGCCGTCAAATCAGGTCTTCGTCCTGAGGGGGATGGATCCACTTTTGCTATATATATTTTTTTGGCAAAATGGTGAACTAAGAATTTGATATTTTATCTTTTCACATATTTTCTTTAATTTAGTCATTTAATAAATTGGTAATAAAGAAGTAAAGTTCTTATGATTTGACATATATTTCAGTTTCTTGATATTTTCTTTTACAATTTTTAAATGACCAACAAGTATATATTATTGACAGTAAATACTTAGTAAGATTGTTGATATCAATGGAAAACTATGTATTACATTATACGTATATAGTATTTTTATCTATATATATTGATAATTATGGCAATAGTATAGAACAAAGCTGATAAGTTTGTAGCTAATATGAACTTATATATATTTATATCTATATATAACTTGACTTTATTTGTTCTATAGATTGGCACTATCTTTTCTTTTTAGAAACTTATGTATATAATGCAAGTCAAATTAATATTTTTTAGAAGTAATTTCGACATTCAAATCTAAAACCCTGGCTTTCTCTAGTATTAAAACACTATTAAATTAAAAGCAAAGCAAAGCAAAGCAAAAGGAATAAGCTTAAAAAAAAGGAAATATTATATTACTTAATAAAGATAAAATGATATTATCATTTTATGGTATTTCTCTTTGTAAAGTGTAAATTTTGCCAAAGTATTGCTTCATCTGTCTGTAAATATAATCACTAAAACAACCTTAAGTGCATATCTAAATGAGACACTATGCCCTGTTATTATAGAATCGTCATTACTGTGGTATACACGCTACAATTAAGTAGATTATAGACTCCACGACAAGACTCTGGTTTATTCTCGGTAATAAACGTGGGAAGTTAACAATCCCATAAACTTTTACACACCAAGTGCATGTACACTACACAATTATACAGTGTAAGCCGATAATTACACAACAGAAATATGAATTACAAGGGATTTGAATAATAGTATATACAATTCTTTGTCGTTTTAGCTCTTTAATAAATAATACTCTCACAGTATCTACTTTTCTCAATATTGAGATATTAGCTCATAAAGAATCTCAAATACCTCAGAGCAATCCTTACTATAATTCTCAGTTTCAGAGTCATCTGACAGGTTGTATTTAGTGCGCTTAAGTGCATGATTGCTCTCAAGAAAGCAATTGCAGATATGTTTAGATATATTGCATTTTTCATATATAAGAGACTTGCACTCAGGGCAATAAGAGAATATGTGATCAAGCTTGTGATAAGAGCCACAATACAGTACTATATTGGATCAAGTGGCATATATATTATGATCATTCCAAAACCAGATAGGATGAGTCAAAGAAATAATCGGTGTATTTGGAGGACTGTTTGAGAAGCGTATGAGAGCCTAGGCCTGGCCACTAGACAATCATTGTGACAATTGTATAGCCTATCTCGAGATATATGCCATAGCTTTTGATAATTCTATGTACGGT
>NW_017265137.1:252754-279205 GCF_001638985.1 Phycomyces blakesleeanus NRRL 1555(-) | reverse complement strand
ACGGTCAAAACCATAACATATATACTTACTCTACTTTGAATCTCTTGTCTGGGCGTTTAGTTCCCAGATCGGATTAGCTTTCTTTATTCTGGACCTACAAGAGTGAATGCACGAATGATCTCTTGTACTGTGTTTTACTGTCTTTATTGGCATATCTCACTGGCAGCTTCCTGCGCAAGTGTCCAGACGAGTTGGTTGTGATTATGTGCGATGCGGTGTGGAAACCGTTGATCTAGAAAACATCCGTTGGCTCGGAAGGTGTATGCTAACGTGCAGCGCTGCTTGAACTTGCCTCTGTTTTCCATACCACTCTTTCCTGGAGAGAGAGCAACAAACTCCTTTTTCCCCTTCGCCGTCAAATCAGGTCTTCGTCCTGAGGGGGATGGATCCACTTTTGCTATATACTTTTTTTGACAAAACGGTGAACTAAGAATTTGACATTATATAAATCCTTCAATATAATTTAATTAAATAAAGACACTATTATTCTATGTATTACTTCAAATCTCTCAACTATTTCACATCAATTAAACATTTAGTATATAGCGTTCGTTTAAAAAACAGTGCGACTATTGTTTTATTATTTCATTTTGATTTTTAATTTATGATCTGTCATCAAATCAATATGCTCTCAAGCAATTATCTTACAGAGTTTGTATTAAATCACATTTGCCTATACTGCAGGATCATCTTCACAATAATTTCAAATTTTGGTAAATTGTCTTTTTTGGCTTCTAGATACTGCCGTAAAAAGATATGTCTTATCATCTTTTGCTTACTAGAAGTTATCATGTTCCTTCTCTCATAGAAAACACAATACTTCTGCAAGCATCTCTTATTTCTTCTTCTTTGAATTTAGAATAAGAATTCTTACTGAATCTCTATTTTCTTATATTTTATACTCTTACTATCACTAGTTCAAGCAATTAGATATATTTTCTTTAATCTCAATGGTATCACTGTTATATATATAATTAATATTCCTATAGATATAGTTAGAAAATTTATTAAAAAATAAATTACTAGTCTTTACCATGCTGCAATGTCTTACTTAAAAAGCTCCTGTATTTCTTTTATTATTTCATGTTTTAAATAAAGAGCAAAATTATTTGTTGCTATTAATATATATTACTGCTTAAAAATAATATACCAGAAGAAATAAAGCTATTGTATGAGCAATATACAATCAAACTGAGGCGGGTTGTGTTGGTCTATGCAAAGAAGTGGCCCAGACAATTAACAAAAAAAAGAAATATATATCGATCTCCTCTAAAAGCTCCTTAGCCCTAATATTGGCAATTGGCAACTTGTTCTCTTGAGAAAGATAAAAGGAAAATAGTAGTGATATATAAGAATGTTCTTTATGGCTTTCACCTTTCAATGTAATTATAGATGTTTCGATACATAATAAAATAATATAATTATTAAGCTATTACTAAGCTATTACTAAAATGTTGGGATAAGCTATGCTTCTTTGGATGATAAATAATAAATAAAAGAGAGAGGAATAGAAATAGATAGATATTGTTGGGGTTCATTGTTACAATCTTTATGATTTTCAATTGATTGCTGTGCCAGTTGTAACAATCATGTTCTTCTCAAGGTCATGACTTAACCAATTGGTTTACATAATTGATACAAAAAGATTTAGAGATATAGGATATTCCTGGGCTAGCCGAAAATGTGAATATACATCCATGTCAGTCACGACATATCAAAAGGAATATATGTAAACACTTTCATGCAAGATGTGTATATCATGGTCTTTAATAATGAGTCTTTGGGCTCATTTCCAATGCGCTCACTGTAGACGCCTTACTTATAAAACTTGTCTTAATATGAGATTCTTGTCTTTTTAATTGAACGCACTGCACTCTTTGGCTAGTCTAGCAATTGAGTTTTCTCAAGGTACTATGTCCTAAAAGTGGTTTGTATCTTGCACAATCTTACCTGCATTTACTGTAGAGGAGAAGAAATCAAAATGGATTCTGTTTTGGACTTTATTGTTTGAGATGAAAAAGCTCCAAAGTTTTGAACCGGTGTAGTCTTTTGAGTGCTCTGGATTGTGAACTAGTGAACTGCTTTTCCAGACATATCAACAAGTCAGTATTCTTCACTCCCTGGAAAAGATTAACGGAGGGTGAAAGTCCCTCACCTTGTCTTGAGCTCTTGTCTTTGTGTTAAGCAGCTTCCAACGAGTCGGGTTGTTTTTACAAACTCCCTAATCCCAGTGAAAAGTTTCATTGAAGACTAAATATATTTTTAAAAAACCAACTGATCACAAGTACCGTCAGGGAAAGTATCTCTTAGTGTAGAGCATACCTAGTGTTAAAGATCTTCCTGAGTCAGTCATATGAAGGCGAAAGCCGGATGAAATCCATGTCAGTTTTTTCTGTATTGTGCGGCACATAACATGGAGGAGACTGAGGAGCGCAGAGGTAGCTTTATGCTATTTTCTTAGGACGTTGGATACTGGCTCTTCAGATTTTGTCCTTCAGGGCATGTCAAGATTGTCACATAAAGGTCAAAGTATAAGGGTGTATCACCTGAATACAGAGTTTTTTTTAAGAAAAATTCGTTGAGCACCTGGACGTGAGGTAATGCGGGTATAATCTAGCACAATCGCCTATATTTTACTGCTTCCTGTTGAAATGATCTTTGTGCTTTTCAAGTTCCTCTCTGCTTAGTCTTTGACACTTGTAACCCACGTTCTGGTAAACAGAACTGAACATGAGGGAGGTACCCGAAGCAAAGTTAAGGTGTCTAAGTAAATGCTATGTTGTTCCACTTGGGTGTCTCAGACATCTATCTTGAACAGTTTGGCATTAAAGCATTTCACCGATACTTTGCCGTCATTGTAAATTTGATGACATGTCGAGTAGGCAGGAATGAGGGTTGTTGAGAAGTTTGGGCTTAAACTTGAGTGGATCGACCTTCAAGCGCAGGTCTTGACAAAAAAAAATTATTATCTTCAGTTTTTCTTTTTTTTCTTTTTTGCTACTAGGTCTTGGCCTAATGATGAAACTGTATAAAGTCCCTTGGAGACAAAAAGTGGAAGGTTTTTTTTTTTAAAAAAAAAAAAGAAAACCAAAGCTAGTCTCAACCAAATCGTTAGAGAGGGTAAGGGTCTTTCAATTTCTAGTAAAAATAAAATAAAATAAAATAAATAATTATTTAAAATCAAATTATTCGGTTATACCCTTAGTTTTATATTAGAACGAACATCATATCTAAAACCAAGTGAAGTTATAGTTACCAATTAGTTATTATACTTAATACGTTTCTTCAAAGTTATATTGATTAATGAGTGAATAACATTAATACCAAGAAATATTAATTTTTATGGACAATACATAAAACTAATATGAGGATGTCAAAAACGTAAAACAAAAAATCTATCGCATTTAAGCACCAAATACCAACACTATTGGAAATGGTTGATGATTCCGATGGAGATTTTTTAAAGGTACAATATATTACTTTTCAAACTTATAATAGGAATTGCCAAGTTTCTTTCCATGGTATAATCCTTATATATATATCTTACTGATTTAAAAATAAATCAAATACATAATGCTTTTTACACCTAACCTTGTCCAATTGCTCAATACCATACTCTTGTCCGATTCATAGATATTTTTGCTTGGCTTTTTGTATGTATACATATACTATTAGTGATAATAATAAGAGGAAGAAGCGATTTTGTGATATAGACCTTTTATAATATAGAGTATACAAGATTTTCCAGGTTAGTTGTGCAAACGGCTTTTGTAGGATAATGTTACTACGTTTGGACCGGGTAAAGGAAGTCTGGCCCGGAGTAGACCCAATTCGGGAGATTCCTAAAAACTAAAACCCGCGCCTGCCATTCATATTGTTCCCGTACCACATGTAACAAATGAGAAGATTGGTAAAGTAGATCGTCCCTCGTTCTCCAAAGAGTGGTTTTTATTACTATTATTTATAGGGTAACTGTTTGGCAAGTCTGTGAGTATTTTTTGCTGAAGAAAAAGCTTTGAAAAAGAAATATGCATGTATATTACTTTAGAATGGCCAGAAAAAAAAAGAAACTTTATTACTATAGCCAATAAAATATAAGCTATGTATCATCTATTTTTCAAAGATTTAAAAAACGAGTTATCTGTCTTGAGATCTAATATATATATATATGGTAAAGGGGTAAAAAAATAGGTCTTTTTTTTCTATATATTTAATAAGGAGTAATAGTAATATCGATAAAAAAATGAGAGAAAGGTTAGTATTTCGTGTACCCTTGTTATGACTTTTAGTATAAACAAGTCTTTTGAATATTCTTTGACGAGCTAAAGGTAATTTTGTTTAGTTTGGTTTGGTTTGGTTTGGTTTGGTTTGGTTTGGTTTGATCGTAATCTAAGTTTATTGTAAAAACAATGAGAAGAAGGTCAAGGCAGATTTTGATTCAGCATATGTACATATATTGTCTGTGGGTCGGTGTATGTGCGCTGGCTATATTTTAATCACTTATTTTCATTTTCTGTTTTGCCTGTGTTTGGAATAAATATTTGGGGTTTTTGATTTTGATTTTGATTTCTTTTACTATTTAAATGTTATCTGATCTAAACCAAGTAAAAACAATTATATGATTTGGAAAAAGAAAAAGAAAAGGCTAAAAGACAGTCATTTAAATTGTGTCTATAAAGCGCACTGCTGGGCTAAATAAGTATAAAAGAAAAAAAGAACCCCCAAAGTCAATTGATCCTCGGGATCTATTGCATGTTCTTTTCAAGATTATTGAATATCCAACAAATAATTGCACATAATCTTGTGTACATACATGTATTGATCTCTCTCTCTCTCTCTGTGTGTGTGTGTGTGTGTGCGTATTATTCAGAATACATATAAAAGCTTGATTTAATAATAGCTATGATAATAATCTATTCGATGGGCATTGGAAATAATGCGGTAAAATGTATTGTAAACATATATTTTTAGACAATTGAAGCAAAGTAATATAATTTTGTGTATAAGTGTCCAATTTGAACAGCCTTCACCCCCTTGAAGATCTGATAAGAATTTTGAGTGGATTAATTATGGATCATCTTATTACCGTACTGTTTATACTATAAGAAATTAGTAACAAAAATAATATAAAAAGCAAAAAAAAAGAGATCAAAAAAATTGTACATTTGTAATATTTATCAGATCTTTTTCGGGGTTTGTATTTAATATAAAATTGATTACATATATAAAAAAGTAAAGGATCTTGGATTTGGAACATAAAATGAGACATGGGAGGAGTTCATTTATAACGTGTGTGTGTATACATATAAAAATACAATACAATACATTTGTTCTCCGAATAGGTGACTTTAGTGAGGTGCCAGACCGAATTGTATCTTTTTTGTTTTATATATATAAAATAAAATAAAATAAAAAAGCAAATAAACATCTATGTATGGTGTGCGCGGTAAACCTTGTTTTTGGCGTGCTTTGTGGGGGTGAAATTCATTGGAGAGAATTTATATCGACAGACAAATCTAAATACTTTACTATAATAATATGCGTGCGTGCGTGAGTGCGTGTGTGTGAGTGTTTTATGTATAGACGTATGCATGTATGTATAAGAGAGACAGAAAAAAAAAGAGGTGATTAAAACAAGTTGATTTGTGAAAGCAAATATGACTAGTATTTATTTTGTTGCTTTGAATTGCCTTGAATTTTGGTTGTTTATTTTGTGTAGAAAGAAAGAGGGAGCTGAGAGTGTATTGGTAAAGAGGAAGGGGGGTATGCATTACGATGATTTTTTTTATATATATCAATATATATGAATGAAGCAAAATTAAAGGATGATAATGAATAATAATAATATTGTGGGTGTGGGTGTATAGATATATAGATATATGTTTGTATGAATGTATGTATGAATGAATGAATGAATGAATGAAAGATCAAGTTAAATGGTTGCATTTAGACGTCTAGTAAGACTTTGACGCTTCTTCCGCCATTCTTCTTCGAGAACCTGGATACGACGTACGACATCTTCTTCGCCCAGGAGAGATCCATTGCTAACAACACATGCTTTTGCAAAAGAATACTTCCATATCACACGTGCATCCACACCAGCACCTTCAAGCATGTGTTGTATACGCGAAAGACGGGTGTGACATTCGTGTGTGTGGGACTGAAGGTACTTGAGCAGATCCTGGGGAATCTGATCATTCCCTTGTACGATGTGTTCCAGAACAGGGTTTGAGTAGAGATCGTATTTGTAACAGCCACTGTGTGCAAGTTTGGAATCTAGAGAAGCGTATCTTTCGGTGTATATTTGCGGTACAGGAGTATGTGGTGCCATGCCAGACACCACCCAGGCAAGTGTTGCTCGAACCCAGTGGATCTCTAGTCGAGGGGCTGGAACACCCACGCCCATATGGATTGCGTGCGAAGAGTAGGCTGTGTTAAAAAGATTGTGGTGTGGGGAGGCCTTGGTTTGGTAGGACAAGGCCAAGATCAGACCCCTATCCCCGACATAGTGAAGATCGCCAGGTGACTGTTTTGAAGGAAGAAGACTGGCAGGTGAAGGCAGTTCATAGGTACGCTCGAGAGCAGGATTGTACAGCAAGTGGAATAGGGCCAGGTCCTTTTCTTGTACGGTCAGACAGTCCTCGACTGCAGCCGGAAGCCGGGTTTGTGCTTTCCACTGACTAAAGTGGATCTGCATCCGCCGTTGGTAGATGCTCCATTGCGATGTCTGATCAGGACCTTGAGAGCCTGCGTGTTCGGTGACCTGAACCGGTTTGAATTCAATGACCTGATGAATTGGGTCGTAGGAGTGAGCCTCCAGATCAATAGTTCTCTTGTGTGAACGCTCTCCTAGCTTGACAGTCACTGTCTGGCGAGTTGCTTTGATGGAAAGGTAGATGTGTTCTGTAGCCATATGTTGCCATTGCTTGCAGACACTTCTCACTCGATACACTTCATTATAAGGCATAAATGAGAATATTTGAAATAAAATCTCTGGAGCAAGACTGTGTATGTTGGTATGTGTCTCCATGGTAATAGTAATAATAAAAAACAGAAAAGAGAAGTGAGTTTGAAAGATGGTGGGAAAAAAGAGCTTCGGGCTTTATACAGAATTTTCTTTTTTTTTTTATTAAAATATATATAGGAATTCAAACGCTATTTTAAATTAAGAGATTTATGTTATATAAATGTGTACACTATAAAATGTAAAAAAAAAATAAAAAAAAATTAAGTATAGATGTTTAATAAATAAAAGTGATATTATAAAAGTAAAGCAAGATTAATTATTGTGGATAAGGCAAGGGTGCTCTGTTGAGTGCTTGTTGAGTGTTTATAATTTGTATATGTGCTCAAGCTATACACATAATGTGCGGATATTGCATATTAACAACAGTTTGATGTGCATGATCTACAGTCTATTAAAGAAGGTACAGATATGTTTATGTATACAGAGGTGTGTTTGTGCGTGAGTGTGTGAGTTTGCGTGTGTGCGTGCGTGAGAGTAATTGCCTTGGTCAAATTGCAATTCTTTAGAGACTAATTTAATAATCCACAAGAGGTTTTCTATTAAAGTGAGGCTATTGTTAGATATTTGTGCAAAAATAAAGCTGTATATACTGAGTGTGTAATAAGGCTATTTCTATAAAATATACAGGTACATTCGCACACATACATTGAACAGTGCCAAATTTCGGTTTATGAAACTAATTGTCGGATATCGAATATTATATATGCGGCTTTACAATTCCCAAAAGCCGGTTTTTTGTTTTAGTCTTTTTGGTCAAAAGATGGCTTCTATTTTAAAGGCATAATAATAATAATACTAATACAAATGAACATTTTAAAGAAGATTTTACTATAAAAGCGTTACCTATCGTCTCACACAAGTACAATAAGCTGTGTCTCTTCTTGATCATGAACTAAATTCAAATGACTCTGGACTAGTTTTTTTCTAAAAAAAAAAACCCCCCATTTCTACAACACTTTTTAGAGCCGGAATATCGGACCTCTTCTGCTAATCGCTTCTTCTTTTTTTGGCATTTTTAAAATAACAGATAACCATTCATTTATATTCAAATCACTAATTACACTTAGATGACAAGATTATGCCAGTTTCTTTTTTCTCCAAAGTTAATTATGTAAGAATCTTGACAAGAAAGAACAAAAAAAAAAATTGTACTCAATTGACCAACCCTTAATATTTCACTAAACAACAATAATAATAATACCATGAGATTTTTTTTCTCTGTTTTGTCTATTAAAAAAAAACCTCTTTATTTGAATTCTCTCTTTGGCTGTTTCGAGCAGTATAATTAATTTCTTATATTGAAAAATACTAACCTGTTTTATGTATATTTTTCTGTCGTACTACAATAACCAAGAAAATATACAAAAGAATTATAGTGCTTTTTTTTTGAAGACAATGGGCAGGTTTTATGCTCTCTGAGGGTTTATTACTCTATTCCTGAACCAGGTCAAAAAGTTATGTTGAAAGATGTTTAAATCGAGATGTTGTGATGAACAAATGTTTGGATAATTGAATACAAATTGTTATTACTAACAAATACGTATTCTACTATCATGACTCTAAAGCCACTAAACCAAAAACACAATTCACAAAGTACAACGAGAAATGGTTTAACCAAGAGGTTGACATAGATAATTGGATTATGTAGGTATCAATACCATTAAGAAAAACAATATTAGCTTTTTTCATGCTTAAACTCTCTGAATAAGCTAAATGTAAGCTTTCCAATAGTGTTTCAAATTAGGTCTATCTATTGTTGATGATACTAATGCTGATGAAGTTTATGTGTCCATAATTCTTGTTATTTCTATAGGTTATGATATTCAATAAGAAAGCAATTGAGATAGTGGGAGAGGGTTTGTTTATTAAAAGAAAATGGTATTGCTGTTATATCTATTACTATTGAATTGACCATAAGATTCAATTACCTGTTGTTTAATTAGTAGTTTATACTATACAGACATGTAGTGTACGAGTAGATGGTATAAGAGAGTTTTAAGATTGTTAACACAGCAGGGGTTATTAGCAAGTAGGAACCAGAATTTGGTTGTAGAGTTTGTGCTTCACTCGATTGTGGTGCGCATACCTCCATCTTTCATTCCTTTATTTTCTTTTTCTTTGTTAAAACAGCATAAAATAAAATTTTGCCAGTAATTTGTCTTGTTGATACTTATTCTCTTTTAGCTACTGATAGATAGATATATTACAAGTAGACATTTTAAATGACTTTTCTTTTTATAATATTAATAGTACACTACCCTTTAACTATGTAAAGCCTGTCGAATGATATATGTACATAAAACCAAAAAAAAAAAAAAGGCCGTCTATTGTAATTTGGATTTCCGCCCTTAAATTTAAATGCCACTATTTGGCAGTGTTTTCACTGTACATTCATATATACATATAATCTATATAATCTATAGCATTCTAATCGCATTTTCCATTAGGAGGTCCAGTAAGCCATCTCTCAAGTACTTTAGTACAATCAAATACAGGTTTGTTAAGCTTTACGTTGACTTCGTTGTGTCTACGGCACAACCATTGGCTTAATGCATCACGGCTTACAACTTGTACAGGCTCAGCAGCCATGTGCTTCTGGAAGTCGTCCTACACAGCACCAAAGATTCAAATAATAAACAAATAAGGATCTCTTGCACTCTATTTATCTTTTTCCTTCTTCTATTATTATGTCTACCCCTTATTTATAAATAATATATATATATATATGTATATACACAAACACACACAAACACGCACAAAGAAAAAAAAATAACTTGATTATTGAGCTTACTTTACAAAACCAGCATGGATAATGCTGAGCAAAAGATTCCATAAATCTTGTCATACTTTTCTTCTCTTCCTCTGCAGGTTTTTCGGGATAATAGGCTGCCATTGTATGCAGGAGTGTCCAAGTTGACCTTCCAAGGGTTGCTACATCAGCCGGACAGTTGTTACGCCGCCAAGTTTCCTCATCCTCTTTAGGTCCAGGGTCTGTGTTCACACTCTTGGCAGTGCTTGTTTTGGTATTCTTCTTTTCAGCCTTGGTCCATGTCTTGAAGTCATTGCATACTCGACATGGCTTTCCATTAATCATCGGAATAGCCTTTCCTGTCACGGGATCGTATTCGACTGAATGCTTTGGTGGTTTGTCCTTGACATTGTCTTGATGAGATTCTTCTACCATTGTTGAAGTCAAAATAGATAACAAAAAATTGATAAATAATACAAAAATAAAATAAAATAAAATAACAAAGCAAAAAAAAAGTGACAGGCAGAAAGCAAGACCGGGACTTTTCCACTAACATATATATATATATATATATATATATATTATTCTCCTTCATTTTCCATTTTGGTGCTTGTAGGAAGGATGTTACTACAAGCCACCTTTTGTAGTATTATACTCTGTCAAAGAAAAACTACTTTTATAACTATTACTATTGTTCTTTAATGATATTCATATATGTATATCAATATATTAAGGATTTAATTGGTCTATGTATCAATTGCTGCGGGAGATTTGTCTATTTCTTTATGCTCGTTTATCGCTTCGAGTAGTACTTGGACTATAGTATATAATGCATAATGTATCATTTATACTGCTGTCTGCACGTGTTTAATCGCTTTTGTTTTTTTTTGGAATGTAGCTTGAGAACCTCATCTACCGATTGACATTAGGATGACTAATCTGTTTGAACCTGCTTGACTTGGCATTAATGATGTGCTATTCAAACCCCTACACAAAGTCAAGTATGCTGTATATTTTGATTTTATCATGTATATGTATATATATTTGCGTTTTAGAAATGTATGAATATCTATTTGTGTTATCCACCCCTCCTATGTGATTTGATTTGATCTTTGATTTATGCTTAACAACAAGTAGCCTTCTGATTACTTATTCGCTACTTTACTTACCGTTAATATAAGACTCGCCTCTATTAGGTACATTGGGTTACATGATAGTCAGAGTATATTTCCACGAATTTATTTGTTTTCGTTATAAATTTAGAGTACGTATGAGTAAACGACTGATTTGTTTAACAAGGAAAATATATTATATATGTTTTTGCGACATATTACACTGAAACATATTGCACTGAGATCAAAGTCTATGGCCTTCTTTTTCTCTATTTTGGTAGGAGTAAAGATGTGCCTCTACACGCTGCGCTCGTACCTCTATAAATTAAATAATTTATATATATATATATATATCTTGCACCAATTATCTAAACAACCTAGCACAGATCAGTAATCTTACGGGGACGACATTTTCTGTTGGGGACACGATGTTTTTATGTTGCCGGACTAATTCATTGTGACCACCTTACCTGTCCGGGGGTCCGGTGTTTTTCTCTAATCCTTCAGGGCAAAATGGCGTGTCCTAAAAAAGTATATTATATGAATAGCCAGTTATGAAGGAGATTATAAGAAGTTGCTGTCATTAGATTGTGACGCAACCTTGTTGGATATTTTACCATGTATTGTACTTCTTATGCGTATGATACCTTTGTCTTTTGTTCGCCTACTTATATTACCAGAGTTTGAAAGCACCAACTTGGAAGTAATGCTCACCCACTCTTTTTTTTTAAAAAAAAAAAAAAGCACAAAGAAGATCTTTACGAATATCGTGTATCCTTTGGGATCATATATATATCATATGGCGACAAAAAGAAAAGTGATAATGTGTGATCAGGTAGAATCAAAATGTCGTCTCCCACCAGGAAACATTGTTCTCCAAAAATTAGTGCCAGACCACTATATTAAATAGCCAAGAAAGTTTCTAGAGCAGTTTATAAAACGCGAAACAGAGTTCTTGGATCCAATAAGAAGTGTATATAATACTGGTACCCAACATTACTAGTGAAAAAAAAGGGTGGATAGTGAAAAGCCCTCAAACAATACAAGGTGTCTTAATCAACGCATCCTTTCATTGATAAGGGCGATTTTAGTTGTAGGTGTATATTAAATATATATATATATATATATATAATCTATGTTTATTATATGTCTCTTCCTTGTGCTCTTTGATTGTGTATACAGACGCTGATAACAGCCTCGTTTGAGCATGTTGTAGGCCTTGACGTGATACAGGAGAAAATGATGAACTACGTTATGATAAAGAACACTACTTGAGGATTTATTATGAGGGGGTAGATTGTTTTGTTTAGAAGTTTTACTTGACAGGAAAATAAAAGTAAGGGCTCAATAAGAAAGCTGATCAGAATATGAAGAAGTTTAGCAAAGTAAAGAAAAGCAAAGAAAAGAAAAGATGATTTCAAGCATCTGGTAGATTGAGATTGGAAGCACAATATAATTATTATATTAATTATATTAAAACATATCGTAGTTGACTGATGATGATTGATCCTAGCCCAAATCAGTCTAGCCATTTCAACCCATCGGTTTAATTCATACAAGTGCACGATCAGACCACCACTCTGGTATTTAACTTCCGTGTATATAAAACCTCTATAGAATCGACCGATTTTTATTTTCTTTTATTTATTTAAGTCAATAATAATTCTCATCATTTTCCTCTCGTTCTTTCTCTTCTTCCTTTCTCTTTCACCTTTACTTAATTTCTTCTTCTTTTTCTTTGATTTCAATTTCAATTCCAGGTAATTTTTCTATTTATTATTTCGGGAATAGACATCACATCAAAAGGCTTTTAATTCCAAAACGAAACCTATTCAAACTGTGCGTATTTAAGTATATTTTCTTATTCGTATAAAAGATTTATATATGTGGTACATATAGCAAAGAATATCAAAGTAGGCACAGATAGGAACATATTGGTACACTGTAATATCAAGGGTAAGGACAATGGTTGGTCCAAGAGAAATCAATATACAAAGAGAATAGAACAGAAATGTATACATGTAAAGCGTATGAATACGGTAATGTTCTATTCTCTTCTGTAGACTTCTATATTTCTTCTTTAATTTAACAGTAATATAAATAAAATATATACTGTGTTACCCAAAAAAAAAAGAGAAAGCAATCTCGATTTAGATTTAGATTTAAATTTGTATTCTTTTTTCTTCCTTCTTCTTCTATAAAGACTAAATTTGTACTATTTATTTTTGATGTATTACAAAGCCTAATTTTGTTGTTGTTTTTTCTTTACTATTATTCTATTAGGCTTCTATAATGATCTCATACTCTCTATATTTTTCTCTTATGAACAATCACAAAGATGCAAACCAAGACTTGTGATAAGCCAGGTTAAGCTAAATTTAGTCAAGTTTGTTCAAGTTGATCCAATAGATGAGATATGCTAGATTAAGCATAGTTACGAGATATTGTACTGCTAATGTACTTGGATAACAAAGTACACTACTTTGTAATCAGCCAAAGACGTCTACAAAGAAGTCCCTGAGATGCTAGTTAGTAAGGAAGGAAGGAAGGAAGAATCTATATATCACTGTATATGCTTATTATAAGATCCAAACCCGCCAATATATCCAAACTTGAGGTAACACCATAACTACTGGCGGAGATGGCTATGGATCTATATAGAATGATGTAGAAGCTTATAGAACTCATAGAGAACTCATAGAGAACAAAACAAAAAAAAAGAATGTACGAGAAAGCCGTGGGTTTAGGGTATGAAACCGACTACTGGGGAAATAAAAGTCAATTTCATAGTTTATTATAACAAACTTTTTTTTTTACTTCTAATTCAATACAATATATTCTCTTTACGCTCTCGGTCCTTCCTTCCTTGCTTCCTTCCCTTTTTTTTTTATATATAAAAGAGTATTGATATGTCCGCATTTGGCAGGAGATTAGGAGGGGTTTGGGTTTGGCATTAAAGTGTACAAATATATATATGTATGTATGTATATGTATATGTATGTATATAAACACCAAAGTACACCCAGGAACACAGGCACATACAATACTTGGATTTCTTATTTCGTTTGACATATTTCATAACCAATTTATTGGTCTTTTCCCTCTTCTTTATCTGCTTCTTATATAATTACTTCTTTTGTTCTATCATCTTTCTTTCTCTTTCTTTTTTGTTTCCTATTTTAAAATATATATATATATATATATATATATACTTCTTCCAATTATTTGTATGCACCAATGTATTCTGAGAAATCTCTTTTATTATCTCGGCTTAACCAAGACATTTATTCCATAATCTTCAAGTATCTCGACAATTTCTCTCTTGTTGTCCTTGGTCAGACATGTCGTCATTTTTATGCATTAGTCAGTCGGGAATTGTCATTCACGTCTGCCATCTGGCGAGAGATCGACTGCAATCCAGTACCCAATGGTCCACCCATGTTCCACAACCGTTGCCTGGTCGGAATCGACAACAAGCTTTACCTTCCATGGATGACCAAAGAACCGGTCTGCTTCGTATTTGACGTCTCACTGTGCTGCTGGGAGAACCCGATCAGTCTAGAAATTCGGTCAACTCTCTATAGACCATTTGTGACACCAGTGGCAGCCATTGGATCAAAGGTCTACATGTTTGGCGGCCGAGAAGTCTCGTCCTCTGCCCTCTCCAACTCTCTCTGGGTACTTGATATAAACACTCGGATTGTGACCCACCTTGACGTAAACGGAATTCCTCCAAGACCACGCTTTGACCATAGTCTGGACGTACTTGAAGATAGATATTTGATTGTATTTGGCGGAATGTGCGCAGATTCTCCAGGTAATTATAATCATGCACATCGACACACATACAAAATTCAAAATTCAAACACCTCTCATTTTTATTATTTTTATTTTATTTATACATTTAATGTTTAATGTTTAATGATAGGTGAAAGTGACGTCTTTGTATTTGATACCTTGACAAATACATGGCAAGAGCCACCAGTGGATGGGTAAGCACTCAATTATCATTAAAAAGCTCACAAACAATTTAGTACATACAAACATACAAACACACAAATACACAAATACATCCAGAAGACAACCTCTTGGACTCACGAGCAGTTCGTATTAGTCGGCTTCCTTCGGCTCGGTTCGGACATGCGTCTGTGATGGTGGGCTGCTATTTGTATGTCTATGGCGGGTGTTTGATCCAGACCCAAGGAAACACAGTCCACGACCTGCTATATCGCCTCGATTGTTCGACCTGGACGTGGTACAAATACGACCACCCCGAGGCCTATCTCTATCGACATCGACTGAATGTTCCCAATATTGCCGAGATATCCCAATCTCTGCAGGAGGGATTCGTTGTCGAAACCACAGGCACACCCCCTAGGGACCGGTTCCAATGTACCATGTGCGCGGTTGGAAGATCATTACTCGTGATGGGTGGTCAGACTATCCGTCAAGATGTCAACGATACAAACGAGCTCCACGTTCACTCGCTCAGGACAATCGATGTGTTTGATAGCCGGCGCAAACACTGGAGCTCAATAACGACCTCGACCAATGTCTATCCAGATTCGCTAACCTGTATCCAGATACAGAACTGTCTGAAAGGAGGTCATTTTATGATCGTCTTGGGACAGCACAAGATATTCGAATATCAGTCAAAGGACAAGAGCAGGCAGATTCCAGACGAGGAAGGTTATCTAGACACGACTATTTATAGCCACACCTTCATCCAAGATGATAGCCAGGCAGCATACGATGGCACAAGTAGTCTTAAACACAATACTGAGCACATCTGTCTTGTATTGAGCTTGAACGAGTATAGTATATAGCTGCTATACATTATATAAACTCTTCTTCTTTTTCATCTGGTAGATTTGGAGCCAAGGGTTGATAATCTTCTTTATTTAACACACAAACATACACCACCTACACCTACACCTACACCTACAATCACAATCACATTCATTTATTCATACAAATATAATATAATTCTTTTTCTTTTTCTCATTCAAACAATCAGCCATTCGTGCTTATATACTTTGTGCTTCTTTATCCTCTATGTATGTATATATATATATATATATAAAAGAAGTCTCTGTTTAATATTCACTACCCCCTCCTCCTCCTCCTCCTACTACTACTACTACTACTACTACTCATCCTTCTTTGCTCTCTTTCTCCCTTTCTTAATATATATATATATAAAGAGCGTCATTATATAGGAATTAAACCTCGGCATATATTTCTATATTTCTCTATATATATATTTTTGTTTTCTTTCTTTCCTTTACTCTTTCTTTCCTTTTCTTTCTTCATTACTAAGATGCGCATTCTAGTCTGGCTACTGTTGTGTACTTTTGTATTTGCTGACGATATTTATATTACATCACCACAGGAAGACGATGTTTACTGCATTGGCTCGACTCTTCCTATCATCTATCATGGCAAGTTTAAAAAAGATCCAAAGTTTGGGAATGAAAAAGATTCTTCGAGAAACTCACAGATATGCTACATAAATACATAAATACATAAATACATAAATATACAAAATATGCACACAAAAATAAATAATGGATCTATAAATCAATCAATCAATCAATCAATCAATATATAAACACCAATAAAGTGAGGGGAAGTGGTATGGCAAATATAGGTAGAGCCAATGCAACACTCGTTTCCGACGATCCACCAATTGTATTGGATATCCCAGGATCAGAATCATCCGGGGAACATGGCGTAGATCATCTTGTCCGTTGGACTCTCCCTGCATCTCTCTCAAATGGTCCATACTCCCTGCGTGTGGCTGGTCTGTAAGTAATCTATACAATATATACCAAACCATCACTAACTCTGGAATTCAAATAAAGGGCCACGTATCGGTGCTCAAAGAATAGGGATGGTCAAGGTAAGATTGAATTAGACAAAGACCCATATTATATCTGTTATGGTTTTGGGGTCAATCATCAAAGCGACTATCATTCTCATCATCCTTTTTTTATTTTATTTTATTTTACGGTATTTGAACCCCCCTTGCTTTATTTCTATCATGATTATTATAGCTCCTTATGAGAGCTGCCAAATCACACTTGAAAAGAGTGTTTCTCTTACAATCATAAATTGTTAATCATTATAAATGAAATATGAGAATCAAGGGGGATATATCCTCATTTATTAAATAAATGATAAAACTAAAGAGCATGAAGCAGATTGATCTTCTTTAGATATATAAATGAACAATTAAGAAAGAGAGGAAAGGTCAGAATAATAATCTAATAGATGAGACTAAGACCATCTATATATCTGGACTGCCTGTGGTCGATCCCTCTATAATTTTATTACATGTACTTTACATTCTCAACAAAAAAAATCAAATCAAATCAAATCAATATATAAATATAAATATATAAAAGAGAGGGGTTATAAAAATAATAATTATAATAATTATAATCAAATATCCAAATTTACCAATATGAATTTTCTACATCTCTTTTTATGTCTCTCACCGAACCTTCTCTAGCCGCTCCCTCATCCAATTCTTCAAGCCCTACTTCTGCAACATGCCCTGACCCGGAAAATACGGGTAACTCGTCACCAAGACAGATGTCTGCCATCGAACAAACTGTCACCAGTCTTTTGAAGTCCACAAAACAGCTTCTGATGAGTTTGACGGACTGGTCGGTTGGTACCACGACCTCTGGCAGTGTCTTGGAAGCCTATGACCTACTCTCACTCGACTTTAACCAAGCCTCTCAAGCGTTCGAGGCAGCTGCAATGTCAATGACGTATGTGGTCATCTTGTCCTTCTATCTATCTCTCTTTGTCTATCTATCTATCTATATATATTGTGTATATATATTAAAATAAACCAAGAAAAAAGGATTTATTTCTCACCCTCAATATATATATATATATACAAAATGATATGTCTTTAGAGACCTTGCATCGGTTCCAGCACAATTATTAGAATCTCTTCGAGAAGCGCTTTCACAACAACCGACCGCACTAGATGCTCATTTACCAGCTATTCGCGACATCATCCTTCAGCTCTTAAAAGGTCTGAAACGCAAACAAGCTTGTTTGAGAGAGCGGACCGAGACAGAAGCGATCATGCCCCGTTCAGCTGATCGCCAGACTAGAGCACCTCTTTCACCACAGCCATCTGTACGACCTTTACCTACGCCCACAAACTCTTCTGAGCAAGTAAAAACCTTTACTTCTACACATCAAAATCAAAATCAAAACACAAGCACAAACACGAATATAAATCCAAATCCAAATCCAGACACAAACACAAATACTACTGCTAATGTTAACCCTAGCATCAACTCTACCACACATAATAATCATTTTAATAATAATAATAATAATAATAATAATAATAATCACAACAATGGTGAGGATCGGTGGGATGCCTTGGTTGCACTCAAACAACAGTCCAACTTGGCACGTCGATCATCCGTTCGAAGATCCGTCCAGCGGGAGACAGAACCCAAGCGGCCTCAGGATATGGTCAAGATGAGTCTGTTTCTTGGTCTTGGTGATCATGTCAAGAAAGTAAATTTTGAGGGAGTTGTCAGCTTTGAGGGGCTAAGAGTGCTATTCCTCGAAACATTCAATTCAATCGATACGGTCTCGATGTTAAAGATCAGAGATCCAGCCACATTAATTATGTATGAACTTGAAGACCTTGAAGACGTGAAGCCAAATTCGTATCTATCGATGTCTTTGGCTCAGACTCAAGCTCAAGCTCAAGGTCAAGGTCAGGGTCAGGGTCAGAGCCAAAACCAAAGTCAAGGTAAACAAAAAATATTATATTACCTATGTATATTTGTGTAGGCACAAATCCATATATATACATCAATTTATGTATATAATTACCTACTAAGGTTACAATCGATGATGCTAATTGTTATTGATACTTTATTTCTTTATTTCTTGTTATGATAATGATGATGGTATAGAGCCAAATAGCGATAAAACGATTTCACAGTGCTTGACCCAAGCCATCCAATCAATGGAAAGAGCAATCTTAACCGAGCTGAGGGTAAATCGGGGTCCGCACCAGATAGAAAATACCAAGAGCGTCGATCCAGAACCGATGGTTTCTACAACTGGTGCTGTGAATCGGATCAAAGATCAACAAGAAGAAATCCAAAGACTGAAGCGTGATTTGGCTGTCCTACGTCAAGTATTCAGGGAATACAAGCACGAGGCCTCTAAAGTACTTGGAGACCTACAAAGGGCGGCCGAGAAGCTCAAGACCAGCCAGACTCTGCTATTCCGGCCCCCTCGAACGCTTATTGACCAGACCAGGCAGCGATCAGAGGAGGCGGCGGTCGAGCTTGGTCGGCGCCTAGAAGAGCTCCAGGATACTATTGACGAACTCAAGCTGGATGTGACCCAGCGCAAGTGCCGCCCATCGGCAGCCCAGCTGGATTATTGTAAGAACGAGGTTCGATTGATAGGCGAGCGGCGTCGGGAGCTGGCCCAACAGTTGCAGACCTTTAAGCCGATGTGGAAGAAGACATGGGAGGAAGAGTTGCGGACGATTGTGAAAGAGCAAGGGTTTCTGAAGGAGCAGGAAAGTGTGTTGATGGATATGGAGGAGGATCATGGTGCGGTGGTCCAGGTGCTTGAGCAGCTCCAGAAAGTGACCGAGATACAGCGGAAACACTCGCTCACCCAGGCACCGCCACTCCATGTTCCTCTCAGGACTACTGATACAACAAAGGTCATGTCGAGTGTACTTGAGCAGGTGGCATCGGTCCAGGTGGATTCGTCTAGGCGCGTCAAGGCATTGGAGCAGGCCGAGAAATTCCGGGCACGTGAGCTGGCCAACCGAATAGATGCCTTTGAGGAAGAGTTGGTGACGTTTGTGGACAGCAAGAAGCTTAAACGCACAGGAGGACCTGAAGAGATCGATCGTCAACGCCAACAGAAAAATGCTGCCATGTTGAAAGAAATGTTTGGAGAGAGTTCTAGAACGTCACAATGACAATAGTAGGCTAGCTTGCTTTTTGTTTCTCTTCTTTACATATAAATATATTTCTCTTTCATAATTGTTCTTCTTTTGGAAGAGGTGTGAGAACGATGGTCCCTATTTTTATATGAGTCTATAAATGTGTATGTAAATGTAAATGTGTATGTACATGTACCTGTATATGTATTATGTATGTATATACTATTATATATTATTATTGTGAATGCGCACACACAAACGTACATGTGTATATATATTGTATATAATTATATAATTAGATTAAACTCTAACTACAAGTACATAACCATAGTTACCATGACGTAGTTACCAAAGGGTAATCTTATTAATGAATATCATAAATTGTTTTGCCATATATGGAAGGCGATCTCTCTCTCTCTCCCTTCTGACAACAATTCCTTTATATATTGGGATTGTTCTCTTTGTTTGAGTTTTTTTTTTGTGTGTGTGTGTGCAAAACACGATAATTTACAAATACCCAACTTCTTCTTTCTTCCCTTCTTTTCTTAACTCATTTTCATTACATTCAACATGCCAAGTCAAAAGACCACTACACCACATCAGTGCTCTCACACACCTAAACCACAGACATTTATGTGTCGCATAACCTCTGGTTTCTGTACATGTTGTGGCGTTGACATTTCACGATTCAGGTACAAAACTATTTCATTTGTGTATATATTTTTTTGCTTAAATAATCAAGAATAAAAATAAAAAGGGGATAAATATATAGCAAAGATTGTCGATTGACTGATCGACTGATCAAATCAAAATGGTTTCAACATATTAAATCGATTGGATCTCTAATTTTATATATATATCTTTATAGTCATGAATTCTGGTGTCGACACGCAAATAGCTAAAGAATCTCAACCGAACCACATCAACGAACAATACCAAAAAAACGAAAGACCAATACAAATAACACATACACGCACAAACTATCATAATGTCATTGACACTATCATTACTATTACCATTACCATCACCATTACCATAACGATCATCATTATCATTATCAAACCAACACGCTAAATCCAAAACCAAGAAAAAAAAAGATACACAACTAACGAGGCGAGAAAACACCCAAACAAACCAAGAATCCAAGAGAAAAAGAACATCTTGTAGCCATATTTCTTTCTTTTTTTTCTTAAATGAAAGCACACGCACACACGCACACACGCACACACGCACACACGAATGAATGAACGAACGAACGAATGAACGAACGAATGAACGAATGCACGCCTTATAACATTTCATTATATATATATTTATATATGCCCACATACTTCTTCCTTTTCTTCTTCTTTAAGCCTTTCATTAATTCATTCGGTCATGCATTCATTAATTCATTCATTTATTCATTTATTTATTTATTCATTCATTCATTCAATTATTCAATTATTCATTCGTTCATTTATGCATTCATTCTATTTCCAACAGCAGCAACAACAAGAGAGAATGGAATAGTACAATAGTAGTTCTCATCTGTATTATGTATATTATGTATATGTAAATATTCAACCTTTTTCTTATTCTTTTTCTTATCATTTACTCTATGACTAGATCTTTAGATATTCATTCCAACCACCATTGATTCTTTTATACCCCGTTGTACCACTTTGACCCAAACAGGCTATTATTTTATGACGTATGGGCCAGCTGTATCTTTTCTTTTTTTTTTATTATTATTATTATTTGCCATGGCAACACAAGAACACAATACTCTCTTTATACATTTGTTGTTTTTTTTATTTTATTTTAAACTTTTTATTTATATATATATATTTCTTGGCTGTACAAAATAATAAAAATATTGAAATTGTAAATGATTTGTGTACATTAATATTTGAAATATATTGCATTACAGATTTTATATATATATATATAATTCTTGTGTATTTTCATTGTTTCAATTTATTTTTTATATATAAATTATAATCGATTCTGCGATTCTTAAAAAAAAGAAGAAAAAAGGAAAAAATCTAATATATTGTGTTATATTGAATATTACACATCCACAATATAGTTTCCAGGTACAACCCCAGAGCCTATTCGATCTTGTCTCAAT
The DNA here is from genome assembly GCF_001638985.1 of Phycomyces blakesleeanus NRRL 1555(-). Lineage (NCBI taxonomy): Eukaryota > Fungi > Mucoromycota > Mucoromycetes > Mucorales > Phycomycetaceae > Phycomyces > Phycomyces blakesleeanus. The sequence continues at coordinate 257,248 of NW_017265137.1, read as the reverse complement.
TCGTCCCACAATTCAGCCATCCACCATTTATCAAAACTGGAAGGTCCCATAATGGCCAAGTAGCTTCCCTGTCGAAAACTCAACTCTCCTTCAACCTTGGCTGCATAGTCATACAGTCCACGCACTACATAAATAAATTATATTATGATGATAATCTAGTTCAGTCTACACCTTTTTTTTTCTTTTTTTTTTAAAAAAAAGCTTACCCCATCGGAGAACTGGCCGGCCATCTATGACGTAAGGCAGGGCCGATCCCTGACTCACTCCGTGCGCTGGGCTAGAAGTTTGACGGTAGTTAGATTGCCAAGGTGTTGGGATAGTCGCTGGAGATGGAAGTGGCGATCTACCGGAAATAGACCCGCGGTGATTTGTATTGATCGGCTGGGGAGAAGGTTGGCGCCCAAGAGCAGGCAATCCCCCAGGTGCCATCATTGGAGATGGTTGCATTATAGAAGAAGACATATGTTGCTGTTGCTGCTGCTGCTGCTGAGTACTCGGTTGTCTCTGCAGGTGTTGTACAGGAGACGGAGAAGGTACCATTGGAGGCTGGTAGCTATTCTGTATCATTGGAGATCTAGGAGGCATCATTTGAGGCTGATAATTATTCTGTATCATTGGGGATCTAGGAGGCATCATTGGAGAAGGAGACCTTTGTGGGTGCTGTTGTTGTTGTTGCTGTTGCTGTTGCTGTTGCTGTTGCTGTTGCTGTTGCTGTTGCTGTTGCTGTTGCTGTTGCTGTTGCTGTTGCTGTTGCTGTTGCTGTTGCTGTTGCTGATACTGCTGTTGCTGTTGTTGATACTGCTGTTGCTGTTGTTGATACTGCTGCTGCTGCTGATACTGTTGCTGATACTGATGTTGTTGTTGTTGCTGATACTGTTGCTGTTGTTGTGACGGTAGCTCTTCTTTCTGCTGTAGAATAGTATCTTGAAATTGATTTATTTGCTGCAGTTGATGATTCAATTGGTCTTGGTCTAGCAATCCGCCCTGAGCTGATTCTATCAATTGCTGCCGTCGCATATTCAACAATGACATATGGTGCTGCTGTTGTGGTCCGAGTTGTTCAAACGACGCCTGTACTCCATGTGATTCATTGCTCGTGGAATTAGCGCCAAAGGGTCCATGGAGATCCATCTAAAACCCATTAGGATTAGACTCCCTTTTCTCCTCAAAAACTTTGTTTTTGCATTTTGTTTTCTATATTACATTATCTATTCATTTGAAATTCTTTGTATTCTAGAACCTCACAACTCTTATTCTTAATTTTTTTATATTCTATTTTTAATTTTCTTTTTTTTATTACATATTCTATATTCTATATTGTATATATGGTTACCTGCAGAAAAGATAAAGGTGAAGATGATCTTCCCTGTGAATCTGAGCCTGATTTATTATGTTGGCGCGCCTGTTGTACCAACGGTGAACGCGGTGGCATCATCGGTGATGGAGGTGGCATCCTAGGAGAATGTGTCTGTGATAAAGGTGGAGGATGACCATGATTGATATTTGATACTGATGCTGATGCTGATGCTGATGCTGATACTGATGACGATGTTGATGTTGATGTGGATGTGGATGCTGATACTGGTGGTACGTGAGGAGGTCTTCCCTGTAATAAAGGTGGTCCTGAAGAAACGGGAGGTGGGGGTCTGTGGCTATCGAGAGGCAATGCTGGTGGTTGTGATTGTGGCGGTTGCGGTGGTTGTGATGGTGATGGTGGTTGATGTTGATGTTGATGTTGAGCAGCAGCAGGCCCCACCATAGGACTGTCATCAGTCAAACACATAGACTTTGGACGAGGGGATTTTGGCGCCATGGAGCGTTCGGTAGAACTGGAAACATCATTCCAGAGAGTATCCAAAGATAGATTTGGTCTTGAACTCGATGACAACCCATACGTCGACCTTGGCTTAGACTGGGTGTCAATAGACTTGATCTCTAGTTGTTTCAATAGGTCTTCTAGGCCGCCCGTTCCTGGGGATACTGTAGAATGACGTCCGACGGTGTTCTGCTGTTTTCGGGCTACAGGGTTACCATGTGCAGCAACTAGTGTGGAATCCAGAGGCTTGCGTTTGACTTGCATACGGCGGGTCGTACTCCCGGCATCTGATACAGATACTGATGCTCTTGGCTTCGGCGCTTCTCTAAAACTCGACATATCTCTTGCTTGAGACGCTTCTTTGGGCTGAGATTCATCTTTTAGGTGAGGTGCATCTTTGTTGACGTCTTTATCAAGCGGCATTGGTGGCAGCTGTTTTCCTCTGGGGGGCTTTTTAGGCTCCACAATAGGAGTAGGAGGGTGGTTTTTCATGTAATAGTTTACATAATCTGTAGTTGCTGTATATCCCATATGTTTGTTAACTTGTCAGCACAACATACATACATGCACATGCATTCTTTCTCCCTCTCTTACCAACTTACATGGAATAACGGACCCAGTTCCGTGCTGCTTGACGCATGCACTCAATTCCTCTTCCATATTACATTTCTCAAGCTGTTTTCTAATAGCCTCACACCACTTTTTTTTTAAAAATAAATAAAAATAAATATAAATATTTCCATATGCATATATATGTATGTATGTATGTATGTGTGTGCAATACCTCGTCTTGAACTAATAGCCGAGCAGATGCCAAGTTGGCATAGTCCCATACATTGCTACCAAAAAAATCTACACGATCTTGCTCAATCCCTTCCAGCTCCTAATACAGATATATTTAAGCTTGTTTTTTTAATACATAGAAACAACACACCAAAAGACATTCATTATAATCTTGTTTGACTAACCTTGCAAGCTTCAAGCCAAGTATTGTTCCAATCTTTTGATAGGCTGTCAACTCGAGTCAAAACGGTTCTGTATTTCTGTTCTATTGTGATTTTTATAACAAAAGAATTATTTGTTTTGTTATTCACACAAATATACATAATATATAACATGAGTTTTCTCTAGATTTAATATAATCTACTTTACAAATCATACTACTTGGTATACTTAATATATAGTTACCTAGCTTTTGTAGTTCAGACGAACTTCTTCCTTGTGATGACCGGTTTGCTGCATGATATGCCTCTCTTGCCTTATTGCCATTATAATTTTAATAACAATAATGATAATAAGAAAAAGACACATATTATTAAAAGGCTTGAGTTTATTCCTGTTGTATTTATCTACCAACATCTTCCAAGCCGACTTTTTTTTTTGCTTTTTGAAAATACCTCTAATAAATGACAAATCCACGATTGCCTTTCCTCGTACTTATTCTCCAAAATAGATGACCACTAAAGAAAGATCATTGTTTGTAGTTGCTATAAGTACTTGATTTACACATATCTATATTTTCCTTCTATCTATTCTGTTTTTGTTTCTTACCTTTTCTAGATTCAAACGATGCGTGTGAACCCAGCCATCCAATGCTGGTGCTACCTCATTCGTCAGTCTTTGGGCCATGTCAATGTGAGACTGTGCTGTCTTTACAAGCTCCTTGTAGACAGCCTCAAGTGCACCCGCAACATTTGTTTTTGGATCAGAGTGTTTCAGTGGTGCACTCACGGACTCGGAAAGAGCCATGACTTTTTGACCAAACTCAAGTTCCATTTGTGCTCTAATGATAATTATGGTAATGATGATGTATATATAAAAGTAAATATGGGTGTGTAAGCAAAAAACAATTATAGTATCTGATCCAATACTTGATTGACCTCAAATAAAGACATTATATCATTACTATTTCTTTTTTCTCATACCTTTCATTATATAGAGTGTGTATGTGTGAAAGTGTATCAAAGGAAGAATGCATATAGTCAAACAGACTGTTCACGCCTTGCTTGTCGTGAGACTAAAAGATTATCATTAACAACTGAAAAAAAAGGTAGTGTGTATCCTTACCCAGAAATGATCAGTGAATGCAAAAGTTGTTGAATTATCTGTCATAACCTCTGGTGGCATGTATAAAAACAAGAAGAACAAGAAGAACAAGAACAAGAACAAGAATAGTAATAATAAAATGTAGTAGAAAGAGATGTATAAGAATCAACCACTCAAAACAGGTCTTGTCTTCTATCATATAATGTCAACTGTTGATTAGTCTTCAGGGAAACAAAAACAATGACCCAAAATGGAAGAGATCCTACGCTTATGGGAATCCTTAATTTTGCGTAACAAAGGACCGAAACCCTTATTGAGAGATATGTAAACTTTTCACTGAGATATATTTATATTTATTTACACAGACACACAGACACACAAGCACACAAGCACTTCTTTATCGAATCAGTATCATTACCGTTGTCTTATTTTATTTTTTATTTTTTTACGAAATATACATATATACATAGATCCATAGAAAAATGTTTAATATATTAAACCTTACAAAAAAGAAGAGAATGTAAAAAGAATAGAAAAAGAAAGAAAGAAAGAAATCGTTATTTTACAAGGAAATACGAATTCTTCCTTTCCTTTTTTTTCATATGTATATATATATATATTCAAGTTTGCTA
>NW_017265137.1:202754-247754 GCF_001638985.1 Phycomyces blakesleeanus NRRL 1555(-) | reverse complement strand
TTTCTCTCTTCTCCTTCTATATTTTTTTTCTTTACCTATTGTTCTTACCAGAATTTTTGCTTCCACTTCCACTGCCACCTGTTCGGTCCATGGAAATCCCCATTCTTCACTCAATAGATGAATATCTGTCCACAGACTCTCGGCAGTTGGTTGCATTGCCAATCGCTTAACTTGGGTTTCTGAATCACTTTGAGATCCATTCTGTCCATTTGTATGGAATTTTTTTGGGCTTCTATGATCATGGATTTCTACAATTAAACAGCCTAGATCCAATTACCATGCTATTAATATTTATGTTATATTAAAGTATTTTATTTTGTTTTTACTTTTCTTATCATTAAAATAAAGAAAGCTTAAATGTCCATTTAATTAATTTATTTATTTTCCTCCCACCTTCATAATAACGGCAGGATGCTTCATCAAATACGTCCATAAGATCAGCAGGAAGTTGTTTGTTTTTTATCGAACTCAAGAAATCCTATTCCAAAAAAAAAAAAAAGAAAAACAATCTTACTATTAAGATCTTGGTTTTGTTAATTATATTGTTAATTGTAAATAATTACCTTGAATTGACTCTTATAAGAAAAGAAGCCATCCTTTTTTTTTTAAAAAAAAATGCATTGTTTTGTCAAGGTTAGTATACACAGTTAATAAATGTAGTGATGATTTCAATATTGATTTCTGGTTTCTGGTTTTGTTGTTGTTGTTGTTATACCTCATGCTCAAATTTGAAGTAGGTTGGATAAAGATGAAGTACGAGTGAAGGAGGCTCATTAGCATGACGTTGGATAAGATCTATCATTTTCGATAATAGATTCAAAAAAAAAGAATGATATAATTAAATGTCAACGCTTTTCATCAAATGATGTGCATGTTGATCGGATTATATTGTATTATATTGCATTGAATTGAATTGAATTGAATTGAATTGAATTGAATTGAATTAAATTAAGTTGATTTTTGCTTTATGTGTCTTGTGTATTCATTTATTTTATTTTATTTACCTTTCTCATCACGGCGAGACAATCGCTATATGTGTTATATGACAAGACAAGGACAAATCAAGAATAAAAAAAAAAGGAAAAAGGAAAAATAAAGGTATGCTCAGTACAACATTTAATAAAGGGAGAATTTATAGAAAAGTCAAGGTGTGTGGATTCTTTTGGATTTATAGTAATGTATTAAATTGTAGAGGATTCCTTTTTTCTTTCTTTCTGTAATTATTACCTGGGTTGGCTCAGTGCTCTGCGGTTGGGATACTGGACGCGCAATGGGTGCCTTTCTCGAGGCTGATTTTCCAACTACACTAGACCCTTGACGGGAGTGGAATTCTGCGAGTTGGGCAACCGCACTCTGGTCTGCATGAAGCTTAGCCATGAGTTTGGCAGAGGCCATGGCTTGTGGGGGGAGGTGGGAGGGGATTGTAATAAAAAAAAAGTGGAGAAAGATAGAAAAGTAAAGGAACAAATGGCAGAGCGAGAGAATCCAAAAATGGATATAATCACGTGACGTATTTCGATCTTTAGAGGTTATTACACCGTCTTGTTTTTAACGATACTTTTTCTATTATTATTATTATTATGCCGTGTAGATTTGAAATTATAATTATTATTATTATAATAAGTATCTCTTTACAAAATAGAAGAATAATAAAAAGAAAGAAAGAAAGAAAGAAAGAAAGAGAAAAAAATATAACAGAAAAAAAATAACAATAAAAATGAAGAAGAAGAAGAAGATGAAGAGGAGGGGGAAGTGAGAGAGCGAGAGATAAAGTCAAGGTGAGGTAAGGAATACAATTGATATATATATATATAAGTTAATGTTTAGGTTTAGGTTTATCATATTTGCTCTTGTGGATCCACGAGTTGCCCATAATGCCTTGCCCTTGCTTCTCGGCTTTACGATAATAATAAGCAGCTTTGTAGTGATCTTTTTTGAGACCATGTCCATGGTAATAACAATGTGCTAGATCATTCTGTGCGTCTGCGTCTCCGAGATCAGCGGCAATAGTGAAGAATTGTACGGCTCTCTCCTTGTTCTTCTTACACTACGTGGGTGTGCAATAAGAATAAATAAATAAATAAATAATGATAAAAAAGTAATCAAAGATAAATAGATAAATAAATATATCAAATAAAGAAAATCAAAGGAAGAAAGAAGTTAATAGACTTACACCCCAGCCGTGACGAAAAGAAACACCTAGTTCATAAATGGCCATAACCAGCTCATTCTTAGAGGCAGATTTTGAAGCAGCATCCGAAAGTGTAGCGAGATCCTGAATAGCAATCTCGGCAGCTTTCTGAAGATAGGTAAATGCAAGGAATTCATCTCGTTGGGCACCCTAAGGACGAGAATGTTTCAATTTTAATAATCATGATAATTATTGAGCGAAAAGAAAAATCACAACCGAAGCAAAAATAAAGTAAAATATAAGGATTTTGTGTGCAAAGTTCGATATATATATATATTTATATTTATATGGATATATTAGCACATTAAACACACAAAGCAAATTTAGAGCTGTACACTATATTATTATTATTATTCTTGTTTTACAAAAAAAAAGTTTCTTTCTTACCCATCCATGGCGTAGAGACACAGCGTAGAGAAACATACCAATTGGGTTCTCTTTCTGGGCAGCCTGACGGAACAAATTGGTTGCTTTTTCGAGTTGCCCGGTTTCATGGAACTGAATACCCTGCTGAACCCAAGATTCATCTTCGCTGATAGTTGGTACATGTTTTTGTTCCTGGAAAGATGAAGCTGACGAATAAGAAGAGCGGTTCTTGAGACTAGGTGAGGTGGTGTCGCTCAAGCCGGGTGTTAAGAGAGGCTGGCCTTCTCTGCGAGTCGGCACAGGTGTCTCGGGGATCATAAGGGGTGGTAAGGTGGCGGAAGAAGATTTGGGTCGGTGAGAGTCTAACAAAAGAATTGTGGTGTAAGTTATAGTCATTCACAAGGGAACAAAGGATGTATGAGAATAAGAAGAAGAAGGGGGGAAAAGGGAAGGAAGCATGACCAGCTCCATCTCAGGAGTGTGAGAGGCTGAGGTTCGCTTGGTGCAACGCCATACCATAGAACGCGGGTTCTATTTAAAGAATGCCAACGATGAAGATATCAGAATATGTAGTCATTTATACTTTTATACATCTACACATTTATACATTTGGAAATCACTAAGGTTGAATATACTAACCGAGACTAGGATGACTTTTTGAAGGTGACAATCCAATTGTAGTTGGATCAACAAGGGACTCATGGCCATTATAATGAGAATAAGCTCGCTCATCCTGTAAGCCCATTAATAATTAAATACATTTATATAGAGAAACAAAGCAGAACAAAGCAAAAATAAAATACATAGTTATGTGCATGTATGTATGTATAATTTGAATTGATCAAACTCTTTTAATAACATAAATATTTAATAGTAATAATTTTTTTCGAAAAATAAAATAAAGGGTTCAATTGATCCTTACTTGAGATTTTGATTCATTGAATGAAATCTAGAGAAAAAAAGATGAGATCCCGGATTAATAAAGATGAATCTACTGGATTGAGTTGATCTTACATTGGAATTGATGGATGCCTGTGAAATTCGTCTTATAAATCACCTCCTTAATGGTTAGTACCTCCCTCTTTTTTTTTCTTCGTCTTCTTTTAGACTCTAAAGGTAATGGTGATTTACCTCGGATCATGGCACTGCTGAATTGACAATGATGAGGGGTCAGGTACGGGCTGATGATTCTTTGATCCGAAATTCATTCTTTTAAACATGGTAAACTATATATATTTATATATATTTATATTTATATTTATATTTGTGTATGTAAGTGTGTATGTATAAAAAGACAGAGTACGTAGTATAAAAAAGGGATTTGAAGGAGTGTGGTTGAAAGGAGTGTGTGGGGAAGGGGATTGTACAGGAGAAAGAGAGTAAGAGAGAGTGAGGGAAAGAGGGAAAGGTAACGAGAGAATAAGAGAGAAAGAGAGAAAGAGAGAAATAACAGGTGTAGGGTACCATATTTCTGGCTTCTTCTTGTGCCAATGGTGGTTATGCGTGCGACACGCACCTATTTAAGGTATGTCTGTGTGCCTTGATCGGGGTCAAACAAAATGAAGATGTATAAATATAAATATAAATATAAATATATCAATATAGAATTATATACTTTTAAGTGTTCAATTGGAAGTAGATCATCATCATCATCATCATCATTGTATAGTAGACGTATGTATATGTGTACCTATATACCAAGTAGTTAACTGGAACAATATAAATTTTCTATGGAAAATATTAGCTTTGGAATGTCTAAGAGCAAGAAAGAAATTAAGAAAATATATATATATTTATATCTATATTCGAGTTCAGATTAAAGGTCTATATACAACCTTAATTAAGTACAAGTGTCTTGACCTTGTGTGTTGTATTTCATTACAATAAAAGAATAATGGAGTATACAAAGCAATATCATCATTCTGTGACAATAATTACCTCAAGATACATTAAAGTCAACTATAGGAATCTGCTTAAGAAAGAAATATTTTTTTTTGGTTATTGTGTATATGAGAATGAGAAAACGGAAATGAATTCCTGAGCCTTTAAAAGTACCTGATACTTTATGTATCTTTTATTGAGACTTACACAATTACCACTGGAATATTCCATGTAAAATAAGTCTTTAACAAATATCCGTATATTAAAAGTACCTATTTTAAAGTTTTCTTATTACTAACTACATACATAACCTTAGAAAGACTTTCACACACAAGTACACTTCAACCACTAAGAATCGTCGTTTGTGTGAGTATAAGTATCCTCTCTTTGATGATCCGCTTGACTGGATTTCGAAATAGACATACACAATTATTTTTTCCTCGTGCTTGTCCATCAGCTCATATGAATTATATATAAGAAATAGAAAGAAGAAAAAGAAGAAGAAGAAAACCACCCCAAAAAAAGTAACAGCTCTTATAAATCAATAATGGGTATTTTCTAGCCAACTTTAATCGTTTTGTCAATTTTGATTTCTTTTTGAAACATTTTGAAGCTTTATTTCTCTTTAACATCAATTATCTGGAGTTCTGCCAATATCCTTTTCTCATTAACTTTTTTTTAAAAATAATAATAATAATAATAATAATAATCAATGTACTACTTACAAACACTTCAATATCTTGAATCATTCTCCAAGTAATAACTATGTTCAATAAAAAAAAAGAACATTTACATTATCATTGTATTTAATAAACCCAATCTACAGGGATATAACAAATCATTCTAGGACCGCCACTAAGGATCTCTTTATAGAAGAAGAAAAAAACACAAAAAAAAGAGAAACTAATTTAGAGTATGTTTAGACCACACACACGAGGAACCGTGTCCTGTCAATCTATTCCGTAAAAAAAAATTGAGTTGAAATCTACCCTTTTTCTCTTTTTAATTATTTGAGCTGTGAATATAAGCATATAGAGAACAAAGCCAACGAGTAGTATACTAGTTGTAGATTATTAAAAGTGATATATATATATATATATATATATACATATATAATTAAATCTTGATCTCGGGTGTAATATAGGCCAGCAGGTATGCCATTCAAGAGACAAACGTAAAGTGTTTTGTACAAGAATATCCCCATAAGAAACTAACAGAACTCAGCATAGCCGGTACATATATCTTTGATTCAAATATATATATATATTTATCATATATAAAACTTTTTTTAAAGAAAAAGAATTATTTAACTCTTTCAAATTCGCATTTCAATTTTAATTTTAATTTTTTAATTTTAATTTTAATTCTAGTTTGCCAAAAGAGCCAGAATGTGACTGTATAGATGATGATGAGAGGAGGGACTTTTTCTTTGGTTGCAGAAGAGGAGAGTTGCATATCAAGGATTCACACACCGCAGCACCCCTTACTTTTTTTTGTTGCCTTCTTCCTCTCTCTCTTTCTTTTCTTCTTCTTGTTTTTTTTTGTTCCTTTATGCCACCTTGATTTTTTTTTATTTATTGAATTGTGTTTATCACCAACCTCATTAGAATATTAAATAAATAAAAGAATATATATATATATATATCTATTCACACACACACGTACATACATAAAGGGGAGCAACCACCATGTCTACTTCGAAACTACTTCACTCTCAGCTATCAGACGAAGAGCTTGCTCTTGGTCCAGTTCAGCAACATGGTTATCATAATGACTACGGACCTATCCATGGCGATGATTCCGATGATTCCGATGGTGAAGTTCCGGCCTCATTACTAGTGGAACAACCTGCCAGCAGAGACCACCACTATCTTGATAGAGGAAATCCACTACACTATTCACAAGACACCGACTTTGACTCTCCAGCACCAAACGACCGACCACAATCAACTATGAATCACATGTCACCATATGACCGTGCAATCTGGCGCTGGACAAATGTACAGAATATGGATGTCTTTTTTCAAAGAGTGTATGATTATTATCAAGGCAAAGGAATATATTGTATTCTGCTGGGAAGACTATTGAACCTATTGTAAGTCATTTTTTTTTATTTTCGTTCTCTTAAAGAAGAAGAAGAAGAAGAAAAAACAGATACTGAAAGATATATCTTTATATATTCGTCATTGATTTTTTAATATTATTATTATTTTGCTGTACAACACTATCATAACCGCCAAAAAGACATCTTGCATTTTTGTTATCTTTTTCAACGTTCTTGATAGGCTGTGTTGATTACAGAGCAATACCTAGTCATCATTCTCTATCAGAAGTAGTGTCATTCGGAGGACTTTTAAGGTATGATCATTTTCTATTTCTTTATAGTACTTTTAGAAACCAACTTGGGATTAGTATCAGCAGCAGTAGTAGTAGCAGTAGTAGTAGTTCCGGTTTTAATAGTCAAAAGAACGTCCGTTCATCATCTGACAATGATCATGTCTCAACTGTCTTCTCTTATTTTATTTATCTAGCCTTCCGTTTCCTATTGCTCTTGTATTGACTATATTCGTCATCTGGTGGATACTACAGGCTGTTAGATTTGTGTGGGATATATCAAGTTTGATGGAAATTCATGACTTTTATCTACATCTCTTGACAATTCCAGACGTAAGAATTACAAAATGGACACACTTATATATATATATGTGTGAATGATAATGATACAATATTATACGATGCTGACATTAATAATTAATTACTTAATTAACTAATCCTTTATCTCTGTTGTCGTAGCAAGATATGCAAACTGTTTCTTGGGACAAGGTTGTAAAGCGAATGATTGCAATTCGTAATACAAACCCAAATACCTCTGAGCGCTCTTCTGTCAAAATCACAGTCCATGAAGTAGCCAATCGCATCATGCGCCGAGAGAACTATATGATTGCTCTATTCAACAAAGAAGTACTCGACATGACAATCCCATTACCTTATCTTCGCCACAAGCGTATCTTTACTCGAGACCTGGAGTGGAACTTATCATATTGTGTTCAGAGCTATGTGTTTGATGCCCGAGGTCAGATTCGAAAGAGATTTATGAAACAAGAAAATCGACCATTACTTGTAGCTGGGTAAGGTGATATTTACACACACACATATTATATTCTAGAAATTAAAGGCACTAAAAAAGGAAACATAAAATAAGTTGAAAAACTAATATAAATATCATTTTTGTTTTGTTTTCTTTGGTGGTGTATGTTTTTTTTTTAGTCTGCGGAAACGATTTATATTTATGGGCATTGTCAACCTAGTATTTGCACCTTTTATCCTGGTCTATTTATTTGTATTTTTTGTCTTTCGATATTTTGAGGTAAGAACTTCTTCTTCTTCTTCTTTAACGTTAAAGATAATGAACGGTAGCTATGGTCAAAAGAGTCATTGAGTGAGCAAGACCAAGACCAAAAAAAAAAAAAAAAAAGAAAGAAAGAAAGATGATGAAGTTTCAATAAGTTTAAAATCGTCATTACAATCAACTGTCATTGAAACAAACAAACAAATGAAATCAAATTAAATTAAACCAATTTGGTATAGGAGTATCACAAAAATCCATCTGAACTTGGCTCAAGAGCGTATACCCCATTTGCAAAGTGGAAGTTTAGAGAATTTAACGAGTTACCACACTTTTTCCATGCTCGACTCTGTCAAAGTCTAGAACCAGCAAATCGTTATCTGAATCAGTTTCCGAAAGAAAAGACTGTCTTGTTAGCAAGGTAAAGTCACCAATCGACATACATTTGTGCACTTGTGCATATTTGAATTTGTATTTTTCTGTTGATTGAATGCAAGATATTAGTTATCTAGCTATCTAGCTATCTAGCTATCTATCTTTTTATCTGTACCTTTATCTATATCTATGCACTCAAATCTCTAAACTCAAATCTCAATTCTTAACTTTGCTTTACTTCTTTCTTTCTCTCTCCCTATCTCATCCCTCAAATTTTTTTTATTATTTATTTTTTTTGGTTATCTTGTGAATAATAGATTCGTATCATTTGTTGCGGGCGCATTTGCGGGAGTTCTGGGTCTATTGACTCTATTTGATTCAGAAGCCTTGCTGAATTTTGAAATCTCGCCAAATGGAACCGTTCTGTTTTATCTGGGCATATTTGGTACAGTTTTTGCTGTAGCTCGAGGAATGATACCTGATGAGCACTTGGTATTTGAACCCAAAAAAGTACTGGCCGAAGTTGTCGAACACACTCACTACCTTCCTATTGAATGGCGAGGAAAACTTCATACAGAAGAGGTAAAATAAAAAAAAATTAAAGTATTGTCCTTTATTACAAATAGAAGAAAAAAAATTCCTAACTCTTTTATAAAAAAAAAAAGGTTCGGGCACAATTCTGTCAGTTATTTGATTTCAAGGTCGGGATGTTCTTTCAAGAGGTCCTCAGTGTAATCTTTACACCCCTGGTTCTTTTATACTCCCTGCCTCGATCAACAGAAGCGATCGTTGATTTCTTTAGAGAGTTTACGGTTCATGTGGACGGAACTGGCTATGTTTGTAGCTTTGCTCAATTTGACTTTGCACGCCACGGGAATGTCAAATTTGGTGCGCCTACTCAAGTGAATGATGACCATCTTGTGAGTCGAGACGGGAAGATGGAAAAGAGTTTTTTGAACTTCAAGACCCACAATCCCGAGTGGGTGCCCAATGATGAGATGGGATCTATTTATCTGTCTCGGGTAGCAGCATTCCAGCAGAGTGGTCCGGGTGGTGTCCTGGGTGGTGGAAGAGGAGGATTTGGAGCAACAGGAGGATCCAGAAAGACAAAGATGTTGAACAAGTATGGCGTTACCGGGGTTGTACCAAGCCATTTAGGAGACTCCTTTGTTGGGAGCCAGCAAATGGGATGGCAGGAACAAGAGCATGTATTCAAAACTGATGAGTATGATGAAGAGGATGAAGAGGATGAAGAAGAGGATGTGATTAGACAGCCTGGAATGAAAGGACTTTTGAACCAGTTCTATACTCTGAATAACCCGGCATCTACATAAGCACTTGTTGTTAGTTGCTCTTGCTGATCTTGCTGATCTTGTCTTTTTTTTTTCTTTATTATAAAGTATAAATATAAATATAAATAAAAATAAAAATAAAAATCTATATCAATCCGTACATCTATTGATCTTTGTCATTGAGGACTTTCCCGGATCAGATCGTGTACAAGAAAGAACAAATAATATACTTTTCTGTTAATAAGAATAAACCGAACTGGATTACTATTATTTTTTCCGTAAAGTGCGGCTCATTGGTGTCTTGTTTTATGACAAGTTTCTATATGCATACAAGTCGTATTTTATGCAGTTTTAATGTCTAGGTTAAGTGTTACCTTTGTGTTCAAGTTCTCTAAAAAGGCATCTGAATTCTCTGGTTCGGTAATTCAATCAAGAAGACGAATAGGTTTGATTTTGTTACAAATGTCCACGAAACAGAAGAGGGCTTCCAGGAAATTATATACAAATATAGTTATATGATTTCAGTAACCAGCCAAAAAGGATAAACAAGAGTTTTATTAGCAATAACAATAAAACTCGAATAATTTTTGGTTTGATACAAAATACATACATATACATAATATATATTGTGTGTGTGTATATAGTTGGAACTCAAAAACGTCAGTCAACACATTACACTACGTATTACTATGTGCAAGTGTCTGTGAAGCAAAGCCAAGCCAAGCTGAGATCAACTATATTACTTTATCATTAAAATTTTACCTTTTTTTTTTTCTTTTTTTTATGTGATTTCTCAATTCATTTGTTCTATTCCCGATAAGCGCAAGAAATAGACCCGCTTATCGTCATGAGTAAATTGCGGACATTCACACTCGTGGGAAAGTTGAGGGCCTTGGGATTGGACCTCAATTCGTAATAAAGAAAAAAAAAAGAAAAACAGATAAATAGGGGATGGTTGGCCCAAAGGGAAAGAAAGAAAGAAAGCAAAGCCTACCAGACCTTTTTCTTTTTCTATAATTTACACTTCTTTTTCAGTTTCCCAAACCATTTACACACGCAGCTACTATCATGGCCACTCCAACTCTTGCCCACTTTAAGCTTCCCGTCATCGAAAACGAGGCTATGGTTAGTAGGCACTATTAAAACGAGACAATTCTTTTGAGGGATTCAAGGCTTTATCTCTGAATCGTCATCCTTTGTTCACGCGCTTCATTCATTTGTTCTGTAGCTCAACTATGCTCCCGGATCTCCTGAAAGAGCCAAGATCGAACACGCCTTGAAGGAAATGATTGCAAATGGTCCTGTTGAAATCCCTGTGGTTATCAATGGTGAAAAGGTGTGGATCTAAAAATACGTTGAATTATAGTCAACTAAAACAAATAAGCAAACAAACTTACGCGCGCATACACATACATGCATACATGCATACATACATATATTTATTAATTAATTATTTTCTTTAGATCTTCACCAAAAAGATTGCTACTCAGGTCAATCCTTCTGATCACAAGAAGATCGTCTGCAAGTATCATGAAGCCGATGCCGCATTGACCAAGAAGGCTATTGAGGGTGCCGAAGAGGCCAAGGCTCGCTGGGAAAGCCTTCCTTTCAACGACCGCGTGGCTGTGTTCCTCAAGGCCGCCGATCTCTTGGCCGTCAAGTACCGCTACAAGGTCATGGCTGCCACCATGCTCGGCCAAGGCAAGAACATCTGGCAGGCTGAGATCGACGCTGCTGCCGAGCTTTGTGACTTCTTGCGCTTCAACTGCAAGTATGCCGAAGAGATCTACCAGCAGCAGCCCCCAAAGAACTCGCCCGGAACATGGAATCGAACCGAGTTCCGTGCTCTGGAGGGCTTTGTCCTGGCCGTTTCTCCTTTCAACTTTACTGCCATTGGTGGCAACTTACCTGCCGCCCCTGCTCTGATGGGTAACGTTGTGATCTGGAAGCCTTCGCCAGGTGCGGTCTACTCCAACTACCTGGTCTACGAGATCCTGGTCGAGGCCGGCTTACCTGCTGGTGTGATCCAGTTTGTTCCCGGACCTGCTGAGGAAATCGTCGGGGCCGCCATTTCGAACCCCTCCTTTGCCTCACTTCACTTTACTGGCTCTACTCACGTATTCCGCAAGCTGTGGAAGGATATCGGCAACAACATCGACATCTACAAGTCCTATCCCCGAGTGGTTGGCGAGACCGGCGGTAAGAACTACCACATGCTGCACCCTAGTCTCGACAAGGACGGTGTCCGCCACGCCGCTCTCCAGACCATCCGTGCCGCATTTGAGTACCAGGGCCAAAAATGCTCTGCCTGTAGCCGTGTCTATGTTCCAAAGTCCCAGTTTGCCGATTTCCGCCGTGAGTTGCTGGCCGAGCACGCAAAGATCAAGCAGGGATCTGTCGAGAAATTCGAGAACTTTAGTGGACCTGTCATCAGTCAGTTTGCATTCGACAAGATCAAGGGGTACATTCAGCACGCAGCCACTGCTGAGAAGGGCACTGAGATTATTGCGGGTGGTAAGTGTGATGACTCGGTCGGCTACTTTATCGAGCCCACTATCATCCTGACGACCAAGAAGGATGCAAAGACTCTGGTTGAGGAAATCTTTGGACCTGTTGTGACCATTTACGTCTACGAAGACGCCGAATTTGCCCAGACTTGCAAGTTGGTCAGTGACACTACTCCTTATGGACTTACCGGTGCTCTGTTTGCTCGCGACCGTGATTCTATTGTTGCCGGCTCTAACCTGTTGCGCAACACTTCGGGTAACTTTTATATCAATGACAAGTGCACTGGTGCTGTGGTTGGTCAACAGCCCTTTGGTGGTGGACGTGCTTCGGGTACCAATGACAAGGCCGGCAGTTCCTCTCTCTTGATCCGCTTTGTCTCTACTCGCTCTATCAAGGAAAGCTTTGTTCCTATTGAGGGATTTGCTTATCCTTCCAACTTGGTCTAAAGACTTCTTTACATTTATTCCCTTAATTTTTTTTTTATTTTTTTCCTCTTCTTATATGTATTTACAACTAAGTATTTCTTTCTTCTTACACACACACACACACACAAAATGGGAAGAAGAAGAAAAAGGCAGTGAGAATTGAGGGACTAGTAAGAATGGGAAAAAAAAGGTGTCTTGAAAGGATCCTCTTTCTCTTTCTTTATGCCATCTTATTTCATATTCTTCTTCTTCTTCTTCCTTCCTTCCCTTTTCTTTATTTGTATACTTTCGCTTTCGTTTTCTCTTTCTCTCTTTCTATATATCTGGTTTCGCTCACAAACACAATGCCCAAGTAATTACTGAAAAAATAAATAAATTGACTCGAGATAATTCTGCATAGTTTTTTTTTGGGGGATTATTATATTATATTATATTATATTAATATACTGCTGTTTTAATAATAATAAATAAATAAATAAATAAATAAATATAAAAAAAATCATTTTTCTCTTTAAATTAATTTATTAATTCTTGGATTTAATGTGAGCATTTGGTGCAAGGCATTGCTCGGCTACATCGGGTACTACTTGGACTTGAATACCATGGGATTGTAGCTGAGCAATACCTGTGCAGACAACCAAGTGCGGTGGTTCTTTGATCCCTAACACGACGCGTTTGATATCTGCCTCGATTAAACGATCTGTACAGGGACGATTTCCTGACAGTCGTGTTGAGCATGGTTCCATTGTGGTGTACATCGTTGCTCCTTTGAACAACTCTCTGGTGTTGTCTTTGTTTGGTGCTACTACCTTGGCCAGTGCACATTCTTCTGCGTGGGTGTTTCCGGGTAGCTCACGAGAGAATCCGGTACTGAGCACAGTGTTGTCCTTGACCAGGACAGCACCTACACAGTAAGCACCTTCAACAGGAACCGAGAGATTGGCTTGTTCGATAGCCAGTTGCATGTATTTGGCATCTTCTTTGTCGGTCGTAAAAGTGGTGGAGTCCATGGTCAATAGAAGAAGGAAAGAAAAAGGAAAGAAGGTAATTGATTGAATTAAAAAAAATAAAAAATTACAAAACGGAACTTGTAATCCACACTACACACACTATTTCTATTTTACATTCACACATATTTAATCTCCTGTGTAATTGTGTGAATAGATGAATGCCATTTTGTACTTGGTCATTTATGCCCTCTGCTCTGCTCTGCTCTGCTCTGCTCTGCTCTGCTCTGCTCTGCTCTTCTTTTTCTTTTTCTTTTTCTTTTTCTTTGCTCTGCTTCTTTCCCCTCCCTCTTTTGTCCGATTATACGGGCAGGAATGAGTCAAATATTTAGGTTAAATAAGAAAATTAGATAGCAAAGCCCCGTCGATATAGATATTTCTACCATCAAATGACCTACAAAGACGTAAACTCAATTACTTGTTATGTTAATATTAATATTTTTTTCTATGTATATATAGTATTTATCTATTTATTCAAAAGTATGCATCATTTACAATATATACATTTGTTAATCAAAAAAAATACAAAATACAAATATCTATATAAATAAATAAAGGAATATTTTGTCCGGCTAAACTTGAAAGAGAAAAAAAATAAAACAATTTTAATCCCAACACCAATAGATTTTCAGATATATAGATATATACACTTGTTAAAAACAAAGGTGGGGCTTTAATTGGAGGTTGAATTAGACGCAAACGCGCAAAAGGCAAATAATAAGCTTCCTTTCTTTCTATTTCTTTCTACTTTTCTTTTCTTTAAGAATATATCTATAAAACATGTTCAGAATTAGAGCCATTGTTCGTACCAGCGCACGTCTCTTACGCCCAGCCGTTGCCACTACAACCCGCTTCTCTTTGGCTTTCAAACCCACCACTGCATTCCAGTCGATGCGCGCTGGTCATGGGTCAATGGGTGCTCTGCACACTTCTGCTCGCATGCAGGCATGTCAATCCGAAACACCTTCAGAACACCCTCTCTTGACCAAGTTAAAGGCAAACCCTCACATTCTTCACAAACTGGCCGGATTCACTGCCTTTTTGGAAGCCAAGGGAATCGATATGTCTGGAGAGCAGCCAAGTATGATGCAAGTGGCCAAGGTGATGAGCGACACCGAGGTAAGATATAATTTATCTACAAATATAAAAAATATATATATATTAATATTAATATTATTATTATTATTAGGTTAGAGAAAAGATCAAGGATCTGGTAAAGGATATGCAAGAAGCAGAAATTGAATTGGACATGTCAACAATCTCAGAATTGCAGGCCAGTCTGGGGGAATGGACCAAAGAAGTGGATGATGGTAAAAAGGACAAGAACTAGATAAAAGCGAAAAAATAAAATAATAATAAATCTACATTTGTTTTTTTTTTTTTTACACACACATATACGATTTACCTTTTTATTGTTATTATTATTATCTGCTTTAAAAATATGTGATAAATTCCAAATGGCTTAATTTAATTTTATTTGTATTCTTTACAAAATAAGTATCTAGACTAGATGAGTGTGTGGCGAATTATATATAAATATTAAAAAAATAATAATTATGGAGTGTGGCGCATGGTAACCATGGCGATCCAAAATAAAATAGAAAAATTATTACTACATTGTGGCGCTTATAATTTGACATTTCTTTTTTTGTTATTTTTTATTTTGCACAAAATAATAATCATAAATCAAAGGATATATATATATTACCTTTAGAATAAAAGACCACATGCGTGAACAAGTGTGAAAATGTCTTTTCTTTATATACATAAAAGAGTTAGTGAATAAGTAAAGGACTATGAATGATATGTATATAATAAAGACAGAATGAGCACACCATGACATCACTTCAATGCTATAGAAATCCACACCAGTGAAAAAAAAAATTAATATAAAAAATAGACTTTCCTTATTTTTTTATTTTTAATTTTCATCTCTTTATCAATAATATTATTCAAATACACATTATGCCTGAAAGCTTTGATTTTACATCAACTCCCCCAGATGAGAAAAGTGAGTAATTAAATAAAGAAGAAGAAAAATAAAAAGTGAAATTAATAAAAAAAATAAAAAATTAAGCTCCATGGAAGAACCCGATAAAACACAGAGGAGAAGACGCCTGGAATGGGTCCAAGGAAGCCCGTACTCACCCAGAGCTGTGTTCCACGGGTTATGGTACAATTGATATTGATATCGGTGCTGACTCTGACACTGGTTCTGCCACTACAACTGGCCTCTCCAAATCTTCTACCAAAAACCCTGCACCACACCCTGACCAGCAAAACTCAAACTCAAACTCAAAACAAAATGAAACAAAATCAGAATCTGATGATCTTAAAGAACATGATGGATTTGGGCACACTGTACACACAAAACCAAGTCCACAAAACTATGTTCACCGTGATTTAAAGGACATTTAAGTCGATTGATTTTATTTTATTTATATGTACATAAAAAATAAATAAAGATAAGAAAAATATTCTACTACTATTACCTCTATGATAATCACTACTATAATTGTCTTTATAGTATGGTTGGTTTAAATATTGACCCTCCCTTCCCCTTCCCTTTTTGGCCTTTATTGACAAACAGAATAAGGTGTACAAGACCACAAAATCTGTCTCAGAAAAGAATACCAATTTTTTTCTCTTATTTCATAATCATCATCAGGCCATCTTGAAAACAGATGAATTTTTTATATGCTTGTGTAACCATGGAATGATATTTGATTCTTGGAATGGTAGGCGTTTGGAGTAGTTTAAATGTATATATGAGAGAAAGCAATTTATAAATTTATAAATATATGATGGACCCTGCTCCTTTTAACCTTATAAATATATTCCTTTTTCTCTCTCTTTGAGAAAAGGAAGAAGGAGGGGGGAAAAGGGGCTTGAGCTAGGAGGATTTAAGCAAGCTAGACAAACAGACAAGTAGGTCCAGATTGACATGTTTAAATCTGTGATAATCTTTTACAAGTCAAGTCTTGATATACTATATTGTAAAACACTCTCCCTTGCTTTCTCTTGTTTAGCATGTACCTATATAAATTTCTTAATGTGCAATACAATAAAGGCAAATAACAAAGGGGCATAAGTTGGCATAGGTTTCTATCCCTCTCTCCACAAATGAACAAACGAAACGACTGAAAGATTGATTGTAATTATAATACAGTATACACTACATAGTACATAGTACATAGTACTTGTGCTGACATGTGAATTCATAGATGTTATTGTCATTGTTTTGTTACAACACCAAGATCAATAGACTTCTTTTTCTACTGTGCCTTGAATGTGACCTATACATGATATTCAGTATCAAGAATATGTAGAATGTATTCAAGAAATTATTACTATCAAGAATGCTACATAGAATCCTACATTTATGTATATATTCGATTTTCTCTCTGTGTTGGAAATCTTCAGACACACAAAAGACTTGACAAGCATTAGGTCTATATAACAGAGATACAATCGATAGTTTAGAAATTTTTTAGAACCTTAAAAAAAAATCCTTTTCTTTTTTATATAATTATATAATTATATATATAATTAGATTAATTTTTTATACCAAAAAGTAAACTTCAATTTTTCTTCTTCTTTTCCTTCTCTACTCTCTCGCTCTCATATACAAACTACAAACGCAACACCTTTATCACTACTACCACCGCTATCAAACACATATACACCCAGAGACAATTATGCTCCAACGCAGAGTATCCCAACATAACCCTCCAACCACAAAAACATCCATGACCAATCTGGTTACTAACGGAAGAGAAATATTGGCCACAACCAAAGACAATCGACTGGTAAAATTTCAAAAATTATATATATATCTTTTTTTTTCTTAATTCATAACAAAATAATAAATAAATAGTTTATCATGATAATGATAGTAATAATGATAAAATCATCTAGAGAGCAACTACAGCAGGAGGACTTTTGGGAACCAAACGAACCTCACTGGGAAACCTGAGAAAATCCAAATCATCCACCACAGCTGACCATCATAATCAGTCCACACGCCAATCCGAATTAATGACAGCAGTAGACATGACTATGAAACGTCGCTCAACAGGCTGTATCAGGCAAAATTCTTTTAATACATCAAAAAACAATTCCACAATCACCACTACCACAGCAACAACAGCAACAACAGCAAACCAAAATACAAAAGTACTATTTATTTATTTTCTATTAAAAATTATTTCGTTTGTTTATAAACACTATGAAATAAATAAATAAAAAAATTTGGCACTAATAATCACAATATAAATTATTTTTTTTTTTAAAAAAAAAAACAAAGATCTGGAGACCGCCTGGATGTTACGAAATTCCAAATATTCTAGGTAGCGATTGTTTTTTGAAACCAGATCCTCCTACAGCCCAGGAAAAGACTTACAGTCTGCGAGCGTACAACCCAACAAAACACATTTCGAAACGTCCTTGGCTGCCGGCTGGACCCCGTTCAGAGATTCCGCAACTGCCTCCGTTCGTACGACCAGAGAATGCCTTTGAGCGTAACATTCGAAAAGCGGTACCCAAAATACAAGTATCATCGCTTGATCCACGCAACAAGTACGGTAGCTTTAAAGAGATCGGAACAGGGTAAGTTAATATATATATATTTAATAATTAATCATTCATTCATTCATTTAATAATTCAATCAATTAATCAATTATTTGTTCTATTAAATAAAACTAAAAAATCATATATACAGTGTAAATGGAGCCGTGGTTAGAGCCACTCATCGGTACAAAAAGAATCTAAGATTGGCAATCAAGCGTTGTCGTCTAGATCCTGACCGCGACTACAAGGCTGCAATGATCCGCGAACTCCGAATAATGGCCACAGGGCACCCTAATTTAATCCGTCTCCGAGAAGTAACCATTTGGAGAGACGACGTTTGGATGTGCATGGACCTCCAGCGATGTGCAGTGTTTGCCGTACTCTGTCAACGTGAAATCCCAGAAGAATTTGCTGTCAATATTGCTTGTGAAACCCTCAAAGGATTGGTGTTTTTGCACCAAAAGGGATTCATTCATCGAGACGTCAAGTGTGAAAACATTCTCTTGGGTTGGAACGGTGAAGTCATGCTAGGTAAGTTTAATTTAGATTTCTTTATTTATTTATTTTCTTGCCTCTTTTTTGTTTTTCTTGTTTTGTTTAGGAAATAATAAATTTGTTTCAAAAATTACATAAATACATACATCATTTACATCATTTACATATCTAAATTATAACCATATATACATCTTTAATAATGATAATTTTGTAATCATCACCATGACAACAATAATAATAATGTCTACAATACTATACCATCAAATATAATTTATATTTATACTTATGTTCATATAATAGCTGATTTTGGCTTGGCCACTCGAACTACCAGACGTAATCGAGACCGTCTTGGTACCAGTAAATGGATGGCGCCCGAGGTAATTCGAGAACAATACTACGACGACAAGATCGACATGTGGTCTCTTGGCATCACAGTAATTGAAATGATGGACCGCGTCCCACCACATTATATGCTCAGAGACGAAAGCGAACTGTTTGCTGCAATTCTCAACGACACAAGCCCAACATTCACCTACAGCTATCCAACGATGTACATGCGTGGCCTGGTGGCCTGGTTACTCGACGAAAACCCCCAGACAAGACCAGCGGCCCGAGACGTCCTACAAGAAATTGATGCACATGTCCAGAGCAATCTGTTAAGGTGTGCATCAGCCATCGATCTTGCAAGATTTGTCAATAATGTCCTCTCACCCTTGTAAAAGCTCCTTTATACTTAACACCCATAACCATAACCATAACCATAACCATAAATGTAATTATAATTATAATTCCAATGATGATGACAAAGGTTATTTTAAATATACACACAAATATATATACAAATATTTATCAAACAAAAGAACCTAATCTACCTCTATTTCTTACTCTTTAAAGAAATTATAAGAGTCCTCTTTAATTTTTCTTTTATTCTTTTATTCATTTATTCACCTTTCGATTTCAATTGAGATCAATAAATAGGTTTCATCTTTGAGGGATTGTACAATTTATATATATATATATAATTTTTTTATATAATAATGATAATAGTGATAGTGATAGTGATAGTAATAACAGTAATAGTAGTAAGAATAACAGCAACAATGAAATCATCTAAAGATCCCTAACATAATTACCTACAAAAGAAAGAGAAGAAGAAGAAGAATAAGAAGAAAAGAAGTTAGTAAAGATGTACATACATACACACACACACATATATATATATATATATATATATATAAATTATTTTATGTTACACGCTCAATAAAGAAGTATTGGCTATCTAGTTATTATTTTTTTACCCGGAAAGATGCCCGTAACACCGTTGACTCGCCCTGTCCACCAATCATTTGCATCCTGGGTTCGTTGGATAACCTCAATCTTGTCATCCTTTTTGAAACTTAAATCTCCTGCTGCTTGGGCCTGGTAGTCATACAAGGCCAAGACATATGTGGAATTGGCAGTATGCATTGGTGACGCAGTATTCTGGTGATTTGACCATCCTCCTACTCCTCCTCCTCCTGGTGCTTGACTTTGTTGGTACTGCATTGGTGCGTTGTCTAGTGTAACAGATGTTGCGGCAAAAGGAGCAGCAGGAGCAGCAGGAGCAGGAGCACCGTACGCGGGTGGAGGAACAGGACTCTGATAACCGTAATTTGCGTGCACATCATTGCTCGGACCGTTCATACCACCAGTTTTTTCTTGTTCACGCAAATTTGCTCTTTCCTTTAGAGAAAGTTTTGAATTGTTTGCACCTCCAGATACTAAATGAAAATGACGACAGCAAAGATACCAACAACAACAACGATGGCAATAATTAGGATTTAGGATTTAGGATTTAGAATTTAGAATTAGGATTAGAATTAGAATTATGATTAAAATTTAGGGTTATTTTATTGTCAAGTATTCTATTCTAGGTTCTAAATGCTTAATCCTCTGATTTAATTTCAAATTTATAGTTATAGATATTACTAATACTTTGGATTTTATTTACTCACCTGCTAACCATGCTTTACCACCTGATTTAAGAAGGTCCATGTTTTCCATTTCTGCACGTACATCGCGTTGAGATCGTCTCCATTCAAATCCATCGGTGATAGGCATAGAATTGGTAATAAAGTGCTGAGCATTTGCATTTGCCAGTTCATAGCAGCGGGCATATATGATTCCGTAGATCTTGGTCTGCATCCTGTAGAAGCTCTCAAACACAGGTGTGATAAACTGGGACTTTAAATAGAAAAACTGAGGCATCTGTTGCTTCAGCATATCGTTAAGGTAATTGTAATCTTGGGTGGCTGTTTCCAGTTTAGCTTCCAGCTATTTTATGTACGCACCATACATCATATACAGATGCGAGTAGACGTAAAGATTAATATACAAATTTTGATTTATTTATTTTTTATTTTACCTTGAAAATCTCCTTTTCTTCATTGAAACTTCTGGTCTCCTTTGCCTTGATCTTGTTCACACTTGTTCTGAAACGATCATAATCAATCAACTTGTGCTGTCGCTTTACAATAGTCTTTTGGACCCTCCGGAATATTTCACTTAATTCCAGAGTAGGTCTAACGACATCTCTATCAACCGCATCCTACAAGCGCGCACACACACACACACACACATATATATGTATATAAGCATTTAATTAACAATGCAATTCAATTCAATTGAACTGAGCAAACCACAAAAAAAAAGAAAGAATACTCACCAATTCTGGAAGAACTTCATCTCTACAATAAGACATTGCTGCCTCGGCATCATTGACGGCTTGAATGGCTGGAGCAGGGGTCTGTTGAAATCTCTTTTGGATGGCGCCTTCACTAACCTCAACCCCAAGGTTTGTGTCATAGATTACGGTGAGGAATGAAGCCATTGAGGTTTGGTGGGTCAACAATGCTACTCAACCAAAACCATAATCCGTATCAGTATCATAACCATATATAAATTGCGGCAAATAAAATTAACACGGTGTAAGAAGTGACATTTAATGAAAATGATACGTTTAATAGAAATTAAAGAAAAAAAGAAAAAATTATGACTCTTTTGTGCATGTGTGTGTATGTGTATGTAGTGCTGTGTGCGTAAAGAGTTGGATAATTCTGATGTAATTCTTTTTTGATATATATATATATAAATTATATACATATACATAGGCAAACACACTGCACACTGCACACCGCACACCGCACACCGCACACCACACACCACACACCACACACCACACACTACATATGCATATATGATGTGGTACTTTAATTTGACTTTTTATCCCCCCCCCCTTTCTTTTTTTTTTTTACCTGAAATTCCATCTCGAAACTGCTGAGCATCCTTGCCAAGTCTTTCAACGACCTTTCCTAGTTCAACGAATCTTTTCTCAAGTGCGTCAAAATCAACGTCCTTGGTGACTAGAGAGGTTTGTGAATAATAAGGTCATTTACACATATGGATATAGAAAGTAAGAAGAAGTGCATTGACGTATGTATTTTTTTTTGTTATCACCTTCAGATTTTTTGGACATAATCTGGTGTGGTAGTCGACTGACTGCTTTTTGAAAACCCTAAGAAACAATAATGATAAAAGGTTGAGGAAAATAGGAAAATAGGAAGATGAATATAATGTAGACCTAATGTTGAGATTCCAATTCTAAATGTCATTTCACATTGCTTTATACCTTCCAACTCATATCTAAAAATTTATTCTTCTTTATATTTATATTTATAAATATATATATAAGTGTGTGTGTGTGTGTCTGGTGTTCGCAGGTATTAAGACTTTATTCTTGAATTAAAGAAGAAGAAAAGTTGTTATCTTTCAATTCTTGATATGCTTTGGTAAGTAAAGAAGCTAAAGAATATGTAAAGTAAAAGTAAGCAGAGGAGAAGAAGAATAAGAAGAAGAAGATTATAAATAAATAAATAAATAAATAAAAAGAAAAGCTGTAGAAAGTTTTCAGTGTTGTGTATTATTATTTTCGGCAGTAAAGAAGAACCGAGAAATTGTTATTTTACAAAAATAATAGAAAAATAGAAAGGCGGATACCGAAACTTTATCTTCGTCATGGAAACGAAAACCTGTTTATGTACTCGAGGTCACTCCGATTACCTTTTTTTTTTGTTAACATGAAGCCCTAAGAACAAGAGCTCTTGAATAACCACAATTACTCAGTACATTTGCGCCTAAAGGTGTTCAGTCAAGGTTAAGAAACATGAGATGGTTCTAACATATTGTAGTACGTTATTCTTATTCTTATTTGAAGAAATCCTTGTCGGTAAGATAAATGACGCATGAAAGCGGTAGAAAGAATTTCCTTATAAATTCTTAAGACTCTTTTGTTTGATCATGTTAGATATACACTTCTTTATCTGATATTTATATATCTCAAGTATGTAATATATATATATATATATATATATATATATATGCGTATGTACATGTAGACAAAAGACTGATTTAAAATGATTTATAAAAGCATCAACTTGAACTTTTACTATTCCTTCAAATCTTTCAAATCTATATCTTCTTCCTTTGTGCTTGTCACCCCCAAGTCCATTACCTTGACTCGCTTTGGACCCAATACTCTGATACTCCTCTTCCTCTTTTTCGCTACATTTCCATTTTTTGGTGTCTCTATCGCACGTTCTTTTGTTGTATTATGATCTTTCTCCTCCTTTGTCGTAGCTATCATCTGATTATCGTTGGCAGGGGTATCCTCGTCTTCTTTTGATAGAACCTCAATTTTATCATATTTTGCCATGGTATCTTTGTCTTCTTCGGCTCTAGTTTTCAACTCACAATCTCTCGACCGACTCACTTCCTTTTTGTCTTCTTTTTCTATAGTCTCCTTGTCGCTTGTTTCTGCCAAGGTCTTAGTTTTGATATCTTTTTCCTTGGCTTCATTTGCATCTTTCTCTTTCTCTTCTATATTCCGATGGTCAATAGCAGCCTCTTGATCTTCATTTTCTTTCGGAGATTCATGTTGTTTTTGCTCATTTGGTGGATGGCGTAGTACGATATTGTGCCGCTTTGCAAATCGATGTTTCCAACCATTTGAGAACACAAATGCTTGGTTTCCAGCCAACGGGATTGATTTTTCTTTAGCCATCTTGGTTGCAGCTTCCATAATCATCTTCCAATTGACAGAACTAGTCTTTTCTTTTTCCTTTTCCACAATCCATTCATAAAGGTCCTGTTCAAATTCCTGTAATTTTTTTGTTTTCAATTAAACAAAGCCAACAAAAAGTATAGAGCAGTAATAATAATATTATTATTTTAATAAATAAATCATTTGTCTTACCGGGAATCGTGCTGATCTTTGCTTTTTTCGAGTGGGATCTAGGCATTCTTTTGAAGTTGGTCTATTTGATTTCTTTAGGATCTTTGAGATAGTTGTTTTATCTGGTATTTTGGAAAGATGAAATTCCGTGAGAGCCCAATTGGCTAGCTGTTCGTTTGTAAGGTTTGGACTGGTGATTTTCTTGTCACAGACTGCACGTCGGTTAAGAACCGTCATGGTCACCTTGGGGTCTACTTTGATCATTTTTTCCGAGCGTGGTTTTGACACCGTAGATACTTTTGATGGCCTTTGTTCTTTAGCTGTTTTCGATTGTTCACTGGCCATCTTTCTGGTATTTTGTCTTGTCGGCATTTAGCCTATGTAAACTTTATATATCTGTGTTTATGGTTCTTTTTTTTTTATAAAAAAAAACGAGGCAATAATTAAATAAATTAATTAATGAAAAAAAACCAATGGAAATAAAAGTGGAAGAAGAACCAAATTAACAATATCGATCGATTGATTTTTATACTCTTGGTTTAATTTTTCCCTCTTTTTTTTTTTAAAAAAATAAAATAAAAATAAAAATAATAATTAATTTTGAGTTATATTTTCCCTCTCCGGCTTGTAGATTTGATTATATAATTTTTTTTTATATATCAACTTAAATATAGATAGGTAGGTAGATAGGTAGGTTGTCCATAATGTATACAGATATAGATATATATATACGTACGTACGAACCTATGTATGTACAAAACGAGTGCTCTTGTATAGACATGGCTATAGCTATAGCTACAGATAGATAGATACATAGGTACATAAACATTTTTTGTACCTGTTTATCTGTCCGTCTAAATAGTAAATATAACCTTCTACGCACTAACAAAGAGAAAAGAAATACAATTGATTGCTACTGTGGCTTGTATGTTACAGAAAAAAAATACATTGGAAAGCTATCTACTTGTTCATTGACTTGAGTTTCAATACCGAAACACATACAAGATACATGTGAGCGAGAGTCTATTGAGAGGTACAGACTTTGTTTAGTTTCCGACACTTTCAAAAGAAAGAAAAAGAGAAGTGCATAACAAGGAACCAAAAAAAAAAAGAAAGAAACTTTCCCCTGTCTTTATTTCTTTCTTTTTTAGGTCTTGCCTCTCTCCTACAAAGCTCAGGCATATAACTTCCCCTTTCCCTCTTTAGATTCCTTTATACACGTATATAAGATTCTATTGTTTGTATTATATCTGACCCTTGATACAATAAGGTAGTCCTCCTGTACAAATACATAAAAAAAAAGTTCTTCAGAAGGAAGTCTATACAAAGCTCAGCATTTTGTCTACAACAAGATCTCTATATTCATTTCTTCCTAAAAACCCTAAAGTTTCAACCCTCGTATCATTTTCTTACCTATTTTGCTTTGGTACCAACGCACAACACAACATACAATACAATACATGTAACCCCCCCCCTCTTCATTTCCCCCTTCGTTGTTCTCGCTCCCCCCCCCCCCCCCGTTGAGTTCATCCCCCGCTTAGATTCAATCTCAAGAGTGAAAGCAACAAAATAAAATAAAATATAAAGGGGAAAAACTGTATATTCTTCCTAAAGACCCTTTTTTCTTCTTCTTCTAATAAAGAAGTGTGTGTAGGCATGTATACATACATTTATTGGTTATTTTTCTTGTATATCAGAAAATACAAAAGGTTAGAAATTGATACAAAGTAAAGGTAAAAGAAGTAGCAATGATACAAAAGCAATAGCAGAAAGAAAAAAGAAGAATTTTCTGTGTACTGTCTATACAAGGAGACCATTGATAAATTAACTTTCTTCACATTTTCTTTGTGTGTGTATTTTGGCTTTGAGGATCAATATTCTTACAAGATTGTACTATAAATCAATACAACAATCAATTTCAACTCTTGGATAAGTTTTTGATTTTGATTTTGATTCTGATTATTTATAATAATAATAATAGTAGTAGTTATTTATATATTTGTACACCAAAATATAAACTTTGGCTACATCTCTTTAAAGAATATACACAGCAAAAGGAAGCAAAAGGAAGCTCATTATAATATGTTACAACTTTATCAATATATATCTATCTATATATCTATATGTCTCGGGAGCCCTCTTTAATCAGACAGCATCGTAACCTAAAGAAATAAAGAAGATAAGGCACAGTTTTGTTTTATTTTTAAATGATTTGTATCATTAATTCATTTGTTCATTTGTTCATACTTTCTTCTTCCTCTTCTTCTTCTTTGGCTTTGTTTGGTTTGCTTACATAATTACTTGGTACCATCCCAAGACTTCCGTCAGCCTTTTGAGCCTTCCACCAATTTCCTTCTTGTTCATGTATATTAAGCTTTTCTCCTTTTTCAAAAGATAGCTCATCAGGATCTCTGGGATCAGCAACATCTACAACATTTGATAATTAAGTTATTTACAAACCAAATAAGAAGAAGAAGAAGAAGAAAAAAAAAAGAGTTTATATATATAAAAGATACTTGCATTTGTGAATTGCAACTACTGGAATATCATATTCAACAGGTGCAGACAAGGAAAACAACTGATTCATGTCATCATTTGCCTCACGTCGACCATTTTCCATCAAATGGCATACATCAGGATTGGAGTGATAGATCGGAACTATTCCTTGTCCCTCGTGAGAATACATTGTGCGTGGATAAGATGCCTGGACAGGCACAGGAAGGTTGTAATGAGGTTTCTTCTTATGGACCTCCACAACAGGATTAGGCACAACAACTGTGTCATAAGACTGGTTGTTAGAACTTGTGCAGCTCTGATAATCTTTGAAGGAGTAGTATTCGTTTAAATTTGGTTGAATACCAAACAGAAATAGCCAAGAAAACTATCATATATAATTAAGTCAATTCAAATCAAATTAAAAAATATACTTTTATTCATGAGTACCCAAGTTATTCAACTTTCTTATTATTATTAGTATTACCTTTGCTGTCATCAATACAATAAATCCCGAGGCAGATGCAGACAACGCAGGCTGACCAATCATAAGGTGGTATTGTATTTCATCAATTCCATAAGGCACACTGAGAACAATTAATGAAAGAATCTAACAATATATATATATATATGTTAGTAAAGAGAGAGAGAGAGAGAGAGAGATAATCTTACGGTTGGATAATATATTGGTAAGCTATTCGTAAATACAACAGCACACACAAATGCCAATAGCCCGAACTCGAAAACCACAGTACACCAATAGATTGTTTGAATGACACCTCTTGATGCACACAGACCTGCCAATGTAATCAACCATCCGACCTGCAATAAATTTAATTTAACTTAACTTTATTATACATGTATGCAGTGTTGTACAGTAACTTACGATAGCCAGAGTGCAGCTCAACAAAAATACTGGGTGTGTGCGAGTAACATTCATGAGTCAGGTCAGGTCAAATGAATAACCAAAAGGTATATATATATATAAGAATGTAATAGTAGCAGTAGTAGCAGTAGTATGAATTATTATTATAATAATATTAATATTAATAATACTAGTAAGATAAATAAGAGTAGAAGTAGAAGAATTGAGAATAGTTGAATGAATGGACTCAAAGGGTTTCTTTACAACTTTCAAACATCGTATTTCTTCTTTAAATCTTTCTTTTATTTTATTCTTATATCACAAAATAAAATATTTAATGAGTATATATATATTCTGCTTTATTCAAAATATTAATTGGACTGGTCTCTTTTAGTTTGGCAAGCAAAAGCAAATTTCAATATATTCAAGAAGCATAGCGTAAATAAGTTTATTTCAGCAAGTAACCAGTAAAGTAGCCATATGGAAATGCACCATCAAAATAAAATAAAAAAATAAATAAAGGTACAAAAAAGGCCCAATAATAGTAATTATAATGTAATCGCCTTATTTCCAAGTAACAGATCTAATTCTCATAACGGCTGGATTTATTTTATTACCACTGATAATGATAATGGTAATGGTAATGGTACTGTTAATAGTAAAACAAGCCAAGTAATATGAGCCACAAGAACAAATACTTACTAAAGCTTGCTAATAACAACACACACACACACACACATATATATATATATATACAAGAAACCAACAGAGATAGACATAAAGAGAAGCTTTCTCCTTGATAGATATCTATATATATATGCGTGTGTGTATATGTACAGGAAGCTACTACCAATTGAAAAATCAACCGATAATTCAGTAACCTATATTATCTTTATTATTCTTATTTGTAAATAAAATAAGATAAAATAATAATAACAATAATAATGAAAGTCTCTCTTCACAAACACCACCATCCCCTTTATTCTCAATACCCTTTCCATTCAAGCAAAGAAACCATTGATTCAAAATATCAATCTTATTCTCGTCTTTACAAGGCTCCATACCCAGACAACAACAATAATACTAAAGAAAAAAAAATAAAGCTTATAATATACAAAAATGGTTAAGAAGAAGAAGAAGAAGAAGAATATGTATATGTATGTATGTGCTTGAAATGCTTATCCCACCAAATGCACATCTGTACTTGTTTGATTATTATGCTGTACTCAAAGCAAATCTTGACATGTATTCATGAATCCACGGCTAAATTAATATCAACCAATATTATTTTATATACTTCTTTTTCTTTTCTTTTATTACTTTAATATATATATATATGCTCTAAATGATCTACACGCCAAGTGAGGATAAACTGTTGGTCTTTATCGAAATGATATATAGTATCAGGTCCACAACCAGAATCGAAACGTATCAAAGATTCAAGGGGAAAGGGGTTTCACAAGTATAAAGACTTATTTAAGAAATAAATACATATATATATATATATTTATTCATCATTCATCATTTATATCTTAACTGGATACATGTATTGTATATTCATTTACTTTCTTATCTGTGGTTAATATGACTGAATTTATACACAATAATAATAATAATAACTCTAGAACTCAAGGATTCAATTGGTTCCATTAACAAAAGAAATATCTTTTGAGTGTACACATACTAGTCTTGAGCCCACACACACAGAGAGAGAGAGAGAGAGAGAGAGAAGTAGAGATAGGAAGATAAAGAAAGAAACTACTGTGCATGTATGTACGTAGCAAGTATATTCTTCTTCTTTTAATAATAATAGTAGTAGTAATAAAAATAACTTTGCAAATAATTGAAACCGCATCTTATATATATATATATATATATTCTTTTTTTTTAAGTATTCAAAATTCTAATGATTCTATAGTAAAGGATGCTTCTTCAACAATCAATGAATGTCAAAGCATGTAGTGAAATACAAGTTTGTGACAGTGGCTTGTGTACCAAGACTTCGCTGTCAGTTGGAAATCCAAAAAGAGAGAGAGAGAGAGAGGGAAGAGGAGAAAAGAAAGATAGAAAGAAGAGTATCTTATTTTTTATTATTTTTATTATTATAAAATAATAAATAATATTAAGTGCCGGCTTAATTTCTTTTTATCTAATCATTCATTCACACATACATCAATCCACCATGTCTGCACTCGATGGATCCCCACTGCACTCGATTATAAAAGCATCCGAAGAACTCCAGGCATTTGTAGTCAGTCAATTGGAAAGCAGGATTGCAGTAAGCCAAATTAAAACAAACAAACAAAAAAACAAAAAGATGTACAAATGTTACAAGTGCATTGCATCTAAAGTTTAAATAACAATAATAACAATAATAAAAGACCAAACATACTAATAATCCAATTTATACATGTTTTATACTGCAGGGAACATTGCCAGAAGATGTACTCGAGGGAGAAAAAGGCATGACACTCTTAAAGACGATTGATAAAATTATGGATTTACACGCCCTTGCATTTGGATCAACACGCGTCAGTAAAAATCTCACAGCCGAAGCAAAGACAGCAATGGATGCACGACAGATTGGACTACAGAATGTCATGTATGAAAAACGCCATTTATTAGAAGAGATTGTTAAATGCAGAGATTTTCGGTAAGAATTCCAACAAAACCAACTACCACCACTACCACTACCACTACCACCACAAAAAAAAGGACCGCAGAAAGAAAGAAAAGGGAGAGAGGGAGAGAGACAGGAAGAGAGAGCTTCAAAGCTCTATATACCCTACTTTTCTTTCTCTGTACCAAAAAAAAGGGGGAGGGGTGCACAAATATCATAAAGACAGTAGACTTGACTATCATGGACTAGATCGGTGTATCAGGACGTTGATCTGATACCTCTTGATGAATTCAATGCAGTCGCGCCTCCTGCATATCGACAGGACAACTCTAATCAGCATATAGAAATGATAAACCGATTAAAATTCGAACATGAGGCACGAATGAGGCAAGTCAATTAAAGAGACAGAAGAAGAGAGCGAGAGAGTACATAGAATATAATGATATTTATGTAGAAATATATCTAATACCCATTATTTATATACAGCTTGAAAGAACAACAGGAAAAGTTGCAAGTGGAACGTGTGAAGCTTATAAAAGACAACAGAAAAGCCCAAGAGAAATTGGATCGCTTTGACAAGCTCTACGATGATTTGGTTCAGGTATGGGCAATTAAGTTGATGTCGGGATAAAGATATTTTAAGAAATTCATATCAATATCCACAATTGTGTGTGTGTACAGGCATCAATACCTATGGAATTGGCATTATTGGATGAGGACAAAAAGGTAGAAAAGAATGATTCAGTAGAAGTAAAGACTACGAACGAAGATGTTGAAATGGAGGAGGCAAAGGGTCCAGAGGTTCCATCGTGCGCAGAGAAGGCAAAGATCGCAGAGGCCACAATGACCATGCAGTCCACAGTATCAAGCTCGAGCTTACCAGAAAACAACACCTTGGATGAAATGGATACGGCATAAAAGAAAGTGAAATTAAAACAAAACAACAACAACAAAAAAACAAAACAAAATGCTACAAAAATATTATAATATCAATAATGAGAAAAACAACACTATTTTTGTGTGGATCAAAAGGATTTCAAAGAAGTTCATCGAATGATTATAGTTTATTATACAAAGAAAAAAGAAGGATGCATCTATTCTGCCATTGCCTCCGCCCGTGAAGTCACGCCTTGTTGGCTAAGGAGATATTTGAGAGTGTAGGTGTTTGAGTCGCATCTAAACAAAAAAAAAAGAAGAGGAAGAAAGGAAGAAAGGGATAAAAAAAATGAGTATATGCAGGCGATCAAAATGCACAGAAGTATAAAATAATGATAATACTTACAAGTTGGCAATATCATCGCGTACACGGTTGACGCCCTTGTGTAATGCTCTAAAGACAGCCTGGAATTCACCGCGATGCTCTTTCAAATATCTTCCGTGTGCTGTCATGATGCTGGTAACCCAGATGAGATGGAATTCGATGTGAGGGCTGGTCTCCATATGAACACCCACAAACTGGAGAAGTTTTTGGAGGTATTTCTGGGGCATTCCACGTGCGACCAAGTCTACTGAATCTGGTGGAATACCCTCAAATACATCATGGAGTACAGTTTTTTCATTGAGACGGAAGGCCATACACAATGCTTTAAGATATTCTTTTTCTTCAAGTGCCTCCATAACAGATTCTGGGGTAATGTCGATCTCGAGATCAAAGGGATCAAACATGATTGAGTCGTCCAATGAATAGATCAAAAGACCGTCTGTGGTGGCAGCGGCCCATGCGCGACCTGTGGGCGAGAAACGGACGGCTTTTGATTTGGCTTCTGGGCGTGTGCGACGTACGGACAGATCGCCCGATTGTGTACCTGGTAATGTGTTGTCTAATCGATCTTCGAGGTCGGAAGCTTCGTCTGCCTCCATTTCTTCCAAACTTCCGAATTCGGTCATATTTTTAGAGTTGAGCTTTTCTTGGGTACCATCCAAGGCAAGGTTTTCTGAAATCTGGAACTTTTTGATGAGAACGTTGGTCTCGATATCGTAAATGCAGATGTATTTGCTTGATCCACCACCAATGATACTTGATCCATCTGCAGTGTAACAAAGTGAGTTGAATGCCTTGCCAGAGGCTGCGTTTTCGGCTGTAGTACGATCGTTGAGTTTACGTCCGCCAGAGATATCTTTTCGGCCTTCGATAGTTGTCAAAAGCTTGGATTCTTCTACGTCCCAGAAACAGATCTGGCCATCCAGGGTAGATGTGGCAAGCTGCTTTCCATCAGGGCGGAATGTAACAGCAAGCACTTCGGTTTGATGGGGTAAAAGTTCGATCACCTTGTTGCGTCCAAATACGTCCCATGTTCTGGCAGTGTGGTCCCAGCTCGAACTTGCCAACAACATATCTGTGGGCGAGAAGGCAAGGGAGCTCACGGGTCCATCATGGCCGGCCAAGATATCGAGCAGCTTACCGGTCTGCACACTCCACACATAAATTTCAAAGGTATCCATTGTGCCTGCACAGACAATATCACCACTGGGATCTACAGCAAGCGAACTGAACTGGACTGGGTTGGGACTTGTGAAGGTTCTGAAGTTACGGTAACGCACAAGATCGAATGCACGGACAGTGCCGTCCAAACTGGCAGAGAAGAGAACCTTGCCCTGTTTGGCAAACTCAACTGCGCTCACACCACTCTTGTGTTCACTAAACGTAACATAGCAGAATCCAGAGGTTGTGTTCCAGACTTTTACCTTGCCATCGTCACCACCAGTAGCCAATGTCTGACCGTCAGCAGAATATGATAATGAGTTCATGTCGTAGAAATGACCTTGCTGCTTCAATACATAGGTCTCTGACTGCCACTCCCACACTAACAATTGGCCAAGTCTGGCTGATCCAAAAGCTAACCATTCACCTGTTCGGTTAATGGTGACAGTATCAATGTTCTTTTGTGAAATACTATACAAATACAAATACGCACACAAATATGAATAAGATATACATAAATATATATTTGCATTTGCATATACCAAGAAAACTTAAAAGAAACGTGAAATTGTGTACTACGCTTACCTCAATGTGTGAATAGTGTTAAAGCTGGGAACTTCATAGAGACCAAAAATACCGTTTGAGAAACCGACAACCATCAAGTTGCTAGGTGCAAAAAATTCGCATGATTTGACCTTTGCTGGAGTTTGCATAAAGTAATGCTTTTTCATGATTCTCCAGCGCACCTTATCAACCCATTCATTACCCTCGTCTACATCCATATCTTCGGGATTCAAATCTCTAAGGCCAGTGTAGGTACCATATTTCCAATGGAATAATGCACCGTCTTTACTGACAGAATAAATCTATTACACGCACATATATCATATAAAATAAGAAGAAAAGAGTTACAAAACAATTCGATCCTCTAATTTATTCCTTTTTTTTTTTTAAAAAAAAAAAAGAAAAACTATCCTGTATCATCCATGCAAAAATAATAGTATTAGAAACAAATGACTTACATTTTGTCTATCAGCCGAGAACCAGGCACCCATAACTGTATCACGATGACCAGACAATACTGGAGGAACAAAATCAGGCAAAGGATCAACAGTGAAAATACGAATACTCAAATCCTCAGAAGATGTCATGAAATATCTAGTAACATGTTAATCGCCGTTATTTCCTTGTTGATGTAGACTTCTTTTTTTTTGTCTTACTTTGAGTCAGGGCTCCAGTTGATATTGACAATATCATCGTAATGACCGGTGTAAGTACGATGAAGTACAAATGGAGCGAATTCAAGAGTGAATCCAGGAGTTTTCCAGATCTGGACATTCTTTCCATGAGTGACTGCAAAGTGTTTACCATCAGGGCTGAATTGAATCGCCTTGACTTTTTCTTTAAAGTTGAAATGGTGAAGAACAACTTGACGGGGGAAGTTGACCAACAATGCTCTACCGTCTTAATTATAAATAAAGTTATTATATTGTTGTTCATCCAACACGATCCACAAGTATTTTCGGTTTAAAGGTGTAATATATATATAGTTGTTGGCAGGTAATTTTTTGAATTGTTGAAATGAGATTCTTTCTTTCATTCATTCTTTCTTCTTATTTTTTCTTTTTACCTTGATCGATTGTAATCAAAAGGGTAGCTTGTGGAGAGAGTGCCATGCAGACAATGTTCTTGCTCATGTCAAAAGGCATGGTGTATGATTTATTGCTAATTTTTTATTTTGGTGTAGATCTGTTTGTCAGTCTCATCGCTCTTTCGTATAATCGTTTATTCTGGTCGAGATTCCTTACTTGACCAAGTCAAAGACCGAAACACGGTTTCCGACTGGACTGAGGACTGAATTGCCATCGGGAGTGAAGAGCAGATTTCCACCTGTGTATACGGTACCGCACAGGTTTGAGAACTATAATTATAAAATACAGACAAAGGGACAGAAAGACAGACAGAAAGACAGATAAAGATAATAAATTTATTTAATATGATAAAGAGAAGGGAAAATTAGCTTAATTGAGCCAAAGCAATTTATTTGAAAAGTTTATTGGTCTACTTGTTTCTTTTGCTTGTTACCTTGAAAGACGATTTCATTCTTCAAAGCCCTTTGAGTTCAAGTGTTCTTGACTTGGACATCTGCAAATGAGGAAAGCTTGTCATTTTTTCGACCCGAGGTGGCTTGCACACGATGAAAAGCAGTCTGGTTATGGTCACTAGTGTAGGAGATGAAATTATGTGCTGCCCAAAAGAAGAAAGGAAAAAAAAAGAGTATTACAGGCATTTTGATAAATGCGATAATGCCTTATTGTACTCTTGTGCTTGTGCGAGGATGAGCGAGGAGATTGCGGAGATGACAAGAAAAAAAGGTCATGGGCTTATTGCTTTCTTAAATTCTCAGCACACAAAAGAGAACAAAAGAACAAAAGTCTAAAGACCAAACACCGTATCAACCCATGTTGTGGATCCAACATCAGCCATGTTTCAATTATAGAGTAGGTTTTTTTTTTTCAAATACCTACACACACGTATATATATATAAAATTGTATAGAAAATATTTTTTTTTGAAAAAAAAAAAAAGGGAATTTGAGTACTATACCAATTGAAACAACAATAACGACGACGACGATAACAGGAGAGGAGGATATCGATATTGACCCAATGAAGAAAGAGAAAGTCCAATAGATCAATTTGAGTTTATTTGTTTCTGTTTGGAGATCTGGATATATTGCTCTAAAAAATAAACAAGTGACAAAGAAAAAGGCACACCATTATTGTGGGTACGTGCTTGAAAAGGGTGCAGGTTACCTTGTGTGGGAAATAGGATAAATTATATTATCAAAGATTTGATAGGTCTATGTATAAAGAGGAAATGACGATACTAAACTTAGGATGTGCTATATAAAATCAGACAATTGATTATTAATTTTCCTAAAAGACAAGATCCAATCCATGAAAACTTGCTTGAACAAAGCTTTCCTTTAGAATACCTTCCTTTTGTCAATTCTTACAATATGAACACACATACACGTAGGCATTTATTAGTATTATAATTATCATTCTCTTTGGCTTCAAAAACTAACAAACAAATATTCTCATCAACAGTAATCCAACACAATTAGCAATGATTTTTCCAATAATGGCAAAAGAACATCCAAGTCTATTGACCATAAAGATTTCGGTTGAATTTCCGCCTTTCACTGCCTGTATTCTTACTTTTATCTAGTTGTCTTTCTCCCTCTCTCTCCCTCTCCCTCTCCTCTCTCTATACCTACTATATATATACATATATATCGCACCCGTCTACTCACACGATATATAACATCATTATTTTATAATATTCTAAATACGCTATAACAATGTCACCTTTCTCTGGACGAACAACAAAAGAGAGCACAAATTCAAAAGGATCAAATAGTAAACAGTTCAAACTGTAAGCAACATACACACAGAGAGAGAGACGACCTCACATACACACAGGCATAAAGACAAACACCGACATAGACATTCTTTTTACTACAAAAAAAAACCTCATTTCACCAAAGTTATCAATAAAAATTAAAATTAAATAAAAACTAATATTCATCATAAATATACAATTTTTATTATTTTTTTTATTATTATTATTATTCCTTTAAGTGTAGTAGAAGAATCTACTTTGGAACCGAAATTCCCCATTGGACAATACGATTACATTGATGGACGAAACTTTTATCGTACAGAGATCAAAAACAACTATCTTTTACCATGCGATGATGAAGAAGTCGAACGCCTTGAAGTCAATCATCTCTTAGCCAAGTAAGTTCATTGTCGAGATGTCCTTTTGAAAAAAAAATAGTCATTGTGGTTTTGTGGGGAATATGTTAGCGGTATATAAATATTTATAAAAAAAAACCCCCTTTTTTCCTTCACCTTTAATTCCCTTGCAAGACAAATCCATTAATGTTTTTTTTGGATTGTACCATTTTCTTCTTCTTTTTGTCAAATAATAACGACAATAGGCTTCTTTTTGGAAAGTCAGTAAACCAAAATACACAAAACAGATCTATATATTCATAGATCCAATACGACGATTTTTTCTGACTAAAAACAAAACAAAATACAAAATACATATATACAACACTCCACTTCTCTCTCCATTCTCGGTCCCATTATTATTATCCGTTTCTTCTCTTCCCTTTACGTCAACAGGCTATATTTCTCACCAATCGAAGAACAATTGAAACAAGGCATTAGGGTGCTAGAAGTCGGGTATGTAACCATATCGATTTACAGAAAAGATAAATACATTAATCAAAACCTTAATTTATCGTTTGCTAAAGTAACAACTCTATTAACTTGATACTATTTTGTGTTATTATAGTACAGGTCCAGGATGGTGGTTACAGGTAATGGATAATAGTAATAGTAATAGTAATAGTAGTGGTAGTATTAATAAACTAAATATATATGTGTGTATGGATAATAATACAGGACATGGCCAAAGATTTCCCAGCATCACATTTCACAGGCACAGACATCATGTTTTTTCCAAAGTAACTCTTGTTAAGATTCCTTTAATCAGATCCAATACGAGCAATATATTCCAATTGTC
This sequence comes from Phycomyces blakesleeanus NRRL 1555(-), assembly GCF_001638985.1. Lineage (NCBI taxonomy): Eukaryota > Fungi > Mucoromycota > Mucoromycetes > Mucorales > Phycomycetaceae > Phycomyces > Phycomyces blakesleeanus. Next base: position 211,028 of record NW_017265137.1, on the reverse strand, counting down.
TAATATCTCGATTGCAAATAGTAACCCGCCTACCAATTGTCACTACCGTATTGCAGATGTATCAAAAGGACTACCTTTTGCCGACAATACTTTTGATTTTGTTGTCCAACGAGACGCAATGTACCGCTTTTCCAGAACACACTGGGATTTTGTACTCAATGAGCTTATCCGAGTAGCAAAACCTGGTGCCTACTTAGAGCTAGGTAAACATTTAACACATCCAAGACAGCAACAACAACAAAAAATGCTGGAAACTCATGTCTTTGTCTATGTATTATTATGATTATTTTTTTACTCTGAATTTCACAGTCGAGTCCTCTGGGACAATAAATGACATCGGACCAAATTCGTCAGTTTGGCTTATGCGATGTATGTAACACACACACACACACGCACTCACACACTAAAGACTCTGTGTACTAATTCTGACATGCACTTCAAATTGACTCCATCTTGTGCATCTTTTTTGTTATGCTATGTTATGATTTTTATTTTATTTTACTCCTAATTCTTTATCCGATTCAAGTAACTGTCTCATTACAAACACGGAATATCCACCCAAAGATAGCCCCTCAAATTTCACAAATGGTCATTGATACTGGGCGCGTAACAGATGTAGTAGGGTCTCACAGGTCAATTCCGATTGGCTGGCTTGGCAAACTGGGTGATGTGGCACTAGAATCAATGGAGCGTCTCTTTGATTCGATGAAACCACGGTTGTGTGAAGATTGGTCGATGAGTTCAGCAAAGTATGACAAGGTGACTCAATCCGCATCAAAGGAATTCCGCGACTTCAAGAGCTGGTCAAACTTCCATTATGTTTCCTTCCGAAAAATGACAGACCAAGAAAGATCAGAGACAGCAACCCCAAGTAGCACCACAACATTGACACCAGATGATACAGACGTTGAGTCTAAAGGTTCAAGTAGTTCAATCAAGCAATAAATAGAAGAGATCGGATCCTCTAGATGTGTAAGGACCAGAAAAAAAAGTGGAATACCTGGACTGCCTTTTTCTCTTTCTTTCTCTTTCTCTCCTCGTTTACCCTTCTTTCATACATCCACTTATTTATTCATTTTGGTTGTATCCAGCCATCAAATTCACCGACCCACACAACAATTACTTGGTGTACCCTTTTTTTTATTTCACTACTATCATTTATATTTTATATGCCCCTCTTCTCCACCAGCAGACCCGTACAGCATATCCCTACCTTTCTTTTCAAATCTTTACTATTTTATCAACATCTCCCTTCCCTATTCCATTATCTTATCCGATATTCCGTACATTAAGGATTATTACTAATTTACACCTACACATACACATAAACCACAACCTATAGACATTATGATTTACACAATTACATTCCTTTATATACATATATAAATATTATATCAGTTAAACATATGGATTATACTCAAATTACAACAAAAATTTCTATCATAAATGTGGTTATGAACTTCCCTAAATATTATCCTAAACACTGTTAAGAAAGGCCAGATCATAGTCAATTAAATATATATATTGGTTGGTAAATATTACACAATTACTCTTTATTACTATTATTATTGTTAGTAATAGTATTTGCTATATACATCACTTATTCTATTATTCACTTTGCCAAAAGCATTGTTTTTTTATAATCATTCTTTCTAGTCAAAGCTTACATGTAATACAGCCTAACTAAAAGCCTTAAGTTTTACTTTTATGCATAACTATACAATATTTACCATGCACATATACTAATCGACAGACAGAAACTCACAAGCGTATAAATATAGTTAAAAACAGTTCACCTATTTCAATATTGAATATTGTATTAAAATATTCATTCATACATTTTTAAAGTGTATCCGATATATCCCAAAAGTAAAAATAAAGATTTTTCTCAAGACCTGCGCTTGAAGGCCGATTCACTCAAGTTTACACCCAAGCTTCTCAACAACCCTCATTCCTGCCCACTTGACATGGCATCAAATTTACCATGACGGCAAAGTATCGGTGAAATGGTTTGATGCCAAACTGTTCAAGATAGATGTCTGAGACACCCAAGTGGGACAACATAGCATTTACTTAGACACCTTAACTTTGCTTCGGGTTCTTCCCTCATGTTCAGTTCTGTTTACCAGAGCGCGGGTTACAAGTGTCAAAGACTAAGCAGAGAAGAACTTGAAACGTACAGAGATCATTTCAACAGGAAGCAGTAAAATACAGGCGATTGTGTTGGAATCTACCTGCATTACCTCATGTCCAGATGCTCAACGAATTTAAAAACTCTATGCATCCAGGTGATACACCCTTATACTTGCACCTTTCTGTGACAATCTTGACATGCCTCGAAAGACAAAATCTGAAGTGCCAATATCCAACGTCCTAAGAAAATGGCATAAAGCTACCTCTGCGTTACTCAGTCTCCTTCATGTTATGTGCCGCACAACACAGAAAAACTGACGTGGATTTCATCCAGCTTCCGCCTTCATATGACTGACTCAGGAAGATCTTTAACACCAGGTATGCTCTACATTAAGAGATACTTTCCCTGACGGTACTTGTGATCAGTTGGTTTTTTAAAAATATATTTAGTCTTCAATGAAACTTTTCACTGGGATTAGGGAGTTTGTAAAAACAACCCGACTCGTTGGAAGCTGCTTAACACAAAGACAAGAACTCAAGACAAGGTGAGGGATCTTCACCCTCCATTAATCTTTTCCAGGGAGTGAAGAATACTGACTTGTTGATATGTCTGGAAAAGCAGTTCACTAGTTCACAATCCGGAGCAGTCAAAAGACTACACAGGTTCAAAACTTTGGAGCTTTTCCATCTCAAACAATAAAGTCCAAAACAGAATCCATTTTGATTTCTTCTCCTCTACAGTAAATGCAGGTAAGATCGTGCAAGATACAAGCCACTTTTAGGACATAGTACCTTGAGAAAACTCAATTGCTAGACTAGCCAAAGAGTGCAGTGCATTCAATTAAAAAGACAAGAATCTCATATTAAGACAAGTCTTATAAGTAAGGCGTCTACAGTGAGCGCATTGGAAATGAGCCCAAAGACTCATTATTAAAGACCATGATATACACATCTTGCATGAAAGTGTTTACATATATTCCTTTTGATATGTCGTGACTGACATGGATGTATATTCACATTTTCGGCTAGCCCAGGAATATCCTATATCTCTAAATCTTTTTGTATCAATTATGTAAACCAATTGGTTAAGTCATGACCTTGAGAAGAACATGATTGTTACAACTGGCACAGCAATCAATTGAAAATCATAAAGATTGTAACAATGAACCCCAACAATATCTATCTATTTCTATTCCTCTCTCTTTTATTTATTATTTATCATCCAAAGAAGCATAGCTTATCCCAACATTTTAGTAATAGCTTAGTAATAGCTTAATAATTATATTATTTTATTATGTATCGAAACATCTATAATTACATTGAAAGATGAAAGCCATAAAGAACATTCTTATATATCACTACTATTTTCCTTTTATCTTTCTCAAGAGAACAAGTTGCCAATTGCCAATATTAGGGCTAAGGAGCTTTTAGAGGAGATCGATATATATTTCTTTTTTTTGTTAATTGTCTGGGCCACTTCTTTGCATAGACCAACACAACCCGCCTCAGTTTGATTGTATATTGCTCATACAATAGCTTTATTTCTTCTGGTATATTATTTTTAAGCAGTAATATATATTAATAGCAACAAATAATTTTGCTCTTTATTTAAAACATGAAATAATAAAAGAAATACAGGAGCTTTTTAAGTAAGACATTGTAGCATGGTAAAGACTAGTAATTTATTTTTTAATAAATTTTCTAACTATATCTATAGGAATATTAATTATATATATAACAGTGATACCATTGAGATTAAAGAAAATATATCTAATTGCTTGAACTAATGATAGTAAGAATATAAAATATAAGAAAATAGAGATTCAGTAAGAATTCTTATTCTAAATTCAAAGAAGAAGAAATAAGAGATGCTTGCAGAAGTATTGTGTTTTCTATGAGAGAAGGAACATGATAACTTCTAGTAAGCAAAAGATGATAAGACATATCTTTTTACGGCAGTATCTAGAAGCCAAAAAAGACAATTTACCAAAATTTGAAATTATTGTGAAGATGATCCTGCAGTATAGACAAATGTGATTTAATACAAACTCTGTAAGATAATTGCTTGAGAGCATATTGATTTGATGACAGATCATAAATTAAAAATCAAAATGAAATAATAAAATAATAGTCGCACTGTTTTTTAAACGAATGCTATATACTAAATGTTTAATTGATGTGAAATAGTTGAGAGATTTGAAGTAATACATAGAATAATAGTGTCTTTATTTAATTAAATTATATTGAAGGATTTATATAATGTCAAATTCTTAGTTCACCGTTTTGCCAAAAAAAAAGTATATAGCAAAAGTGGATCCATCCCCCTCAGGACGAAGACCTGATTTGACGGCGAAGGGGAAAAATGAGTTGGTTGCTCTCTTTTCAAGAAAGAGTGGAGTGGAAAACAGAGGCGAGGTCAAGCAGCGCTGCACGTCAACATACACTATTCCAAGCCAACGGATGTTTTCTAGATCAACGGTTCCCACACCGCATCGCACACAGCCACAACCAACTCGTCTGGACACTTGCGCAGGAAACTGCCAGTGAAATACGGCAATAAAGACCGTACAACACAGTACAAGAGATCATTCGTGCATTCTCTCTTGCAGGTCCGGAATAAAGAAAGCTGATCCTATCTGAGAGCTAAACGCCCAGACAAGATATTCAAAGTAGAGTCAGTATATATGTTATGGTTTTGAACGTGTGCTATGTGTGAAATAATGTGCTTATCCTGCTGCTAATACTATAGGGTTAGCAATCTTTGTACCAGATAAACAGAAATAGCCGTGAAGAAAAATCTACTACTAATAAATCGCAAAAGCTGTGCCAGGATCTTGTTTAGCAAGAGTTTGTTGATACTGTATCTATGTAAAGCAATAGAGAGAGAATATTGATTAGAGCTGGTGTAAACAAAGAAAGAGCTGTAAAAAAAATAAGAGAGAGAAAAACTTATCAAATAGTATCGGACCAAAAAGATGTGTTGCAGAGAGAGCATATCAAATTCTTAGTTCACCACTTTGCAAAAAGTAACAAGAGTGGATCCATCCCCCTCAGGACGAAGACCTGATTTGACAGCGAGGGGGAAAAAGGAGTTGGTTGCTCTCTTTCCAAGAAAGAGTGGTATGGAAAGCAGAGGCGAGGTCAAGCAGCGCTACACGTCAGCATACACCATTCCAAGCTAACGGATGTTTTCAGAATAACATTTTCCGCACCACATTGCGCATAACCACAACCAACCCGTCTGGACACTTGCGCAGGAAACTGCCAGTGAAATACGACAATAAAGACCGTAAAACACAGTACAAGAGATCATTCGTGCGGTCTCTCTTGTAGGTCCAGAACAAAGAAACGTAAGCTCGCCTGAGAACGAAACGCCCAGAGAGTCGACACTAGTAAAGTAAGTATATTTTGCTCTTATGTTCTTTATGGAACAATACTTACCGGAAATTTTTGGGACCAAGACGGATACTTTGGAGAAAGAAAGAAAGAAAAGAAAAGAAGAAAACAAATACATAGAGCAAGGTATACATATAAAGGGTATATACAAAGAGGGGTATAGCTATAGATATAGGTGGATATAGAGATAAATATAAAGCTATAGATAAAAGTATATAGAGTCGGAAATAAAGATATGCATAGTAAAACCTGTTGAAAAATAACATCATCATAATAAAAAAATATTTTAATGGTAAAGAAGCTGTATATACAAATGAAAAGAAAAAAGCTCTTACCAAAATGCCCTTTGGACAAAGAGTTATATTCAATCGGCCAAAAAAAAACTATATGGGAGGACTGCTTTAAAGAAATAAAGGGATAGATTATAGTATTGTTCAAAGATAAAGAGATATATAGACATATAGATAGAGAGGTTCTCCAATGATTATAAGATATATGGACGGAAGGATAATTCAATGATAAAGAGATATGGAGGCATATAGATAGAGAGGTTCCCCAAGGATTAGACGATATATCGACGGAAAGATCATACAAAGATAAAAGAGAGAGAGATAGAGAGATTTTGCTTGACCAAGCTCCTGCTAGTGTTTATATAGACAATTATTTGGTATTTTTTTTTAAAAAAAAAAGAAAGGGAAAACATGGTCACTCTATCGCAGTCTTTTGGAGTAATGAATGCAAATGCAGATCATCTCTTAAAATGCTATATAATACAACAGAGCAACAAATTACCTAGCACTCTTTTAAATATTCTTGAAAATAATTATTACCAAACCTTTGTAGATAGAGAGTATCAATATATTACTCTTCAAAAGAGATGTATAAATATCTTGATATTACTCTTACAAGGGATACACTAGAGTATATTTTACTATACTTTAAAGAATAAAAGATATATTTGCAGCATTATTACTATCAATATGATAGCTAGGTAATATTTTATGCACAGCGACTGATAGACATAGTAATTATAAGAGGGGGTTTTTTTTAAAAAAAAAAAGAATCTCTAGCATTAATAATTGATGTACACAGCTGATATTTTAATAGCAATATACCATCTTTGCATACCAATATTTCATTCTATATTTATTATATATATGGAGAATCTCACTAGTCAAAGAGGTGCTCTGTAAAAAAAACACCGACCTTCTTTATGAAAGCCTACACTTTATCAAAAAAAAAAACGAGATCTTTCACAGCATAATTTGTATTTTATATAAAAACCTATCCAGTAATAATCTTTTTACTTGGATATTGTATGCCAGTTATTTGTTTTTGGTTAATGAAGTAGCAGATCTTTTTTTATCAAAGCCAGTTATTAGCAAAAGTGTTATGTTGTATACTCTGCAAATAAGTTATATATTTTGTACTCTATTAATATATATATAAATGTTTTCTTGATTGATACTCACAATAAGAAACACTTTTTCACAAAATAAAATCTCTTTAAAATCTCTGCCTGCTCTTAAGGATAATAATACAATTTGTAATAAATGATAACATTATTTTCTTGTACATTTAATTAAATATAACATGTGAGATATACTCTTATTAGCAATTCTCTGTAAACAATATTCAAAAGTTGATTTTTATAAATACAAACACATCATATAAATGTATGTGACATATTATAGCGCAATCAAAATTCCAACCTTTACTGATATAATCCTATCTTATGTAAAAATTAGTATTAGGCATTTTGCATTAGATGTTCAAATAATTTAACTGCTAGTATTTAGAAGTCATTTTACTTTGATTGGATTCTCTAGATTTTTATATTTTGTTTTATTATCAGAGAAAAAATGCTTTCTTTTGATATAAGTGTAGTAGCAAGAGAGACACTCATTGATAAAAAACAAGTTTCCTTCTCAAATTTATCAATAAGTCATTATATTTATTTATCAACCGCGTACAAGGAATATCAGTTAATTGTAGAGTATGTATCCCATTATTTTTGTTTAAAAATGCCATAGAGAAAAAAAATGAATTAAAATATCTGCTACTTCATTAACCAAAAACAAATAACTGGCATACAATATCCAAGTAAAAAGATTATTACTGGATAGGTTTTTATATAAAATACAAATTATGCTGTGAAAGATCTCGTTTTTTTTTGATAAAGTGTAGGCTTTCATAAAGAAGGCCGGTGTTTTTTTTTACAGAGCACCTCTTTGACTAGTGAGATTCTCCATATATATAATAAATATAGAATGAAATATTGGTATGCAAAGATGGTATATTGCTATTAAAATATCAGCTGTGTACATCAATTATTAATGCTAGAGATTCTTTTTTTTTTTTAAAAAAAACCCCCTCTTATAATTACTATGTCTATCAGTCGCTGTGCATAAAATATTACCTAGCTATCATATTGATAGTAATAATGCTGCAAATATATCTTTTATTCTTTAAAGTATAGTAAAATATACTCTAGTGTATCCCTTGTAAGAGTAATATCAAGATATTTATACATCTCTTTTGAAGAGTAATATATTGATACTCTCTATCTACAAAGGTTTGGTAATAATTATTTTCAAGAATATTTAAAAGAGTGCTAGGTAATTTGTTGCTCTGTTGTATTATATAGCATTTTAAGAGATGATCTGCATTTGCATTCATTACTCCAAAAGACTGCGATAGAGTGACCATGTTTTCCCTTTCTTTTTTTTTAAAAAAAAAATACCA